>NC_056730.1:461216166-461519916 GCF_019279795.1 Protopterus annectens | reverse complement strand
CCTGCTCGCCTTTGGAGTCAGTCAAGGGAAGATTCTCTTTGCACCCAACTGTCTGGCGATGCATAACTATCGATGCCTGGGTGGTAAGGATTATTTCCAGAGGTTATTCTACCCCATTTACCCTTACCCCACGAACTTGAGCAAAACTTCCCAATGTTCCACCCTGTCATGAGAGTTCAAGCAGCATTAGAAATCCAAAAGCTGCTAGAAAAAAGAGTCATCCAAGAAGTCCCACCAGACCAACTAGGATCCCGATATTACTCAAGATTCTTTTTAGTGCCAAAGAAGTCAGGGGACTGGAGACCAATTTTGGATCTCAGCAGTCTGACCAAATTTGCTCAACAGTCAAAATTCCAGATCGTCATGGTTCAATTCATACTTCCTTTCTTAGTGGAAAAGAATTGTATGTGCTGTGTCAACTTTCAAGACATGTATTACCACATAAAGATGGACAAATGGTCGAGAATGTTTCTGTGCTTATGGCTGGGAGCCAATCGCTACCAATTCAGAGTGCTGCCCTTTGGCCTCACCACATCCCACAGAGTGTTCACCAAATGTATAACAGCAGTCACAGCACATCTAAGGCTGCACAGATTCTGAGTGTTTCCATACCTGGACGACTGGCTCCTCACCACTACCACCAGGCGTCTACTTCTACAAAGATTGGGTGGCATTATGTCAGGGTAATCCTATGGGCTAGGCTTGTAAAGGCCCCAGGGCCATTAGCCAAGTACACACCTATGAACCTATGAACCCATGAAAAAAACAGGAACTTCCTTCTGAAACTATCTCCTCATTTGGGCATCACAGTAAACCTTGCAAAGTCTCAACTAACCCCTACTCAGCATATGGAATTCATTGGAGCACATCTCAACACTCAGTCTTGTGTAGCATCCCTACTGATAGGTTCTTAGGTAGGTACTAGGCTATTGGCCCAAGCGCCTACGTAAGCCTAGCCAGCAAGGTTCCATAGCTTACGCCACCCAAGAAAGTTATTTTCCTGTGCCACTGTCGAGCAGAGACACAGAAGTGATCCCCGGGGTGTATTTCCTATTTCCCATCCGCTCATCAAGATTTTTCTTGAAGAGTGCTAATGAAGAACTTTGCTTGACAGAGATGGGTAGCTTGTTCCAGAGTTCATCACAGGTTGCAGAAAATACAATCGCAAGTTCAGCCCCTTCTTCTTTCAAACAAGATATACCTGCTCAGCAAATCCTGCAAGCACTGGGCTCCATGGTGGCAGTGATCACATTAATTCCACTGGCAAGGTTTCACATGAGAATTCTTCAATAGATGCTTGCGAACCAGTGGTCTATTCTAACCCACCCCATGACTCATCTAGTTTCTATATTCAGTCGACGCAAAAATAATCTATCCTGGTGGATACAATCCAAGAACATTCTTCTAGGCTGCTCCTTTGTCCACCCTCAACCCAAGCCCATACTGACCACTGATGCTTCCCAGATGGGTTGGGGTCCATTATCTAGGGAAGACAGTCCAAGGCACTTGGTCACCCTCCAAGGCCAACCTGCACATCAGTGTTCTGGAGGTGAGTGCAGTGCTTCTAGCTTTGCAAACATTCTATTCTGCCTTACCTCAAGAAACGATAGTTATTTAATCAGACAACATGTCCGTAGTCTGATACATCAGCATACAGGGGAAACCAAGTCCTACCCCCTGTGTCAAGAAGCCCTTCAAGTGTGGCAATGGGATATAACTTTCAACCTCTTTCTGATAGCAATGTACATCCCAGGGAGTTCCAACATAATAGCAGACAAACTGATCAGATGCATTTTTACGCCTCACGAGTGGTCTCTAAATCCCAGAGTAGCAAAGAAGATTTTTCTTCTCTGGGACCAGCCTTCCTGCCACCTGTTTTCTTCTCCCCTGAATAATAAGTGCAGAAGCCACTTTGCCAGAATTCCCCCTCAGGGGGAGTCCCTGAGAGATGCTCTTCTCCTTGATTGGCCCCTGGTCTCCTTTATGCCTTTCCTCCATTCCTCTAGTTTCTCTGTTCCTCAAAAAAGTAGCTCAGTTGAGAAGCAAAGTAATCCTCATTGCACCTTACTGGCCTTGACAAATATGGTTTCCCTTCCTATGGCCTAATCAATTCCATCACCCATGGATTCTGGACCCAGCTCCAGACCTTCTGTCTCACCCCAGGGACTGGTGCATCCCACTCTACAAACTCTCAAACTGACTGTTTGGTTTCTCCAGTTCTGTTAGTTGCTAGGCACAATGACCTTCCATCTCCTGTATGACACATTTTGTTGGCATCCCGTAAACCATCCACCAGGAATCTCTACTGTAGTAAATGGAAGAGATTTTCTTTCTGGGCTTGTGAGAATGGTCTACATGCTTTTTCGGCTCCAGTGGAAAATGTTCTAGAGTTCTTAACTACTATTTTTGGTAAAAGGACTTTGGCTTCCACAATTAAGGTTATTTTAACAGCCATTTCAAATTTTCTTAATTGTTTCGGTGACCAACCCTTAATCTCTCACAGACTTTGCAAGTTTTTTTTAAGGGCACAGTTAGTTTAAAGCCCCATTTCAAAGATCCTTTACCACTGATTGTCTTGCAGTCACTTACATAACTCCCTTTGAACTTACATTGACCTGTCACTTAACGTTTCTTTCTTGGAAAACTCTTCTTATGGTTGCTGTCACCTCAGCAAGACAAGTCTCCGAATTACAGGCTTTATGTTCTAAGGCCCCTTATTTAATTTTCCACAAAGATAGAGTGTCACTCAGGACAAACCCGTCCTTCCTTTTAATGTGATCTCAGAGGTCAGTATCAATCACACCATAGACTTGCTGGTATTTTTCCCAGACTATTCTAATAAGGGTGAATGCTACTTACACCTTCTTGATGTGCACAGGCAGCTACGTTTCTACTGGGATAGAACTAAACAATTCAGGCAATCAGAACAATTATTTGCGTCCTTTGCAGGTGCAACCTTGGGCAAACCTGTTTCTATGGTTAGTCTTTCTAGATGGCTAAGAGATTGCATTTCCTTTATTTACACAAAAAATAATCTAAAACTCCCTATGATGGTAAAGGCTCATTCTACCAGATCTATGGCGACTTCAGCTGTTTTCCATTCTAAAGCTTCCATGTCTGAAATTTCACTGCTGCAACATGGGCTACTCCGCATGCCTATATTACTCATTACAAATTGGATATGGTCTCCAGGGGGAGAGGCTCCTTTGGCTCTATTCACTCGAACAAACAAAAACAGACCAAAGAATCCAAGCACAGAAGTTGAGACAACCCAAACACTTGGACCATGGGAAAACAATAAGTCCACGTAAAAACGTAATAATTTCCGTCAATTCCGATTTATTAATAATCCTTAAAATACAAGTTAACTTAGGTTTCATCTTACATTCAAAGACTTCTTCAGAACAAATCATTATTAACCACACTCCCCTTTATATATCATAAATTAATTAAAAGCCTTTTTAATTATCTAATTACACACAATTAATCATTTAAAAAAAAAAAACATTTAAAAAAATACTCCCTTTTTGTCATGAAAAATAACACATTAATTTTTACCTCTTGTAAAAATATATATATAAAAAAATATATATATATATATAAATATTGCCCTCTTATAAACAATAATAACTAACTTCATATGCAAACAATTAAAATACATTCATAATTTAATATTTAATATTAATTATTTACTGTTTTAGTTTAATAAATTTGGAACCAACTTCAATGTTCAAATGCACTTTTATAATCTCCTTTGTATTATAAATCTATATGAAAAAGCGCATAAAAAATGTAGGAATAATGGGAAAAATATAATAACAATGGGCGAGAAAAAATATATATTTATTTCTACATATGTATATATAAAATTAAATTATATATAACTTAAATTATAACCAAGGCCTAACGCTATTCTTTAGCTTATATCAACCCATTATATGTCTAAGTTTTAACAAAGGGGCAATACTTATATTATCATTGATGCCCGGGTATATTGTGGCATCTAATCTCAATTGCCATTTCATTTCACACATATCTAAATGAACATCCAGGACATGTCCTTGGTTATCCTTTATAATTTTTTGAATAATACAAAATTTGAACCCATGTCCTGGATGCTGTTTTATATGCCTAAATAAAGAGTTAGTATTCATCATATGCCTTATATCTAGCACATGCTCCCCAATCCTTTCTCTTAAGGCTCTGCAAGTTTTTCCCACATAAAAGGCAGAACACTGATTACATTTAGCCAAATATATTACATTTTTACTAAAACAATTATAATGTCTTTTAATATATATTGTTTCATCACCCAACACAATTTTATTACCAGTGGTTAAGATGTACTCACATAAACTACATCTACCACACTTAAAATTTCCCATTGGCCTATGTGAATTAATATTATTAGGATATGTATTTCTCTCCAATAGATTCTTGAATGATTTATCTTTTCTGTATACGTTTGTTGGAAGACTCTTAATTTCTTATTAACATTTTCGTCTAACTTTAACATCTCCCAATTTCTCTGTATTACTCTAACCAAAAATTCAGTGTCGTAAGTAAAGGTCGTAATAAAATATAAACTTTCTTTTTTCTCTCCCACAGTCTTAGATATGTTATTCAACTGTAAGTTATTACTTCTAATTTCTCGTGTCCAGTTTTAAAATAGGTTAGTAGAACCCTTTGTTTCTTTTCAATGTAATTTAATTCTTAATAGAATAACATAAAACAACAGGATATCCTCTTTTAACAAACATTTCCATAATATATTCCAACTCCTTTTTAAACTTTTCAGAGTTATTCACCATTCTAGCCGCCTTGATCATCTGTTCCTTTACAATAGCTTTTTTCTGATGGTCAGGGTGCCAACTATGGTAATTTAAATAGGCGATGGAAAAAGTAGTTTTTCTGTAAATCCTAGAAGAAAGCATCCCTTTATCATGATCATCTCACAAACAAACATCCAAATAACTTATTTCCATCTTACTATAGTTATACGTAAATTATAAATTCAACTGTATTATTAATAAATTCTATAAATGCCTTAAATTTTTCGGGACCACTAAACAATTCAGGCAATCAGAACAATTATTTGTGTCCTTTGCAGGCGCAACCTTGGGCAAACCTGTTTCTAAGGATAGTCTTTATAGATGGCTAAGAGATTCCATTTCCTTTATTTACACAAAAAATAATCTAAAACTCCCTATGACGGTGAAGGCTCATTCTACCAGATCTATGGCGACTTCAGCTGTTTTCCATTCTAAAGCTTCCATGTCTGAAATTTGCACTGCTGCAACATGGGCTACTCTGCATGCCCTTATTACTCATTACAAATTGGATATGGTCTCCAGGGGGAGAGGCTCCTTTGGCTCTATGTTTCTCAGGAATGCCCTTCTATAGGGCCACCCAAGATCTAAGGTAGCTGGGGACTCTGTCCCAAGAGTCAATAATGGATGAAGATTGACAACATCAGATAAAGAAGTTATGTCTTACCATACTGTTCCATCTCTGTTGTCGATCTTCATCCATTCTTGCATCCCACCTCACCTTCCCCATTCTTTGGACTCCTGGTGGAGCAATATGCTGTCCTGGGTTTCACTGTTAGGATACACCTTGGACATGGCTTCTGACTGCAGTTAAGAAATCTTTCTAAGAGCTTGCAAACTCAATTTGAGGTAATGTAGATAGGGGCATTGTGGGTAGACCAGAAGCTCGAGAGATTTTTGTCTGGCACGAGCTATGTAATGGCCAGATCAGTTCTGAGTATCAGAACTGTACCCAAGAGTCAAAAATGGATGCAGATTGACAACACAGATGGAATGGTAATACATAACTTCTTTTTTTAGTAGCTATTACGTCTGCCAGACAAGTATCAGAATTACAGGCCTTGTCTTCTAAACCTCCTTATTTGATCTTTCATAAGGATGGAGTATCCTTATGAACCTATCCGTCCTTTCTTCCTAAGGGGGTGCCAGAGTCCAGTATTAATCAGACTATCAACCTTCCAGTCTTCTTTCCAAATTTCTCAAATAAAGGATAGTATATGTTACACCTACTGGATGCTCACAGACAGTTGCAGTTTTACTTACATAGAACCAATTTTTTTAGGAAATCAACACAATTATTTGTTTCTTTTTTGGATTCAAAATTGGGCAAATCAGTTTCTAAAGTGACTTTAACCAAATGGTTAACTGATATTATTACCTTTGTTTATAACAAATTGAGCATGTCTTTACCTAAACCACCAAAGGCACATTCCACCAGATCTATGGCAACTTCTTCAGCCTTTTTGTCTAGATCTTCAATGGATGATATTTGTGCAGCTGCAACTTGGACTAATCCTTATACCTTAATTGCTCATTACAAATTGGATCTGGTCTCTTGGGGGAAAAGCAGTCTTTGGCTAAGTTTTACTTAGGAATATCCTTCCTTAGAGTCCTCCCAGGGTTTATGTATCTGAGGACTGTGTCCCAAGAGTTGAGGAAAAAAATGAGAATTGACAACATCAGATAAAGTAGTTATGTAGTCACCATAATGTTCCATCTGTGTTCTCCCATTTTCATTCTTCCTTAACTTCCCTCCCACCAATCCCCCTTATTGTTTTTGGGAAGGATCGAAGATGTTGAAGGAACCATTGTTCCTTTGTTTTGGTCCCAGATTCTGTTACTTTATTCTTCTACAATACTCTAAAGATGTAAGGGGCAGCAAACAAGATCTGAGGTATGTTAGGAGACTAGGGCATTGTGGGAAAGGGAGGAGCTGAAGAGTTTCAGTGATCCCTGAGCTGGTAGAAGTGGCTGAGTTGGATCCGAGGATGTGATCCGAACCCAAGTGTTGAGGAAGAATGAAAATGGACAACACAGATGGAATGTTATGGTGAGTATGATCCTAATCCTAAAACAGACCCAACAGTGATTTCTTTATCCACAACTGCTTCTGCTAGACAAATTGCTAATTATTATTCCACTACCTTTGACAAGAATGGGAAAGCTTTTGACATATTTGGGAAAACAGTTTAGTCTTCTGCCACTTTAACTTTCACATTTTGTTACCTGGTAGCCTCACATGTTAAAGTATTTACTTCTGTCATTGAGAACATGAAATAGTTAACTGTCAACCTTCCCTCTTCTTAGGTGAAAGAGAGTGGTGAAAATTCTTTGAATGCCTGTTTTTTCTGATTCTTTTTTAGTTAAGTACTCCTTAAAGTGTGCTTATGACACTGCTAATACTGTCTCCATGGGTCAGTCATGAAAATGTTTACTTGTTATGTTCTCAAAATATTCCTGAAGATGTTATAACTGATATTTTAGTGATCCAATTTTCCAACCTTTGGTTTTAAGGAAAGTAAACATTTTCCTTCCAACTCAGATCCCTTTTTCAAAAAGCAGTTTAAGCAGCAAGGTTCCAATGAATATGATTTTAAAAAGAAATGGCAAGGAGGCTCAAAAAAAATAGGGGGAAGCTTTTCAAGAACAATGACAGCCCAAAAAGTCAAAATCAGTATTTGCCTCTTCATGCTGCTCCCAACACAGAAATCTCTCCCTCCCTCTCTCTGAGGCAAAATCTTCATTTGTGGCACAATCTTGTTTTCATAAAAAATGGGTTCTCAAAGTCATTCAACTGAGGTACGTTTGACAGTGGGAGTCCTTCCCTACTTTCCAGGGTATTCCTCCTTATCTAGCAAACCATTCTTTTTCCCCAGTTCTGGAGCAAGTGTTATCTCTGTGAGTAATGTGATGGGTAAGGGGTTTTATTCAAGGATTTTTCTGATGCCAAAGAAAGAAGGGATTTGGAGGCCTGTGTTAAACCTCTCATTTTTCATTCTTTTTGTCAAGATCCCAAAGTTCAGAATGTTATACCTTCAGACTATGTTACTCCATTCTCTTACTAGCATTTATTGATAAAGCTATACTTAAAAGGTGTCCACCCTCACATTCTCACTGCCAAACATTTCAGACGTTTTTTATCTGGCTGACATTATCAGTTCTCTGTCTTACCCTTTGGGCTGTCTGCTGTTCAAAGGGTATTTATAATGTGTCTCATCATTATCATCAAATCCTTTTTTCTCATTTTCTGTATGGTGTCAGGGTGTTGTGTTAACTGTTGCCATCTGTCTCTTTTCAATACCACTCTACTGCCTTCTTTGATACGTATGCCTCACTGTTACTGGTCGTCTCTCACATAATCCATCCACCTCTTTGCTAGATACCCTCGTTTCCTCTTGCCATCTTCTTGTTTGTCTCAAATCTTCTTCGCCATATTGTCTTCTGCTTTTCTGCACAGGTGCTCAAACCACCATAATCTGTTCTCTTTGATCTTTTCTGCAATTGGAGCTTCTGCTCTTATGTCCTCATTTCTTTGTCTGTCCCATAGTGTGCATCCTACCATCCTTCTCAGGCACTTCACCTTCATCATCTCTAGCTTCCTCAGTTGCACTGCCTTTACTGCCCATATTTCTGTATCATACATTAGTACTGGTTGCACAATTTCATACACCTTACTTTTCAGCTTCTTTGGCATTCTTCTGTCATAATATACACCTGACACTCTGTGTCACTTGGCTGCAGCCCCTCTGATTCTAGCTTTGACCTCTTCATTCAGACTTCCATTTTCCTTAACCACCCCTTCCATATACTTGAAGCTGTTACCTGTTTCTATATTTTCCCTTCTATCTCAATTATCAGCTTTTTCTGATTTCCCTCATTTGCTGCCATTACAACTGTAATGTCTGTACTCAGTTTTATCCCATGTACCTTCAGTTTTGCATTCCATTCCCCTATACTTTGCTGAAGTTACTGGTCTACCCACCATAGAACCCCCCCCTCCTTATAAAACCCCAAAATGGGATGTGAAAAAATAAAGGGTACTGAGTCCAGACTGACCTGAGGTACCACTGGATTTTTTGCATGTGAAGTCTTTACAATGTGTGTGGCTCCAGTAATTGCTGTTTTGCAGACTTCAAGGAATTAAAAATTTTTCCATATTTGGATGATTGTCTTACATTTTCAGACTCTTTTTTCCAGTTTTCAAGAGTCGTTAGCAAGTATTCAGAATTCTTACTCCATCTTAAATTTGTAGGTGAACTTACGGATATCTTCCCTCATCCCTTCTCAATGAATTGTTTTTTCTGGGATATCTGTGAAACTTTGTTTAGGGAAGAGGCTTTTTTTCTTCCTCCTGGCAAAGGAGATGTTTTGAAAATTATTACTGAATTTTTCCAAGCAAAGCCTGATATCTGCAATGAAATTTCTCGGGATTCTGTGGTACATTGCTTCTGTGATTCTGTATTATTCTCCTGGCAAGACTTCACATCAGAAAAATCCAGTAGTACCGCAAGTCAGCCTTGACTCAGCATTTACACCCTTTATCTTTTCATATCTCCATTTTGGGGTTTTATAAGGAGGGAGGTTCTGTGGTAGGTAGAGCAGTTATCTCAGACTCCAGGTCTGCCTTTCTTCCATCTACCTTCTTCTGCCTCCTGTTCAGTTTGTCACAACAGATGTTCAAGTCTTAGTATAGGGAGCGGATTCTAAAGGACAGACAAAAGCACAGAAATATAGACACGACTGTTATAAATGCATGGAAAGCCCTAAATCATCTGTGGACTCCGGGACCTTTATAAGTTTTCACAGACAATGCCACAATAATGTTGTATATAAACAGGCAGGGGGGATACCAGATCCTAACATTTTTGGAGACTAGCTGTGATAGCCTGGGAGGTAGTAGTTCAGATTAATCTGACATTTCAAGCTTCATACATTCTGTCAGAGCAAAACCGTGTTGCATATGTGCTCAGCAGGACCAGAATAGACATTCACACATGGCAATTTCATCCTGTGGGGGCGGGTCTTCCAAACATTGATCTCATTGTGAGGAAATCCCAACTAGATCTGTTTGACTCCTTTTAGAACAGACAACTAAAGACATTCTTTTCCAGGATTCCTTTTGGTCAGGCCTGGAAGACAGATGCTTCCTTATTCCCACGGGCAATAATGTTCCTGTATGTTTTTTAACCTTTTCCACTGATTGCCAGGGTTCTTCTAAAAATCTTGAAGGACTCCAAAAATTGTGCTGGTGATTCCTTTCTAGCCAAGGCAGCAGTGGGTCTTTGTTCTTTTCATTATGGCCAATGGCAGTTAACACAAACTTCAAACAGACCTAATATCCTCACACAAGACAGGGGTAGTTTCATACACCCCAGTTTGGAAACTCTTCAACTAACTGCCTGGTTGATTGAATTTTGATTTATTTTAAGCATGTTGTTTTATAAGGATGTGCAGCAGGTACTAAACAAGATAAGAAAGTCTTCTATAAGAAAATCATATGTGTGCTAGTGGAAAAGATTTTCTGCTTGATGCAGCTCAAGGGACCAGGACCCTTTTCAGGCCAGTTTGCTCCGGTTCTTGATTTCTTTGCATGAGTTAATACAAACGATGGTTTGTTATGGTCTTCTGTCAAGGTACATTTGTCAGACATTTCTGCATGTGTGTCCCTTAGGTCTTCACCTTTCTAATAATGAAGTTCTGCAGCATTTTAAAGGGATCTTACATACTCAGCAACCTAAGAGTCAGCTCTTAAGGCTGATCTTAGGTTCTTAACATAGAAAACTGTTTTACTTATTGCGTTTGCATTTGATAGGTGAGTATCTGAATTACAAGTACTTGTGGTGAGTCGGCCCTTCCTCATTTTACACAAGGAAAGCGTTTCTTTGAGAGTTTACTTTAAGCAGACTATTAATATCCTAGTCTTCTTTCTTGAACCAAAGAAAGTGTGAAAACATTCTTCACTCTTTGGATATTCAGTAGCAGCTCAGATACAACTTAGACAAAATTCATCCTTTTAGGAAATTTGACCAGCTGTTTATCACCTATGAAGGTAAGAGGAATTGGCAACCTGTTACTAAGCTGACTTTTTCTAGATGATTCTCCCATGCATTTACCTTTTGTTGTGCATACTACAGTAAGCCACTTTCATTCAGGGTTGCAGCTCATTCTGTAAGGGCAGTGAGTTCTTCAGTGACTTTCTGGAAAGGGCTGAACTCTAGAAGTATTCCAGAGGCAGCAACTTGGACACTTTTACAAAGCACTACATATTGGGTTTCTTTCCCAGGTTCAGAATAGGCTTTGTCAAAACCATTTTCTGGGGGCTCTTGGTGTCTTAGTTATTAACCTCCTTCCTTTTTTTGCTATTCCTGACTAAGCTGTGGTAATCTACCCAAATGTCTAAGGGTACTGCAACAGTGATCCATGTGCTGAACATAGTACAGTTGTGTAAGTAAACTTACCATAACAGTAGATGATCTAAGGGGTCTCTGTTGCAGTAGCTGTCCCTCCCTCCGGCCCACCTATTTTTGTTCTTAATATTCTTTTTGTGGTTGCAGGGGTGGCATTGTTTTCACATTTTACATATTGCTATAATTAACTTTGTTTCCTAGCACTAGTTTTCAAAGCTCTTGCCTGCTTCCTGGAGAAAAAATTCTTTGAAGTTTGGTGCAGTCCAACTGCCTTTTGTGATTATATTTACCCTTTGTTGACTGGGTTAGTCCCAATAAGCTAATATCCTCTTTTCAGGGGAGACCTGAGGTGGTATTCATACTACTAGAGGAAATTTGGCTAGGACATCAGGGAAGAAGAGATTGGGTGTTATACAGCCTGACTTCCTGTTTCTTGTCTAGGTGCTGAGGCAGCCAGGAGGAACAGGGCGAAACATGGCTGCTGAAAGACGAGGCAATTTGGAAGTTAAATGTATTGAAAATAAGAAAAAAATGGTAGAATCGCTACCAGAAATGATTTCAGGCAATGTGGGAGCAGAGGAAACGTGGTCTGCTGATGGTGAGGAGATCGGGAATGAGATGAAGCCAGATGCAGTGGTGAAGATGAATTCAGAAGACAATTTACAGAAAAAACTGTTTGAAATGGCAGAAACTGCAGAAAAATGTGTTATTTCAACTCTCCAGTTGGGAGGGCTATGGGATGAGTATCTGGAGGAGCTAGTTAACCAGAGTGATCCAGAAAGTGGAACTGCTATATCCTGGAGTGGCATTATGGAAAGATATAAGAGGGGGAAAAATAGAAGGAAAAAGAGCCAGAGAAGGTTCTAGGAAAAAAAAGTCCTATGCTTAAACAGTGGAAGAAGGAGCTAAGGAGAAGACAGAGATGAAGAAAGTAAAGAAAAAATATGTTGCTCGGGTGAGCAGTAAAAAAGAAAAGGCCTGGACAGATATGAGGTCTGAGACAATGTTATTGCACCTCTGGGAGTAAAAACTGAAGAAGTAAGAGCTTTCATTTTATTTAACAAAGAAACTTTTTATGACTTGTTTTTTGAAACTGGCCAGGCTATGGAAAACTTTTTAAGGGGCCTATGAAAAAAGAAAGCAGACTTTCCATTGTCAAAATATGTTGTGCAAGCCTTTTTCAGGCAAAAAAAGAATTTTGATTCAGTTTAGAACTGCAGTGGGAGCAAAAGAATGGAGATAATATTTGTTGATAATATGTAAAGAAGTGGTGGACACTACTAAAATCTATGATGAAAGAGGGTTATAGACTGGGGGTTGGGAACGTGGAATCATTTTAAAAATGGAAAATGACAATGTGATATACATACCTAGTATTATTATTGTGCATGGCAATACAGGTTTTGTGAGGTACAGAAGACAACCAAAGACTTATTTTTGTGGAAAAAGTGATAATTTAATTAATGAATGTGACAAAAAAGATGTTGCTTATGTGATCAGACAGGTCATAATGCAAAGAAATATGAAGTGAATTGTAAGAAATGTGGTAATACTAGTTGTTTTACATTAAGAAGGTTTGTGGTCTGCACTGTTGTGGCAGGAAAGGTAGCTTACATCCTTCTGAGTTGGGAGTTGTTGATTGAAGGTTTACTGTCTGTTATTCTAAAAGTGTATTAGTTCTGATTTAAGCACTTGGGCTTCGGGACAGTTATTTTACATTAAGACGCAACGGTCTGCACTCTTTTCGAAGGAGAGGGTAGATTCTTCCCTTCTGAGCTGGGAGTTTCTGGTTCAAAGCTTATTGCACCTGCTTATTTGAACTGCTTTTTTCTGAAATAGGTACGCCTTGTTTGCTGTAGCATTGATGCTAGATTCAGACCTGCTGAATCTAGTTTTGTTTGTATAACTTGAGCACTAATCCAGGCTATCTTTTTTTGGAGAAGGTTCCCCTTCACCCTAGTGGCAGGAGTGTGCAGTTAGAACTTGTCTGATCAAAGACTGCTGGAATGGGGCTCAGTGTTTAGCTTTTTATTGGTTAATTGGTTAATTTGTTTAAATCAGTTTGCTCATTTGCTACTGTCATATTAAAAAACAAAATACACGTTATGCATCGCCGCTTAGCTAGGGTTAAACTATTCATGGCTCCATAAAGTCTGCTCTTCAAATTTTCCCTTAGAACTAGCCATTTTTTTAGTTTTTGCACTCAAATCTGTTTCTTTGAGCTCAGCACTTGTTCAGAACTCATTGTAAGCACTAAATAAGCTGCAAATTACTACAGCACTCAACTTTCCTCACTTGTCTAGAGGAAAACAGTTTTTAGTACTTAATAAATAAGCACGTATCCAGCATGTCTAAGGGTCAGCTCCCGGTGTTTTCTCCTGTCTACCTGATGAATTTGGGCATCTTGGGGCAATGCAGCAGTTACCTCATGTACACAGACAACCCTCTCCTCCTACCACCCAACAGTACAACCTGTGAGAGATGCACTTATATAGCCAAACTGGAAGCAAAGCTCTCTTCACCCAAGACTGGACTAGACAGTCAAGAGGAGGAGAAGGTAAACACTTGAACCACAGCACACTCATCACATAGTCCCTCAAAACCTACACCACCAAAGCACACACATAGAAACACAAAACACACACCTACATTCGTGGAGGCTCTCAATAAAAATCTGCTCAAGCAACAAAGACCTCCAAAGCAGAAACGCAAGCAACGTCCACCCCCCCATCACAACCCAAATGACACATAGCCCACAAACTCAGTGTGCCACTCAACCAGAGCCCATAAGGCATAACAATGTACCCAACACTCTAGTCATAAGTGACTCTATAGTAAGGCACATTGATGTTCCACTCACCAGGCTAAACAAGGAGAAAGTTACTGTCAGCTGCCTATCGGGTGCCAGGATCAACCACATAACGCATGCACTCAGTTCAGTCCACAACAAGTACAAATATAACTCTATCATTGTCCCTGTTGGTGTGAATGGCCTGAGACCTACCTCCATGGACTACTACAGCTCTCTGATCTTGTATCCCAGGCAGGTATGACCCCAGCCCTGAGTAGCATCCTGCCATCACCCAGAATTATACAACAGTGCAAGCTCAACAATTGGCTAAGCTTCTGGTGTCATTCTAAAGGGATCCAGTATCTGTCTGCCTGGGATGACATGATCGACAGACCACAATGCTTTGCCAGAGATGGCCTGCACCTGTCGCCCTTGGGATTCCGGATACTGGCCCTTTTTTAGGCAAGGTTCAAATGACAAATTCACCACCATAACAGGTACAAGCAAGCAAAATCTGAGGGTAATGCTACTCAATGCTAGAAGTCTAAACCTCAAAATGCACTCACTCGAGGGACTCCTTAAAATGGAGAATATCGACATCTGTGCAGTGACAGAGACCTGGTCCAAGGCTCTACAGAGCACTCTGCATTACCAGGCTATAATTCATGCCACACCTTGTGGCCACCTAACCTGGACCAAAACACTAAAGGCGGAGGCGTGTCCGTATTCATTAAGGATATCCACACCTCCAGGCTAGTTGCTCAGCATAATGCATCTGAGATTATCCAAGTGCAACTAACTGTGGGCAAGATTGCAATCCAAATTGTAGCTTGCTACATATCCCCCACCATTCCCCAGGATTCCCACTCCTCATTTCTTGATACACTGGAAAATATTAGGGAACAATCCAACGCCCTAATAATTGGTGATTTCAATTACCCCACCATTAACTGGGAAAACTACTCATGTACCAACTCTTTTGCTCAACGTTTTCTGGAATTCATAAATTTCAATGCCTTGGATCAACTTATCCACACCCCCACCAGGGGCAGCAATATCCTAGACCTGGTCATTACCAACATGGGCGACCGGTGTTCCACACCAGAGGTCAATTCCTCATTGGTCAGATCTGACCACAAGCTAATCACCCTAGACATCCACATCCCGCCCTCACCCCCCCCCCCCCAATAGTGAAACCACCGTAAAAAATTTCTCCAAAACCAACTTCATGCTTCTTAAGACAGAAGTGGCAAACTTCACGACACCCATGCATACAGACAATAGAGTTATGAATGTTAAATCCTACACAAATGCACTTTATAAGCACTTACACGATTGCATGGATCATGCTATCCCTAACAGAACTAAGATGCTATCCTCCAAAAAAAAGGAAGCCGATCTGGTGGTCCCCTGCCATAAACAAACTCTACAACAGAAGAAAGAAGCTGTTGCAAAAAAGAGTACAATCCCATGATTGGAGGAACTCCCTGGTCAGCCTCAGTAAGAAGCTGAGATCCCTCATAAAATCCTCCAAAGCCAGTTACAAAAACAAAATCTCCACTGATTCTAAAGACAACCACAAAGCATTCTGTAGCTATGTCAAGAATCTCAACATCAACACTCAGATCTGCTGTGAGTTACAGCACAATGGCACTAAATATGCAGAACCAACTGATGTTGCCAACATTGTGGCAGATAGGATCAGTGCTAACTTTACCCCCCCTCACCCCGTAAAGGGCCCATCTCTATACCGGAAGAATGCAAAGTTCCTGTAATCATGGCTGCACAGGTAAAAACCACACTCTCCAAAGTCAAGAATACAGCATCCATGGAACCTGATAACATCCCAGGCTGCATTCTACATGAACTACAGAATGAACTGGCACCCCATGTAAGTGCCATGTTCAATCATAGCCTCACCTCAGGCTTTGTGCCCACTGAATGGCACACAGCAATGGTAATCCCACTCCACAAAGGGGGAGCCACCATGGACCCCGGGAACTACCGCCCCATTAGCCTGACGAGCCTGGTCTGCAAGGCCATGGAATGTATAGGTTCATAGGTTGGTACTAGGCTATCGGCCCTAGGGCCTACACATGCCTAGCCATAACAATTCCCTGGCTATTTCTTCCCACAATATTTACTTCCCTGGACCCGTGTCTTGTAGGGTGACTGACGTGAACCCCGGGGTAAATTTCCTGTCTCCCATCCAGTCATCAAGGTTCCTTTTGAAGAGGGGCAAGGAGGCGTTCTGCTTGACATGTATGGGCAGTCTATTCCAGAGTATGGGGAGTCTCTGAGTCAGGAGCCTATTCCTCCAGCATGTTTTGTTTATTGTGATGACAAGGTTTAGATCCCTGGAGCATGTGGCTCTGATGGATTGGGATTTCTTTAAGTGTAGTATGTCCAACAGCTCTGGGTGTGATATGGCCTTGTATGTTAAGCAGAGATCACCTCTGATTAGACGATATGCGACAGAGTATAGCTGGAGTTTTTTTAGTCAGTCAGCATAGGGCATCTGCTTTAGGCCTGTGATTCTTTTAGTGAGGTGTTTCTGCGGCCTTTCCAGTTTTTGCAGATGTCTTGTGAGGTACATATCAAATGAGGTGTTGTACTTTATGATGGATCTAATGAAGGATGAGTACAGTGGGACAATGACCTCCTTTTTTCTGGATGAAAAGCCCTTAGTGATGAGGTGTGCCACATAGAAGGATTTCCTGACTGTTGTGGCGATGTGGTTATCGAAGGTGAGACCACTGTCCCCCTGTGTTCCTAAGTCTCTTATCACACTTTCAGTGTTTAGTGTACTGTCACCTATGTGGTAATTCATGGGTACATGTTTTTTCCCAAAGGGGATAACTATACACTTCTTGGCATTGAGCTTGAGCCCATGGCTCTGGCACCAAGCATCTGTTTCTGTAAGGCCCTTTTGTAAAATATCCACATAATTTGAGGATTCAATAATGGCTCCCAGTTTGCAGTCATCTGCGAACTTTGTTAGCCAGAGTCCCTCAGTGTTGGCCTGTACTTCAGAGAAGTAGATGCCAAACAAGAGCGGTCCCAGGACTGGACCCTGAGGTACTCCACTTGTCACTTGTCTGGAGCTGGATTTGGAGTCAGCTACTTTTACAGTATGGGTTCTATCAGTAAGCCATTTGGCAACCCATAGAGTGATGTAGGGATTTATGCCCAGCTTAGTAAGTTTATGTAGGATTCCAGAGTGGGGGATGGTGTCAAAGGCCTTGGTGAGGTCCAGATAGGCTGTGTGGACTGCCTTACCCTCGTCTACAACTCTGGAGACTGATTCGAAAAAGTCAATCAGGTTCAGGAGACACGATCGGCTCGTCACGAACCCAAACTGGGTGGGGTCCAGTGTTTGAAGGTTGTCAGTGTCTTTCTTTATAAGTTCCATGATAATACGTTCCATGGCCTTGCAGATCAGGCTTGTCAGACTGGTGGGACAGTAGTTCCCAGGATCCTAGGTGGATCCCCCCTTGTGGAGTGGGATAACTGTAGCTGTGCACCACTCAGTGGGCACGAAACCTGAGGTGAGGCTATGTTTAAACAATACACTTAGGTGAGGTGCCAGTTCATTTTGTAGTTCATGGGTACACAGCCTGGGATGTCATCTGGTCCCATGCATGCTGTATTCTAGCTTTGGAGAGTGCATTTTTTACCTGTGTTGCCTTGATTACTGGAATTTGGCAATCTTTCGGTATTGAAATAGGCCCTTTAGGGGGTGCAAGGGGGGTGAAGTTGGCACTGAATCGATCTGCAGGATATTGGCAATATCCTTGGGAACAGTATATTTAATGCCATTCTGTTGTAGCTCAGAGCAGATCTGAGCATTGCCATTTAGATTCTTGACATAGCTATAGAATGCTTTGTGGTTGTCTTTGGAATTTTTGGCAATTCTATTTTTATAACTAACTTTGGAGGATTTTATGAAGGATCTCAGCTTCTTCCTGAGGGTGGTAAGGGAGTTTTTTGCATCCTGAGATTTTTCTCTTTTCTGCAACAGTTTCTTCCTTCTGTTGTATAGTTTGTTTATGACAGGGGACCACCAGATTGGCTTCCTTTTTTTTTGGAGGAGAGCGTCTTGGTTCTGTTTGGGATGGCACGATTCATGCATGAGTGGATGTGCTTGTACAGTGCTTTAGTGTAGGATTTGGCAGTCGAACTTTCAGTTCCCATCTGTATAGGTGTCATGAAGTTTGTCAATTCTGACTTGAGTAGCATGAAGTTGGCCTTGGAGAAGTTTTTTACGGATGTTTCCTTACTGGGGGGTGGGGTTGGGATGTGGATGTCAAAGGTGATTAGCTTATGGTCAGACCTAACCAACGAGGGGGTGACCACTAGTATGGAGCATCGATTTCCCATGTTGGTAATGACCAGGTCCAGGATATTGGAGCCCCTGGAGGGACTGTGGATTAGTTGATCCAGGGTGTTGGAATTTATGAATTCCAAGAACCATTGGGCAAAGGTGTTGGTACACGAGTAGTTTTCCCAGTTAATGGCAGGGTAGTTGAAATCACCCAGTATTAGGGTGTTTGGTTGTATCTTAATATTTTCCAGTATGTTTAGAAAGGTGTAGTGAGAATCTTGGGGCATGGTGGGGGATCTGTAGCAAGCTACAGTTTGGATTGCAGTCTTACCTAGTGTTAGTTGCACCTGGAGGATTTTGGATGCATTGTGTTGGGCAACTAGCCTGGAGGTGTGAATATACTTGGTGAATTTGCACACTCTTCCACCTTTAGTGTTTTGGTCCTGGTTTGATGGCCACAAAGTGTGGTAAGAGTTGTATGCTGGTATTGCAGGGGTGCTCTCTGGATCCTTGAACCAGGTCTCAGTTACTGCACAGATATCGATGTTCTCCATTTTTAGGAGTGCCTCGAGAGAGTGCATTTTAAGGTTTAGACTTCTAGCATTGAGTAGCATTACCTTCAGATTTTGCATACTTGTACCTGTTACTGTGGTGATTTTGTCTTTTGAGCCTTGCCTAAAAAAGGCACTGTAGGGGTGGCAAGAGCCTTAGCCAGTAACCTGAATTCCAGGGGCGACAAGTGCAGACCATCTCTGGCAAAGCATTGCGGTTTGTCGATCATGTCGTCCCAGGCAGATTCTGGATCCCCTTTGAATGACACCAGAAACTTAGCCAATTGTTGAAGTCAATCATTTTATCCTTATACTGTGGAGTCATTCTGGGTGAAGGCAGGATGCTACTCAGGGCTAGGGTCATACCTGCCTGGGCCACATGATCTGAGAGCTCTTCATCATCATAGAACTTATAAACAAAGACATTGGTTATCTCCAAACTCTGGACCTCACCCAGTTCGGGTTTGTAAAAGGCAGATCATGTCTTGTAAACCTAATAGACTTCTTTGAAGCAGTCACCAAAGCTGTAGGCGAGGGTAAGGTGGTTCACACAGCCTATCTAGATCTCGCCAAGGTTTTCAACACCATCCTCCACTCTGGAATTATAGATAAACTCACTAAACTAGGTATAAATCCCTATGTCACAAGGTGGGTTGCCAACTGGCTCACTGACAGAACTCACACTGTGAAAGCAGCAGACTCCAAATCTGACTTCGGACCAGTGACAAGTGGAGTAGCACAGGGTTCAGTCCTGGGTCCCCTCCTGTTTTGTAGCTACGTCTCTGAAGTACGGGCTAACACAGATCGTCTTTGGCTAATGAAGTTCACAGATGACTGCAAACTAGGAGCCTTAATCAAAACTCCTAACGATGTGGACATCCTACAAAAGGGCCTCACTGAGACAGATGCCTGTTGTCAAAGCCATGGCCTCAAGCTCAATGCGAACAAGTGCATTGTTATTCCCTTTAGTAAAAACTCTGTACCCATGAACTACCACATAGGTGGTAGTCTACCTAACACTGAAAGTATGATAAGAGACCTTGGGACACAGGTGTACAGTAGTCTCTCCTTTGATAATCACATCACCACAGTAGTCATGAAATCCTTCTATGTGGCACACCTCATCACAAAAGGTTTCTCATTCAGGAAAAAAGAGGTCATTGTTCCCCTCTACTCGTCACTCATTAGACCCATTATAGACTACAACGCCTCTTTTGGTATGTACCTCACAAGACATCTACAACAACTGGAAAGGCCGCAGAAATACCTCACAAAGAGGATTACCGGCCTTAAACAGATGCCCTACACAGACCGTCTCAAAAACTCCAGCTTTACTCTGTTGCATATCGCCTACTCAGAGGCAATTTCTACCTAACATACAAAGCTATGTCAAACCCAAAGCTGTTGGACATGCTCCACTTAAAGAAATCCCAATCCCTTTAAGCTACATGCTTTAGGGACCTAAACCTTGTCACTACAATAAACAGAACATGCTGGAGGGATAGATTCCTGTCTCAGAGACTTCCCATATGCTGGAACAAACTACCTATCTATATCAAACAAAGCTCCTCATTAGCACTCTTCAAGAAAAATCTTGATGATTGGATGGTAAATAGGAAATTCACCCCGGGGATCACTTCATTGGCTCTGCTCGACAGGGGCACAGGAAAATAATTTTCTTGGGTGGCGAAAGCCAGGGTACCTTTTTGGCTAGACCTTTTATAGGCCCTAGGGCCAATAGCCTATTACCTATTTATGAACCTATAATACAGCACATTCATGGTTAGAATATAAGGTAGAAATACAAGAAAATGGAAATAGAAATGAAATTATAGAAGAAAAAGAGTTAGAAAAGAATGTTATACAAGAACACCCAACACAACAAGAAAAAACATAGAAATGGCATTTAAAGTTCAAGAGAAAGACAAAGAAAAAGAAAGAGAGACAAATGAAACAAGTGCAGAAGAGTCAGAGTGGCGTGTAGTAAAAGGCAAGAAAAGTTCAATAGGAAAGAGGAAAAGAAAAAGAAAATTTAAAAATATAATGGTAAGAGAGAATAAATAAGGTAAATGATAAGAGGAATATTAGCTTTGAACGGGAACTGTATGAAGAATATTAAGAGAAGAATTAGTATTTTACAATGGTGTGCTGCAGTAGGTGCTCATGTAATAGTGTTGCAAGACATTAGAATGCTAACAGAAGAAGAAATGGTGCAAACAGAAAAAAACTTTGGAATGGTATTGTTATTTTGAATATAGGAAAAGAAACATGTTCAGGTATATGTATACTATGCCAAGCAAATATCAAAATATTTGATATTACAATAGTAGAACTGTGCCGAATAACAGTGGTAGATATAAGATGGAAAAATGTGTATATAGACAAATAGCTTTATGCACATATGTGCCAAAAAAGACAGAGAAACAATGTTTAAAAGTATACCTAATTATCTCTGTGTTAACATGAATATAATAAGGACAGGTGACTTTAATTATAATTTGAGAAATAAAAAGTATAGTTGTGATGTTAAAATGGCTCCTGAAATTATGAAATGTGAAAAATTAAAAATATGGGAAAATAAACACTGGACTTACAAAAGAAATGAAACTAAGATAGAAGTTGATTATTTTTTGATATCAGAAGGGCTAACAATTACATAAGAAGGAATTAAATATAATGGCTTCTCTGATCATGTATCAATTTGGATAAGAATTCACAAAAATAAGGAATAGATTAAAATAGAAAGAGGCATAAAAAGAGTAAATGAAAAAGAGATTCAGGAGAAAGAAAAGAAATTACAGAATTATGACAACAACATATCAGTATGAGAGATTGATTGGGTAATATAGTGGTTTCAATTCAAAAAGATATACAAAAAGTATTTTTAGAATGTATAGAAAAGAAAAGGAAAAAAGAAAAATATTTAAATATGTGATAGAGAAGAAAAAAATGTTTTAAGAAAAAGAATTATATACATGAAATAAGGATAAGGTTAATAAATTGTTATATAAGCAAAAAAATTGCTTACATGGAAAAAAAGTAGTACCATACTTATGTAAGATAGTAAATGAAGAAAAGATAATAAGAAAAATAAAAAATAAAGAAGGGAAACAAGTTCAAAAACCAAGGAGAAATATATGAAATAATTAATGAATATGTGTTAGATTTATATAGTAAAGAAGAAGATAACATAGAACAAATTTATAACGGTGAAAAAATAATAAGGAAGATAATGAATATTTAGAGAGAGAAAAAATATAAATGAGTTGAATGAGATCTTGAAAGATATTAATGTTTGTTCAGCTACAGGTTTGGATGGAATGAAATATTGTATGTATAAAGAAATATATGACTGGCAGAAAATGGTGTTTAGAGAAGTAATGAATGAGTGCCTATTAAGAGGAATTAAGTATAAAGAAATGTGCACAGGTGTGATAAAAATTATATTAAAGAAAGGATGAAATAAAAAAATTGGAGACCAATTACACTGAATAACACAGATTATAAACATTTCATGAAAATAGTAACTAAAGACTACAATGTAAAATAGAAAGCTCAGAATTTGTTTGGGAGAAAAGGAAAGGGGAGTCAAGACCTATTGTGGATAATAAGGGAAGTAATTGATGACACTATTAATAAAAAAGTGGAAGCAAAAATTATGATAGGTGATGTCAGTAAGGCATATGATAATATTCGTTATAAAGCATTATGGGGAATTTTACAAGCATACAACATAAGTGAAAAACATTTTCCAAGTAATTAAATCATTATATGAAAACAATTATGTGAAATTGAATATAAACTGTTGGATTGGGAAGATTTGAAAATAAAGTGTAGTATAAAACAAGGATGTCCTACAAGCAGTATGATCCTTGCTATAATCATGAGCACAGTAGTAATAAAAATGAATAAAATGTCAGGTAAGGGAGGATATAGAATGATGGAGGGGATACAGTAACCAATAATGCATGCTTATGCTGATGATATTGTAGTAATAGCAAAAAATAAAATTTGGATGGAAAAATATTGAAAAATTGAGTACACAGTTTAAGAAAATTGGTTTAAGCAATAAATAAAGGGAAAAGCAAAGGATTTGGGTATGAATGTATTATAGGAGGTGTGGAATATAATAAAAAGAGTATAGATATTTTAGGAATTGTATTTGAAAGGACAGAATACAGATATGAACAATGGGATAAAGTTAAGACATGATTACATTCTGGAAGAAATATAGATTCTCATGCAAAAAAAGAAGGCACATTTAATAAATACCATTATAGTAGGTTAAATAGCTTATATTGCAAATGTTTATATGATGCCAATAAAATATGAAAAATAAATTATGCAGACAATGTTTTCATTAATTTGGGGGTCAAGACTAAACCTGGTTAAGAGAGGAATTTTGTGTATGAAAGATGAACAAAGAGGATTGTGGATGATAAATCTGATTGTGCATGTATCATCTTTAAGTATGTATAAAGTACTAAAAGGAATAATGAAAAATAATAAAGATTTGACAGAAACAGTACTGTATTGTAAATATAGAGAAATGTGGGAAGAAATGGAATGAAAAAAAGAAGTAAAAGTGATATTAATGAAGAAATGAGTGAATTTTACAGTAAAATCATATTGTTGAAATTAAAAATAATGTGATAGAAAAGAACAGAAAAGAATGGTATGTTAACATTATGATAGCCTTTTCTTTGGTGGATCCATGGAAAGAGTTATAGACAGATAAGAAGAAAGCAATAATGACAAGATGCAGGAATTATAAAAGAGTTAAAGCATTTGGTGATTTTTTTTGTGGAGGTTGTCCATAGGAAAATTACCATAAATTCATAGATTGGTACTAGGCTAGCTGCCCTTTTTCGGCCATTTGGAGCCTAGCCAGTTACCCCATGTGATAATCAAACCCTGCACCTTGTCTCTTTAAGGTAAACACCTTAGCCATTATGTCATCCTCCCACCCCTAAAATAAATTGCCTCTTGCAAGGCTCAAACCCAGGACCCTACACTCCATACACAAAGTGATTTACCACTAAGCCATGACAAATACAAAACATAGGTTCATAAATTAGTACTAGGCTTATTGCCTTTGCTGGTCATTTTAAGCCTAGCCAATTACCCAATGTGAGGATCAAACCCTGCACCTTGTGTCTGCAAGGTAAACACCTTAACCATTCTGCCATCCTCCCATGCATTGGGGGCAAATATGCTGTTGAAGAGAAAACAGGATGGAATATGTAATAAATATAAAAAATTGGAAACTACAGAACATGTTTTTTAAAAAATGTGAGATAATTCAAAAACTGTAGAAAGAAGTATGTAAACATGATTTGATTAAAGTTATTTAAATTTTGAAATGTTAAACATGGGCATAATAGCATATAGGTTTTATGGGACAAGACCCCAGAATGAAGCAAAGAAAATAGACAGAATCATATTCTATGTAACATGGATTATATGGAAAGAAAGACTTAATGAAATCAGATACAATGGAAAATGGACATTGACAAAAATACTGGGAAAATATGGTTTTGGTTGTGGGTAAAAGAGTGGGGGAATACTTAAAATGGAAATAATATATTTAATGATGTTAAAATATGTAAAAATATGAATTGTATATAGGTGTACAAATACCCCTGCCATACTCATTAGTATAAGGGGTCACAGTTGATGGTGGCACATTCTATCTCTTGTTTCCATTCCAGGTGCGTAGGTAGCCCGGAGAAACAGGAGGAAGTATGGTGAGTGTGAGTGAGTGAAATTTAAATAAGGGAAAAAGAAATGAGTGTGTAGATGGTTGAGCCTTTACATTAAATGCAGCTAAATGAATTGGAAGAAGCAGAGAGGTTGTTGGTGTAGGAGCAGGATGGTGAAATTAATGTTGAAGCAGTTCCAGATTTGGAAACTTTATTTCAGAAGAAGCTGTTTGTGATGGAAGAAGAGAGTCAGCAGGAGTGTATTTTTTCAACCCTTCAGTCTGGAGGGCTGCGGGATGATTACCTAAAGGATATGATTAACCAAAGTGAACTGGAGAGTGAACTGGTAGCATTATTGGGCAAAATTATGGAGAAATTACAGGAAGAAGGAGTTATAGAAGATAAAACAAAAAAGAAATCATGCACACAAACAGTTAAAGAAGGGTACACAAGAAATGAAGAGAAGGAGGGAATGAAGAAGAAATATACAGTAAGAATAAGTAGCAGGAAAGAAACAAGACTAGACAGATATGAGGTATGGGACACTTTAATTGCACCAATGTGTGTTTCACCCAAGGAGGTAAGATATTCTTATTAACAAAGGAACATACTGTGACTTAATTTTTTGAAACAGGACAGTACATGGAAAATTTCTTACTGAAATATGAATTGAAAAAGAACTGTAATCCATGGACTGAATGTGTAGTATAAGAATTTTATAGCGAAAAAAAAAAGAGTTTTAATACAATTCAGAATGGAAGGCGAAAAAGATTAATAAAGAGGACATTTAAAGACAATATGTAAACATGTGATGGATATAACAAAACTATATTGAATGAGGCTTATGGACTGGGGGTTTGGGATTGCTGGATTATTTTGAAAATGGAAAGTGATAATGTTGTGCATATCCCTAATGTGATTAATATAAATGGTAATAGAGGATTTGTATAGAGGGCAACCTAAAACCTGCTTTTTTTGTGGAAAAGGTGACCATATGATTAGTGAATGATAAACAAAAATGTTTTATTTGTGGCAAAGTGGGACATGCAGAAAAAAATGTGATATGAAATGCAAAAATGTGGAAAAACAGGACATACATGGGTGGATTGTGAAGAAAACATAGAAATTATAGAAAAAGAAGGTACACAAGATTCAGCATATGAAAAAATATAGAAAAGGACCAAGAAAAACAGGAGAAAAACAAAGATGTAACAGAGGTAAAATCATGAGAAAAAAGAGGTACTTGACACAAGTGAAGAAGAATATGTAAATTGGCGAGTAGTGTGCGGGAAGAAAAATTCCATAGGGAACAGCGTAAAGAGAAGAAAGGAAAATTTAAAAATGTAATTGTAAAAGAGATGTCAAAGGAAAAAACTTCAAAGACCAATACACGTAAGGTTCAGTTAAGGCACTTTTAATTTTCTTGCTGCAAGGAGACAAAAACATGCAAATACAAAGATTTGTCTAACTATTAACAGGAAGTATGTTAATTCTTATGCTGTTTTACAAGACATGGCCTTCTAAGCTGACATAATCAAACACAACTTTTAGCATTGTTCTACAGCAGATGTTGCTCAGATTTTCTGCTGACATGACTAGATTTGTGAGAAACTTTTGAGAAAAACAACCTGGCCTTGGTGACCATTAATCCTTTTACAAGCCTCTATTGTACAGTGTTACTTTTCAAGGTACTCTTCTAATTCAGATACATGCAAATGCTGATTGCAGTTCATATTTTCAAACAGGCTTTGTCCTAATTATCTGTAACTTCTACAGCTGTATATTTTCTCACAGCACAGCGGAACTTCTTGTCTAAGTTTCATACAAGTAGTATTGTTCTATTCATTATTTTCCTAACGCAAGCAGAAATCACCTGCTTCTCAGTAAATTTCCAAGGCACAAGCAAGATTTTAGCTAACAATACAAGGTCAAAAAGCAACTGCAGTTTGTACAGATTTATGCAGTATGAAATAGAATAAATGTGTTAACCCTTTTCAAGCTCTAAATGCACTAAGCATATTACTAATACACACATTAATACATACTTTTCTGACATTTCCCCCCTTTTAATACTTTTATTCTACTTTCAAAATAAGCATAAACAGTTTGATGTGAAATTGTTCAATCTCGCCGTTTGTTCTTACACACGGGTTCGGAGCCGATCGGCCGCATCACTAGCTTGCATCTTCGAGAAAGCTCGAGGCACAGTAATATCCCATGATCCTCCGGTGCTAACCCTCAGATCTAGTTTGCCACTAGCAGCAGATCACATCGAGAGGCTCGGGCCAGTACAATTTTTACTATTTTTTCTTGTTAAATATGGATAATTTTTTATATTTCTTATAATCTTTATCTTAACATTTGCTAGCTTTATATATATAGTAGTTGTGTGACTAGTTTAGGTCGTTTGTTACCTTAAAATTCTTAGTAAGGGCCTTAGGCCATTTTTTGTCTGTAATAGAATTTACAGTATTTAAAAGAAAGTTAATTTTTTTCTATTTTATTTTTTCTTTTAAAAAAAAATATATATATATATATATATATATATATATCTTAGTGTGCTGTGGTGTGTTTTTTTTACATTTATATATATATATATATATATATATATATATATATATATATACATATATCTCTTATATTGTAGTTAGAAATTTTTCAATATAGTGCTGTCTTTTTTTCTAGTAAAATGTCAGAAAAGACTAAAAGTGGATTTAAAAGGTGTCAGTGTGGACAGAAGATGTCCATTACTGACAACCATTCATCCTGCGTCTACTGTCTTGGCCCTCTCCACTTGCAGGAAGACTGTTCCATCTGTCATTCCTTTAGTGGGAGGGTCATGCTGGAAAGACGCAGGAAGTTGGTGGACAGAGGTTTGATCAAACCTGAGTTTCAAGGAGGCCCTGGACAAGGCTGAACAGGTTTCGAAGTCTTCGAAGGGGTCGAAGTCTTCAAGAGTGTCGGAGCCCAAGTCATCGGCTCTGAGCACCTCTTTTCAAATTCGGACACCGGCTCCTATGACTTCGGTGCCGGGAGTCGAGACCTTATCTCTGCACGAGGCTCAGGTCTTGGAGCCGGCATCAGAGGTACCACCATCTACTATCCTTCGCTCGGTGACGGCTTCGATCCCTTCGACCCGTTCTTCAAGGCCACTTTCCGACTCTGATGTGGACCGAGTGGTACAGAAGCTTATGGAGAACTCGGCTTTGTCAAAATTAATCGAGGTTTCGTCCCAGCTGGTTTCGAAACTCGAAGCTATTCCAGTTCCCTCAACAATTCCTCCTCCGAGACCCGTCGAGTCATCGGTGTTAGGAGTCGAAGAACCGATGATTGTAGAGCCCTCGGTGCCAAAGCCTCCAGGAGTGCTATTGGCTCCGTTGACCTCGACTCCTTCGGAACCAGCCGGAGAGTCTCGGAGCCGTACATCTTTCCTGGGTTCTGGGGGGGATAGTCGAACCGAGATTTCGGTTCTGACTCTTCCTCTCGGTGCCTCGGCTCAGATCAGTTCGGATCCGCCCTCGGTGTCGGAGCCCGTGGTTCCGATTCCGGAGAAACGACCTTCTTCTTCGGATCGGGTCGGATCTTCGGGTCGGGGCACCGGTGCCTTTGACATCATGAGGAAGGTCTTGTTGGATCAGACAGATACTTCATCGGTATCTTTATCTCCTTCCCCAAAAGGTCCGCGTTCTGCCTCTGTGCCTTCGGTACCTACCAAGCGTCGAGACCCAATGCCTCAGAAGTCCCCACAGGGAGACTCTGGTTCCTCAGATGCATCCCCAGAAGCTCCCACTGAGGATGTTCCGAGGAAACAACTGTGCAAGAGGAGGCACATAGATTCCCCACAGGAATCTCTTACATCTGATACTGATTTAGATGAAACAGAAGGGTCCCCATGGTCCACCTCTGAGGATGTCTCTTTTGCAGACATTTTGGAAATCCTGAAGCAAAGAGGGGACTGGCAAACCCTTACCCCTTCTGCGGATTAATCGGTTTTACTGAAGGCATTTGGGACTCAACCTTCTACCTCCTGGGGGACTCCTCCCTTTGACGATCTCATGGGTCTAGTAGCTCGGAGGGCTTGGGAAACACCTGATACAGTGGAACCAGTCCCTCGTAAACCCAACAAGTACATGACAGCTCCCCAAGATAAAGCCTATCTTACAAAAGGAGTTCCCGTAGACACTATGGTGGTGGCGGCGGCCACTAAGAAAGAGATGTCTGAATCATCTTCCTCTGTCCATCCTCCTAATAAGGATTCTAGGACAATGGACAGATATGGGAAGCGCATATTTAGTTCAGCGACTTTTTCCATCCGATCGTTCAACTACCTTACGCATTTCACGCGTTTACAAAGAGATCTCATTAAGGAATTAGGAGATACTCTTCAAGGACACACAGATGCTGCTGTCGCTGAGAAAGTGACAGCGCAACTTAACACCCTAAATTCCATAGTCAACTCGTCCATGAGGCTGATTTTATACGCAGCCGAAGGATCGAGTAGAGCGGCAGCTTCAGCGATTGCCCTGAGAAGACAATCCTGGTTGCGCTTATGCTCCTTTGTGGAAGCCTTTAAGTCTTCCTTTGCCAATGCCCCCTTTGATGGTGCCTTCCTGTTTGGGCCCAAAGTAAAGGAGACTCTCACGAGGTGTGAACAAGAAGGGAAGACCCTGTCTGCCGTAGGGGTCCGTTTTTCCGTTCCATCTAGACCCTACCCTAAAGGGCAACAAGGAGGAAAGATGTGGTTCTGAAAGACTCAGGGATCTTTTCAACACACCCAAAGTGACGCCCCCTCCTGAGGCAGAGGAGGGGGAAGAAATGGAAGACGCCGCCCAGCTGGCAGAGGGGGTCTGCAAAATCAGGGTGACAGAGAGACCTTCTCTGGAAAACCCTTCCAGCACTCCTGAGTGCAGGCCCGGCTGTCCTACTCTGGAGGCAGTCGGGGGTCGCTTGGCTTTATACCCAGAGGCCTGGCTAAATCTTACATCAGATTACTGGGTAAAAAGCATAGTTACCAGAGGTTACAACATTCCCTTCATAAAACTACCACCAAACTCCAAAAAACTCCCAGATGTTCCACCCAGTCTGCGAGACCAAGCAACCATAGAGATAAGAAGATTGCTCGAAAACAGAGTCATCCAACCAGTCCCAGCGGACCAAATAGGATCCGTAACTTACTCAAGGTTCTTTTTAGTTCCAAAGAAAACAGGGGACTGGAGGCCAATTTTAGACCTCAGCAAGTTAAATACCTTTGTGAAAAAGGAAAAGTTCCGGATGGTCACGCTTCAGTCAATCCTCCCTTTTCTGCAAAAGGGCGACTGGATGTGCTCTATAGATCTCAAAGACACATACTACCATATCAAAATGGCCAGGGCGTCCAGAGATCACTTGCGCTTCCGGCTGGGAGCCAGTCATTTCCAGTTCAAGCTCTGCCCTTTGGTCTCACCTCAGCCCCCAGGGTGTTCACCAAATGCATGGCAGTAGTAGCGTCTCACTTGAGACGAAAGGGATACCGGGTGTTTCCTTATCTAGACGACTGGCTCCTTTCCGCCACCACCAAGTGTCATCTTCTACAAGCCAGGGACTACACCATCAGTCTTTGCTCTTCACTAGGCATAACGGTGAATTTTGGAAAATCTGTCTTATCGCCGTCACAGCGCATCTTATTTATAGGAGCACAGCTAGAAACTTCCCTGGCTCAAGTTACTCTCCCCCCATCAAGAGGGCACCAAATTTCGCTCCTTCTTCACAACAACAGAGTCTCTGCACGACAAGTATTAAGAGTTCTAGGCTTGATGGCAGCATCCCTTCTTGTAGTTCCTTTAGGCAGGATGCACATGAGGATCCTTCAATGGATGCTATTCACCCAGTGGTCGTATCTACAACTTCCACTGTCTCACGAAATCTTGATCACGAATTATTGCAAGAAGGATCTCTTGTGGTGGATACACAGTCAAGAGCTAACACTAGGGCGACCCTTTGTATTACCCAGTCCGGTAGCAACTCTAACCACGGACGCTTCCCTGATAGGGTGGGGGGGCATTCTTTCAGGGACAAACAGTCCAAGGTCAATGGTCCAACATGGAGTACAATCTGCACATCAATGTTCTAGAGATGAGGGCAGTGTTTCTAGCATTGCAACACTTTCACAAGTCCTTACCTCGGGGAACAGTGACAGTTCAGACAGACAACATGTCAGTGGTCTGGTACATAAACAAGCAAGGGGGACCAGATCTTACCCGTTATGCAGAGAGGCCCTCAGAATTTGGCAATGGGCAAAGTCCACTGGACGCTTTCTGATAGCAATGCACATCCCGGGGACTTCCAACATAATCGCGGACAGGTTGAGCAGAGCCATCCTGTTCCCTCACGAGTGGTCCCTCAAACCTCAAGTGGCGGAAGAGATCTTCCGCAGATGGGGCCAGCCTTGCTGCGACCTGTTTGCATCCCCTTTGAATGCCAAATGCAGAAGCTATTTTGCCCTGTTACCCCCAGGGGTGTCCCCAGGACGCACTGGTATCTGATTGGCCCCCGGGTCTCCTTTATGCTTTTTCTCCTGTTCCACTAATTCCCAGGTTTTTGCAGAAAACCAAACGTCTGGACAGGACCATAATACTGATAGCCCCATTCTGGCCTTGACAAATCTGGTTTCCCTTCCTTCAATCCCATCAAGTGGAGGAACCATGGATTCTGGACCCGGAGCCAGATCTGTTGACACACTCGTCGGGAGTTCCTCACACCTTCCTCAAGTCCCTCAAACTGACAGCTTGGCTGCTCCGCTTCCCATCTTAGCCAGGTCGGAGTTACTATCTCCTGCAGTACAACAAATTATTGTATCTTCTCACAAACCATCTACAAGAAAATTGTACATCAGCAAATGGAACCGTTTTGCACACTGGGCCTCCAAACAAGGTATAGATCCATTCGGGGCCCCAGTACACAAGATACTAGATTTCCTTTCCTCACTTTTTCAAGAAGGAGCATCAACATCCACTATAAGGGTTCAACTGGCCGCTATATCCAATTTTCATATTGGCCGTAAGGATGGTTCTCTTATGTCCCACAGGCTTTGTAAAGCCTTCATGAAAGGTACTTTTCATCTCCGTCTCCCTTTTCGTAATCCAATAGCACCTTGGAATCTTAATCTCATGCTGTCACAACTCATGTTGCCCCCTTTTGAACCAGCAACCACAACTCCGTTAAAATTGCTTTCATGGAAAACACTTTTCCTGGTTGCCATCACTTCAGCCAGAAGAGTTTCAGAGTTACAGGCTCTATCTATCCGACCCCCGTACATGATTTTTCATCCGGATAGAGTAACCTTGCGCACCAATCCATCCTTTCTTCCGAAGGTTTGTTTGGTTCAGAATATCAATCAATCTATTGAACTGCCTACCTTCTTTAAAAATCATTCCAATAAGCTGGAATACACATTGCACAAGTTGGACGTTCACAGACAACTAAGATTTTACTTACATAGGACAAAAGAGTACAGAAAGTCAGATCAACTATTTGTCTCATATGCTGACCAAAGAAAAGGACAGGCAGTAACGAAGGTTACTTTATCCAAATGGCTCTCAGATTGCATAAATTTCGTATATGCTGAATCCAAACAACAACTCCCTTTCAAACCCAGAGCTCATTCTACAAGGGCGATTGCTACCTCTTCAGCCCATACCGCTCATTTGCCTTTAGATACCATTTGTGCAGCGGCAACTTGGGCAAAACCACATACCTTTATCGCCCACTACAAGCTAGACAAGAGCTCCAGGGACAGGGCGACGTTTGGTTCCACTGTACTCAGGAATGTTCTCCCTTGAGCCACCCGGGAAGAAGGAGCTAGGGACGTGTGTAAGAACAAATGGCGAGATTGAACAATTTCACATTAAGAAGTTATGTCTTACCATAACGATCCATGTGAATTGTTCATCTCGCCTTTGTTCTTACATTCCCCCCCTCCATCCCCCGTCCTACGGTCTGGGAGAACGGTTTTCGATTAGATTCCTTTTCAGCCTTTTCTAGGTATGGTTGACATGTTATTAACATCAGTAATGGCATCTTTTATCCTCTACCTGGCAGTAGGGTTTCAGACAATTGTAGTATTTGTTATAAGTGTTTTAGACACATTTCTAAGAGGGATTCTTCTGGTATTGCAAACTAGATCTGAGGGTTAGCACCGGAGGATCATGGGATATTACTGTGCCTCGAGCTTTCTCGAAGATGCGAGCTAGTGATGCGGCCGACTCGGAGCCGAGGATCGGCTCCGAACCCGTGTGTAAGAACAAAGGTGAGATGAACAATTCACATGGATCATTATGGTAAGACATAACTTCTTATTTTCTTCTCCTAACTTCTTCCACTCAGGATTTTTAGTTAAGAGAGTCATTCAGTTTAAACTTATGAAAGCATTCTCAGTCTTTTAACAGTTCTTCAAACTCAGTACTTTGATATAAGGTTTCAGAAACTGACATGTCTACAATGTCTTTAATCAGTCTTTTCATGCAGGGAATACCACAACAAACACATACTCCCAGTAGGAGCATACCTACACAAATGGTAATCAGGATGTTCATTAGGATGGTACCCCACCCCCCAAACCATTTCTGGAAAAAGTCCGTCAGTGGGTTTGGGCCTGGTTTGGTCAAGTCTGACACTTGCTGAATTACCTCAAGATGATTGTCTATCTTGTGTTTATGGTAAGGAATATACGAACAGCATTCTTCTTGGATTAAAGCGCAAGTACCACCTCTCGCCGCTAGGGTGAAGTCGCGAGCCATGCGGTTCTGAAGCACTACAGTTCTCATAGCATTCAGTTCATCAGTCACCAATTTGAGAGTGGAAAAAGTTGCATTACTCATTACTTCGAGAAGTTTCGACAGTTTTCTCAGCTCCCAGATCGATTTCACTGCTCCATATGCCGGTAATATGCCTGCCCACGATATAACGCTGTCACTCAAGTCCATATGTGTCAGTCCTTTGCCTATGGAATGATGGTCTTTCCAATGCACATTGATTTGTCCCACTGAATTTACAGGTTTCTTGATGACCTCTCGGACATTTCGAATTTTTCCTCGAGGCAAAACTGCAGTGTGCCATATGGCCAGAACCAGGTAACCCAAAAAACAACTGCCGGATCAATTCTCAGGTAACCATTTGTATGCCTTTCTGCCACACACAAAATAACAGTCCTCTACTTTAGTAGTAACCTTGTTATGAATATACACTCACCCTGCATGAAACATTTTTCTATCAATTATAGACAGCTGTTTATAAAGAACAGAATTATGTTTTACTTCATCAAGTGTTTTGTGCATCAATCCAAGAAATTAATTATAGTTTGTGTTACAATAAAGATCTACATTGTTACCTTTAGTGTAACATCTATAAGGAACAGTCACATTGCAATTGCTCCAACCCACCTGAATAGTATCATTTTTATAAAAACACACAGTTCCTTTTTGTGGAACAGACAAGTGCAATGCTATTTTATCTTGTGCTGTAATGGTTGAGGTATCATAAATCAAGTTCTCCCAGGTTTCATTGACCCCTAGGGGGACTGTAGTCATTAATAACCCCCCTGTATGCTGTCGGCAAAGCTGTGCAAATCCAGCAATTCGAAACATTGAAAGTCTCAGCATACACATATTTAATTGCCTGGTAAGTGTTAAAGTTTGGATGCCAGTTTATGAGTAACACTTCACGTTTATTCAGTAAAGTCTGTGTGGCTGGGAAAAGAAAAGGCCACAACAAAAAGATTATTGTCACTAGTACAGTTAACAGGATGATTATGCAATACTTCTGAGGAAAGGGTTGTTCTGCATTCCTGTTTCTTCTGGACTCTATCATTTTTGCTCTTGGCATGTAACAAGATTTTTGTCCAGTTTAAAGTTTTTAACTAATTTACAGTGCGTCAGGTGGATCCAGAAGGCACGCTTCGCGATTTTGACTGCAGTGGGTGTTGACAAAAGCACTTGGTATGGACCTTCCCACTTTGGAGATGCCCAATTCTTCTTCTTAACTATCTTCAGCCAGATCCACGCTCCAGGGAGCACTGCCACTTCTGACGGTCTGGTTCATTCTTTATCTGAAACAGAATTTAACTGCAACAAATGTTTAGAATTTAAAAGGTTTTGCATATACTCAGCTAATGTACTGTCAGCTTCCTGGTCTGCGGGCATGAGAGATTTCCACTGAGGTATATAATAAGCCCTTCCAAAGAGTTTTACGAAAGGAGTCAATCCTTTTGCATTTGGAACAGTTCTCATGCTCAACAGTGCCAGGGGCAGACAGTACACCCAATTTCTCTGTGTTTCCGTTATTAATTTTCTTAGCTTACTTTTTAAAATCCCATTATGCCTCTCTACTAGCCCTGCAGATTGAAAGTGATACGCACAATGATTTTTCAGAGAAATACGAAAATGTCTACTTAACTGTTGTATGGTCTGATTTACGAAGTGTGTGCTGTTGTCACTGTAGATCCTTTCCGGAATGCAGAATCTAGGGATGATTTCTTTAACAAGAACTTTGGCCACAGTTGTAGCATCTGGATTTTTAGTCAGAAAGGCTTCCACCCATCTGGAAAACATATCTACAATGACAAGACAATACAATACTTCTTATTTTCACATCAATTCAACTCTATGAAATCCATACAGATAGTATGAAATGGATATGGTGGTGTAGGGAAACTCCCTTGCTTGGGCTTTAACGCCCCTTTTGCATGATGTTTATTACAAATGTGGCATAATGAACAAAATTTTTTAGAGTAGTTTGTAAATCCGTGCGTCGTGAACACTTGGTTCACCAGCTGTACCATCCCCTCTGTTGAGACATGGCACTGCCCATGGCTCAACAAAGCTGCATATCTAAACAAATTAGATGGCAATATCGTTTTTTTCTTTCTTTAGAGATGTACAGCCCCTTTTCAAGAATTGCTCCTCATTTTATCCATCTTTGTTTTTCAGCTTGCGTAGTAAGTGTCTACATTGTCTTTAACATTTCTAAGTCTAAAATCTCAGAGGGTTGTAATTCCTCATTCAAAAGAAATGCTTCTGAAGCTGCCTGCTTTGCAGCTGTATCAGCCCTTGCATTACCTTTTGAAATCCTATCCTGTTGTTTGGTATGAGCTGTGCATTTACAAATAGCTACTTTCTGGGGTAACTGAATAGATTCTAAAAGATCGAAAATAAACTGTGCATGATTAATTGGTTTGCCAGTAGATGTTATCATTCCTCGATTTTTCCACTGTTGCGCAAAAACATGTGCAGTAGAAAAAGCATACTGGCTGTCAGTAAAAATGTTCACACATTTACCCTTTGCTAAGGTACATGCCCGTGTCAAGGCAATCAATTCTGCTGCCTGTGCAGATAAATTATGTGGTAAAGATTTCGCTTCTGTAATGTCAGTATCAGAAACTACTACATATCCTACTAGGTTCTGTCCTGCAGGACCCCTTTTGCACGAGCCATCCACGTAGTATGTCACCTCGGCATCATCCAAGGGAACATCCGTAAGATCTTTTCTAGGCAGTGTCTTTTGCTCAATCACCTGCAGGCAGCTGTGTGGTGTGCCATCTGCAGAGGTTGGGAACAAGGTAGAAGGGTTCAAAGTCGTACATCATTCAATTGTCATATGAGGTTGGCTCAACAGTATAGTCATACAGGAAAGATGCCTAGCAGGGGAAAGATATGCTACCTTCTCTTGCAGTAAAATAATTGTGACTGCATGAGGCACTCTCAATGTGAGAGGGTGGAACAACACTACTGAGGCCGAAGCCTGTACTGCCATTGCAGCTGCAACTACTGCTTGTACACAGTGAGGTAAAGACCGTGCTACCGGGTCCAGCTGTGATGAATAATAAGCAATAGGGCATTGCTTGTCCCCATGCTGCTGTGTTAACACTGATGTCATATAACCTTGCTTACAATCTACAGTTTGGAAAAAACGTTTATGATAGTTTGGTAATCCCAAAACTAACGAGGACACTATTAACTGTTTCAGTTTGCAGAAAGCAGATTCTGCTTCTGGTGTTCATTGTAACAAATCCTGTGCTGCCATAGGCTTTTTATAAATCAGGTTAGTCAGCGGTGCAGATTCCAAGGCATAGTTTGGACTCCAACTCCGACAAAAATTAGTCGTACCCAGGAAGGACATCATTTCCTTCTTGGTGGTGGGTTTTGGTGCTTGCAAAATCACTATTTTTTCTGTCCTCATCTAATGTCCTACCCTCCTTGGATATTACATATCCTAGGTATTTAACTTGTTTTTTCCAAAGCTGCAGTTTATTTTTGTTTACTTTATGTCCTTCAGTGGCTAAAAATTGTAATAGCGCTATAGTATCGTCTTTACAATCTTGCTGGGTGGGGGATGCCAGCAGGATATCATCAACATAAAGCAAAATTTGGCTACCTCTTGGTGGGGTAAATCCCGCCAAGTTGCTTGCCATTTCTTGTGAGAATATTGTTGGACTTTCACAATACCCCTGTGGTAGTCGCGTATATGTATACTTTTTCCCCTGAAATGTGAATGCAAACCAATGCTGCCTGTCATGGTGTATCGGTATCGAAAAGAACGCATTGCTGATATCTACCACAGAAAAATATTTCTGTTGAGGTTTTAAATCATTCAACAGGGAGTGTGGGTCTGGCACCTTTGGGTGCCCTTGGTATTACTGCATCATTTACAGCTTGTAAATCTTGGACCATACGCCACTGTCCATTTGCTTTCTTAACAGGAAATAAGGGTGTGTTACATGGTGAATCAGGAGATTCCACCAGCACCCCTTCCTTAAGTAAAGCTGCTATAATAGGTTTGATTCCTACCTCTGCATCTTTTCTTAAGGGATACTGTCTTTTTTGTGGTCTAAATGCTGACTTTGGCGTTACACTTAACTGGTCCCGCTGTACGAATAAGTCCTACATCTGATTTTCCGTTGACCAAAGAATTTCTGGTATATTCTGTAAGGCATTCTCTTCCTCCTTCAATAGGAGTGCTAATCAGCTCTACTTGCTAGACTGCAAGTATACAGCTGGGCGGGTCTGAGTTATCCAATTCAACTTCTGCATTTGTATTCCCTGTTCTGACAGTTCTAACTCTGTCTGTTTTTCCCCATCTCGTGACTTTTTCTCCTAAGTCTACCCATTTTACATTCTTGTCCTTAGTTAAGCTAACACGTGGTAATCGATTAGATTTATAGAGTGCAAAGAACTCCTGGGGCAATGAACAGCTGGCTACACTGTTCCCTTCTGTGTCCCAGTACAGATTACGTAATATCAATCTGTTTATACAATTTCCAAACAATTCTTGCTCATATTCCTTATCAGGTCCTAGTGTGTTACAATAATACAGAGTACAGAGCAACAAATGCTGTTTATCAATATCAAGGGAAGGGAACTTGCTGATGGCTACATTCATCAATTCTTCGGTCACTGCCCCTGGACCATTCGTAACCAAGTCCTGGCTGTACCAATAACACGTTTTACCCTCCGTTTGCACTGCAAAGGTATCAATTTGTCACTGTGCTTCCATACCCTGCATAGTCGGAACTACTGCTATACCAAATAGCTGCATAAGGTCTCTGCCCAAGAGGTTTACTGGGCATTTTGCAGAAACAACAATTTTGCTTTTCTGGGTCAGTCCTGAAACAGGATCAGTTATTGCAATATTATGGGAGAGGGGCTCCCGATACAGCTGTCCATTAGCTGCTTTCACTAGTATGGAATCAGGTGACTCTGAGTTCTCTGGCAGTTTGGAGGGATATATCAGGGTCCTTGATGCCCCTGAGTCACACAAGAATCTGACTTCCCTCCCTTCTACCAGGAGTGTAACTTCTGGTTTTGTGTCTGCTAAATAGAGCTCTAAGCTCAATAGAGCCAAATCCAATATTTCATTTTCTTCGCTATCCGTGACTTCCTGCACTTCCTCTATTTCTTCTGCCACATTCTCTACTCCCTCTATCACATTCTCATTTGTCCTTTCTCTGCTTCCCCCTTCTAGTGATTCCTGACTATCATATAGTCAGTCCTTACCCTCCTTATCTTCCATGGTTGCTTAATTGTTTTTCTTGCAATCCCTTGCCAAGTGTCCCTTTTTACCGCATTTAAAACATTCACCCCTTTTCTTTCGCCCTTCAAAGTCCTCTGATCGTTGATCAGATTGTTTGTTTCCCTGGGCATTTCTCTTGCCCTTTTTCCCGGACTGTACTACATAAACTTCTGCTCCATATTCCACAGAAAATACTTGGGCTTTCTTTTTATTTTTGCTATTAAAATGCCTTTCGGCATGCCTAGCATATTCAAGTAATGACTGTAATCTGCTTGTACGATGATCTACCATGTGCTTTGTAATAAAGCTGCTTATGGGTGCAATACTGCCTTTCAAAAATGCATTATTTAACCGCTGCTCATATGGGGAATCATGTGTCTGATCTTCAGGAACCTGCATTCCACAGTGGTTATTAAAACATTCTAATAGTCTGGCATAATATCTGTCAATAGCTTCACCTTCCTGTTGGATGCATTGATTAATGCAAATCCAGTCTGCCCTAGGCTTCCATTTCTCAGAGATTCAGTCTGAAAGACCTTTCACTCTGTTGTCTAATTCTGCGCTACTATGTAGGAGGGGCCTGAGCGTAGCGTCACGGGGATTCCAGTCGCCACTAATCATGTGCCAATCTGGTCCCACAATTTGTCTGACTACTTTTTCTACCTCTTCTCCTTTTAAATTATAACTTAGCCTCATTCCTTGCAAATCTTCTAAGAACTTTCTAAAATTAACTTTTGGATGGGGAATTCCCCTCAGTGGCTTTCTGGATGTCTTCCGGAGTCCAGGGTCTATACACTAGAATAGTTGGGTCCTGACCTTCTTGCCCTGCCTGAGGATTAGGTACTTCTATAAGTGGGCATATTTTTTCTTCACTCATAAATTGTGAATTTCTACCCATTTGATATAACTCAATTTCTCCTTTTGAGTTTCCTGCCCGTGTTCGAGACCTGGTCTCGACGGGATCTCTAATAAACGGTTTCGCTTTTGTAGTGTCTCTACTCTCAGTGACAGCATGATATCGCAGGGGTGGACTAACTTGTTCACTTGCCTCATATTCTGGTAAGGGAGGCGGAGGGGCTGATGCTATTACTAAGTTATTGCCCTCTTTATCTAAAAACATTGCTTTTGAATTATTATTCTTCTGTTCCCTTCGGTTTACTTCCTCAATCCACCTGTGTGCCTGAGGAATTCCTAATTGACGTTGCTTTTTTACCCGACTTCTAGAATCGGTTTTAAGCTGTCTGACAAGTTTGACAAGTGAGGATTTTTCTAATTTACCATCAAATTCATACTTATTAACCCATTTTGAGTAGTATTTAATATTATCAGCACGCTGTGACTGCATATATTTTGCATCTTCGGTTAACGGCGGATTTTGGGACTTTTTTGTACAATTATTACCCATTTTATTCTACCCTTTTAATCGTTACGTAACACCTTATTTTTAACGTGGTACCACGGATGTTTTTATAGTCTCTTCAGAATGACTGCCTACCTGCTCTGTTTCCCTGATCTATGACAAGACAGTAATCTTTCTGTCCCTGACTTATAAACAAAGTCTCTAACAGAACAAATACAAATCTAGTCCCTGATCTAAAACAGAAAAAAGAAGGTGGATTCACCTAACCTGAGCCTTCGTGATTGATCACCTGGTTCGAGTAAACCCGTCCTTCAGTCACAGATCAGAAAGTGTCTGGCCTCTTTTGTACGACAATTCAGTCGGAGGGCTTTTCAACTAAGAAGAACCGATGTGGTTTCTTCCCCGTACGGTTTTAAGCCACCTGGCCTGTCTGATCCGAGGCAAAGTGAGGGTTTCTGGTCCAAAGGACCAATCTGTCAAAGGAAAAAAACTTCAAAGACCAATACACGTAAGGTTCAGTTAAGGCACTTTTAATTTACTTGCCGCAAGGAGACAAAAACATGCAAATACAAGGATTTGTCTAACTATTAACAGGAAGTATGTTCATTCTTATACTGTTTTACAAGACATGGCCTTCTAAGCTGACGTAATCAAACACAACTTTTAGCATTGTTCTACAGCAGATGTTGCTCAGATTTTCTGGTGACATGACTAGATTTGTGAGAAACTTTTGAGAAAAACAACCTGGCCTTGGTGACCATTAATCCGTTTACAAGCCTCTATTGTACAGTGTTACTTTTCAAGGTACTCTTCTAATTCAGATACAAGCAAATGCTGATTGCAGTTCATATTTTCAAACAGGCTTTGTCCTAATTATCTGTAACTTCTACAGCTGTGTATTTTCTCACAGCACAGCGGAACTTCTTGTCTAAGTTTCATACAAGTAGTATTGTTCTTTTCATTATTTTCCTAACACAAGCAGAAATCACCTGCTTCTCAGTAAATTTCCAAGGCACAGGCAAGATTTTAGCTAACAATACAAGGTCAGAAAGCAACTGCAGTTTGTACAGATTTATGCAGTATGAAATAGAATAAATGTGTTAACCCTTTTCAAGCTCTAAATGCACTAAGCATATTACTAATACACACATTAATACATATTTTTCTGACAGGATAACAAAAAGGTAAAGGATGAGATAACAATATCAGTTAAAAGCTGAAAAAATTAGCTTTAAATACGAATAGTATGAAAAATATTAAAAGAAGGGTAAGTATTTTAGAGTGGTGTGCTTCAATGGACATGCATATTATCATATTAGAAGTTACTAGGATTCTGACAGAAAAAGAAAGACTACACACTGAAATTTTATGGAATGGAAAAATCATTTGGAATATGGGAAAAGACGCATGTTCAGGAATAGGTATATTATGTAAAGAAATATGAATCGAATTTGGAAGAATAATGGTATTTGATATAAGGTGGAAAATGAAGTTTATAGAATTATTGCATTGTATGCATATGTTACAAAGAAAAAAATTGAAATAATGTTTAAAAAATTCTAAATTATGTATGTGTTAACATGGATATATTATTAGTGGGAGACTTTAATTGCAGTTTAATAATAGGAAACAAAATAGCAATGATGTTAAAACAATACATGAGATAATGAAAAGTGGAAAGTTAAATATATGGGACTACACATATCGGATTAGAGAAGAGGAGAAATAAAAATGGAAATTGTTAGTTTCAGAAAGTTTAAAATATTACAAAAAGGGATAAAAAGACAGGATTGTCAGATCATATAGCTATATGGATAGAGGTATATGAGAAGGAAGGATACATAAAAATAGGCAAAGGGGTTAAAAGGCTTAACGAAAAAGGCATAAAGATGATAGAAACTAAATAAATTATGGAAAGGTCATATAGGTATGAGAATATTTTATAAAAATTGGACAAGTTGGTGGATAAGTTTAAAGACAAATACAAAAATGCTTTTTGGAATGCCAAAATGAAAAGAAAAGAGAAATTAAGATATATACAGCTGAATCAAGAAATGTTCAAGGAAATAATAAACGATACGGGAATCCTTTTTGACGAAGAAAAAGAAACCAAGAAAAAGATTAAACGATTGTTGTATAAACAAAGATGTTGTTTACAAGGAAAAAAAGAAGTAACAGCACCCTACTTAAATAAATTAGAAAAAGAGAACAAAAGAATAAATAAGAGAATTAAAGAACAATGAAGGGGAAAAAATAGAACAAGAAGGAATATGTAAGGTGATTAAAAGTGTATAGAATAGAATGTTGAAAAGAAGGAGACAAAACTAGAACAGAAATGGATAGTTAAAAAACTAAGTGAAGAATAGAATGAGAATCTGGAAAAAATGTAACTGTAAAGGAACTAAAAGAAACATTGAAAACATCAATAAGGATACAGCCACAGAACTGGATGGTATTGAATATCATATGTACAGTAATATGGAAAACTGGTAAAAAGTACTTTTTGTGGAAGTACTAAGTGAATAGTTAAGGAAAGATTTAGTAGATAAACAGATATGTATGGGAATTATGAAATTCATATGGAAAAAAGGAGACAAAGATGATTTGAAAAACCGGAGACCAGTAGTATTGAATAACATAGATTATAAGATATTTATGAGAATAATAAGTAAAAGATTAACAAATAATGTAAATAAGTTGCTTGAACAAACAATCTTTGGTGGAAAAGGGAAAGGAAGTCAAGAATTATGATGGGTAGTAAAGGAAGTAATTATGTAAATAAAAAAGTAGAAGCTAAAATTATGATAGGAGATCTAAGCAAGACTTTTAATAAAAAACAATACGATGTTCTATGGGACATATTAGGCGCTTATAATATAAGTGATAGAATAGTTAAAGTAATTAAGTCTGTTTATGAAAGAAATAACATAAGAATAATTATAAATGGAGGGCTAAGTGAAGAAATTAAAATTGGATGTGAAATAAAACAAGGGTGCCCAGTAATCAGTATCATATTTCCTTCAGTTATGAACATAATTTTTAATAAAATAAATAGAACATTAGATATAGTAGGATATAATATAACAGAAGAAATACAATTACCAATAATATTTACATACTCAGACAACATACAGTGGATGTAAAAAGTGTACACACCCCTGTTAAAGTACCAGGTTTTGTGATATTAAAAATGTGACCACAATAAATCATTTCAAAATTTTCCCACCTTTAATGTGACCTATAACCTGTACAATTCAATTGAAAAACAAAGAAATATGTTAGGGGGAAAAATATAAAAAATAAAAAACGTACAATAAGCTGGTTGCATAAGTGTGCACACCCTTAAACTAATACTTTGTTGAAGCACCTTTTGCTTTAATTACAGCATTCAGTCTTCTTGGGTACATGCCTGCCATCAATTAAAGAGATTCTGATTAACCCCAAATAAAGTTCAGCTGTCCTAGTAGGATTTTCCTGATATTTACTCAGTTACCTGCTACAGCAGAAGCCATGGTTCACAGAGAGCTTACAAAGCATCAAAGGGATCTCATTGTTGAAGGGGTCTGAATAGAGAGATGAAAAGTCAGCACGCAAAGGAGAGTAGTAGTGCTGAAATTGTATTCATCCTCAAATCTTGGTGAGTACCTTCACAAGGTGGACCCTGTTTTTACAAAATCTCACCAAGGTGACACTGATGATACATAGACTGTATTTATATAACATATATCATGGACAGAAGTAGGTTAAAAACTGAAAAAGATAGCTGGGTACACAAGTCCCAGGATACAAATGTGCCCAATCCTGGTAGATGCACTGGTGCCAGGACTGGAAAAGATGACAGTGTAGCATCCTGAAAATACAGAAACATTCCTATAATGGGGGCAGGCCAGGCCCAGGTGGAGGATGGCCCCCCTGTTGCAGAAGAAAGTAGCAGGCCACAAAAATCACAAAAACTGATAGGCCAAAGAAGAGCCATAAAGAAGATAAAGTGGACTATTGAGGATAAGAAAGAAATTATGTATTGTTACTATTATGCAAAAAGCCCAGAATTTACAGACACAAGATATACAAAATGATTAAAAGAGAAATTAGAGGAAAGAAAAATACTTCTGCAAGAAAAACTGTCAGAAGCTTCAAATGAAAATTTGTGTTCATTGATGCAACAGATTTGTGAAAAACAGTATATAGATCAGGAAACCGTGACCTGTTTGGAAAAAGAAGCATCTGAGGAAGTGCGAAAATATAAACAACAAAACCAAGAGATATTTGAAAAGTATAAAAAAGAAATATAGACGTGGGAAAGAAAGAGAGATTTGATATGATGCAATATTTATGCAAAGGAGAAAGCCAAATTAATCAATGTGAAGAAGGCAGCCCCAAACATATTCAAAGAGAAATATAGACAAAAGCATCCAGATATGGAAAATTTCACAATAAAAAAATATCACAAAGATGAAACATAGAAAAGAAGATTAGTAATGCAGAAGTTAAAAACATAGAAGTTGAAGTTATGGAGTACCTGCAAAGTGAAGGATTTGGTGTTGAAGGCCTAGCACAGGTTACATCACAGCAGGATGGAGTGACTCCCCAAAGTAGGGAGAAACAGGAAGATCAGGAAACATCTGAAGAAGACATATGGGCATGGGTAAGAAAATGAGATTTAATATGGTGTGATATTTATGCAAAGGAGAAAGCAAAACTAACCAATACAAAAAGAGCAGCACCAAAGATATTTGAAGAGAAATACAGGCAAAGGAATTCAGATATGGACAACTTTACAATACAAAAAATAAGAAGACAAAGAGGAAAATAGGAAAGGAGATTAGTAATGGAGAAGTTAAAGAAATAGAAACTGAGGTCCTGGAGTACTTGCAAAGTGAAGGATTCAGTATAGAAAATTTAATTCAGAAAGCACAACAACAGAATAGAGTAATGGATATCCAAATTAAGGGGAAATCAGTGGAATGGGAAGTAATTGGTCAGGTGCCATATGAAGATAATTTGGAGCCTTCCACAGGAAACCAGTTTAAACATTCACTTGAAGCTAGACAGCAAGGGAAGGAACAGGAAACTGTGGAAACTCTATGCAGTCAATGTTGAGGAGTGATAGGCCAGTGAGTTCCCATATGATAGAACAATGGATGGCATGGATGAAGTTGAAGAGAGTGTGCCACAGGAAGATGCTATAGAATCTTCTATAGAATGCAGACATGAATTGGAAAACAAGGGATGTGCCCTTAGTTTGGAAGAAAATGAGCTAAGAGAAGAGTTGCTTGATTTAATAGACACTGACAGATGTATCAAGATCAATGAAAGAAATAGACTGCAGAAGGTTAATAAAATCCCAAAAGTCAGAGGTTTGATAAAATAAATGAACACAGTAATTAGGACTGTTCATAGAGACCCATGTGATATAACAAAAGTAAACAGGATATATTACTATATAGCTAAATTAATAACTGATAAAGTTCTTCCACAAGAGCACTGAGTGGTGAGGGAAAGGAAGGGGAGAAATTGAATACCATCATGGAAATATCGAATAGAGAAAACTATAAAGCAGTTAAGACAAGAAGTGTCACTGTTAGAAGATTATAGAAGAGAGAATAGATCAACAAAAATACTAAGAAAAGTAGATGTGATAAAATCAATGCACAGTATTAGAACAGACCAGGATCTATCATGCACTATTGCAAATAACAAACTAAAAATGTCAGCACAAGTGGAAAGACTTAGAAGATACAAAAATAAATATAAAGGAAAAGTACAAAATAAGCAATTTATTGATAATCCAAAAAGGTTTTATAGATAATTGGGAAATAAGGTAAAAGGAATTGAAAGACCGCCAAAAAAAGAAGAAGAAATAGATGCATTTTGGAGAAGTATCTATGAAGATCCTGTGGAACATAACAAAGATGCTAAATAGATAGAAGAGGTTAAAGAATGAATAAGAGGTTCAAAGATACAAGATATGAAATGGGATGAAGTAACAGCCAGAGAGATTGAAACAAAGTTAAGAAAAGCCTCTAATTGGAAAACTCCTGGCCCAGATGCAGTGCCTAATTTTTGGCTGAAAGTATTAACATCTTTGCACGAAGATTTAGCCATGAGTAAGAACTATTTATATGCACACCCCAAACAGCGAACAACCTGGTTAACAACAGGAAAAACAATGCTCCTACTTAAGAGTGAACTTGTGCAAGCTACCCTAAAAATTATAGACCATTAACTTGCCTTCCGATGACATATAAACTATACACAGGAACTGATGCTGGCAGAGTTTATAGTCATTTAGAAGGAAACTCAATTATGGCAGTAGAACAAAAGGGCAATAAAAGAAAGTCATATGGAACAAAGGATCATTTGTTGTTAAATAAAGTCATAGTGGAGAACTGTAAAAAGGGGAAGAATCTAAGTATGGCATGGACTGACTACAAAAAAGCATTTGATAGTATCCCACATTCATGGATAAAAGAGTGCTTAAAAATGTATAAGATAAACCCTACACTGATCGACTACATTACTGTGACCACGAAACAGTGGCAGACCACTTTGCAATTAAGCCATGATAAAGGACAAGTTATTACCCAGGGATAAAAATTCAAAGGGGGATATTCCAGGCTGACTCTCTGTCACTGCTGCTATTCTGCCTTGCCCTTAACCCATTAAGCTGTCTACTTATCAGCTTAGGCCATGGCTATAATTTAGCTCCTAGAAAACAACAAAATCTAAAGACTTCTCATTTTCTCTTTGTCGATGATTTAAAACTGTATAGCTCATCAGATGAGGAACTGAAAGCACAACTGCAAGTTGTCAAAACTTTTTCAGATGGTACAAGAATGTCATTTGGTCTTGATAAATGTGCAAAATCAACCTTTAAAGCAGGAAAACTGCAACATCAAGAAAACATCAGTTTGGGATAAGAATGTGATATAAAAGAACTTGATCAAGAGGGCGTGTATAAGTACTTGGGAAATGATGAAAGATCAACAATAAAACATGAACAAATGCAAATAAAACTTAGTAAGGAATATTTCAGAAGACTTAAAAGAATCCTGAAAACAGCACTGACATCTAGGAACAAATTTCACCTAGGAACTAACCTACAGTTTTGGAGTGATTGACTGGCCCCAAAATGTGTTGGATAGGTTAGATAGGGAAACAAGAAGGATGCTTCATGCTCACCAAATGATTTATAAAAATCAGTGCATACCAAGATTATATATTCCCTGTTCTAAAAGAGGGATGGGCCTCCTTGAAATTGATTATATGCATAGATCTGCAATCATGGGATTCCACACATATTTGCTGACCTCACAAGGTCCAAACATAGTGAACATTTTGAAACACGAGGAGAATAAATCTAAGATGACTTCTCTGCTTAATTTAGCAGAAGCATATTGGCATTAAGCAGGAATGGAAATCAAACCAGAAGTGGATAAAAATCAGGCAGCAACAGAATGTGCCAAAAAAACAAAAGAAAGAATATAAGATGAAGGACCAGATGAGAACGCAAGAAATGTGGAAAAAGCATAAATATAGTTGCAGGTATAGAAAACTTCTGGAAGAACCTCATGTTGATCAGGAATGAATGCAGGAATGGTTAAGGAGAGGCCAATTCAAACTAAGAGATTAAAAGTTTATATTGGCAGCTCAAGATAGTGGGCTACATACACGTTGGTTTACAAAGTCCATTGAACATGTGGGAGAAACAGACAAATATAGGTTTTGTAAAATCGAATTGGAAACAGTTGCACACCTTGCTGCAGGTTGCAACATACTAGTGGCAGAAGGACTGTATACTGAAATGCATCTAATGTGGCAAGTTGTTGCACTGGGGATTGTGCAAACATTATGGTATGGATGTGGCTGAAAAACACCGGAAACGATCCACAAAGCATCATAGAAAATGAAGTTTATATCACATGGGACCACCCATTACCAACAGTTCAACAGATACTAGAAAACCGGATATAGTGGTTCAAGAAAAGAAGCCAAGAGTAGCATTGATTATTGAAATTGCCACACCCAGTGACTACAGTGTCTTGTGTACAGAGAGACACAAAGTCATAAACTATCAGGATCTGTAGGCAGAAATGAGGGCAGTGTGGAAGAAAGATACCAAGACAGTTCCAATAGTAGTAGGAGCAACGGGTCTTATAAAAAATAATCTACAATCATATTTAGATGTTACCAATCCATGTAAGTACGTACAAATTACAGAAGGAGTAATTACTGGGCACATTGCGGGTACTCCGATGAGTACTTTTGGCTGACATTAAAGATTGAAACAATACTAATTTCATGAGCTGTAATTGTACTTTGACTTAGGAATGGAATCCATTGCCATCATAGTATTAGAAACCCAAAAGACTTGGAGAAATTAAAAAAAATTGAAAGGTATCAGTCAGGAGAAGGGTACAAAAAATTTTCCACAGCATTGGATATACCATGGAACACAGTGAAGACAGTCATCAAAAAGTGGAGAACATATGGGACAACAATGACGTTGCAAAGAACTGGAGTCCCTCCAAAATCGATGAAAAGACAAGACAAAAACTGGTCAGGGAGGCTGCCAAGAGAGTTATAGCAACACTGAAGGAGCCGCAGGAATTTCTGGCAAGTACTGGTTGTGTACTACATGAGACAAAAATCTCCCGTATTCTCCATATGTTTGGACTATGGGGTAGGGTTGCAAGATGGAAGCCTTTTCTTACACAGAAAAACATCCAGGCCTGGCTAAAATTTGAAAAACAATACATCAAGTCTCCCAAAAGCAAGTGGGAAAATGTGTTATGGTCTGATGAGACCGAGGTTGAACTTTTTGGCCATAATTCCAAAAGGTACATTTGGAGCAAAAACAACATTTTGCATCACCAAAAGAACACCATTCCCACAGTGAACCATGGTGGTGGCAGTATCATGCTTTGGGGTTGCTTTTCTTCAGCTGGAACTGGGGTTTTAGTCAAGGTGGAGGGAATTATGAACAGTTCCAAATACCGGTCACTTTTGGCCCAAAACCTTCAGGCGTCTGCTAGAAAGCTGAAGATGAAGAGGAATTTCACCTTTCAGTGTGACAATGACCCCAAGCATACATCCAGATCAACAAAAGAATGGCTTCAGCAGAAGAAAATTAAAGTTTTGGAATGGCCCAGCCAGAGCCCAGACCTAAATCCAATAGAAAATCTGTGGGGTGACCTGAAGAGGGCTGTGCACAAGATATGCCCTCGCAATTTGACAGATTTGGAGTACTTTTGCAAGGAAGAGTGGGCAAATATTGCCAAGTCAAGATGTGCCATGCTGATAGACTCCTACCCAAGAAGACTGAATGTTGTAATTAAATCAAAAGGTGCTTTAATGAAGTATTAGTTTAAGGGTGTGCACACTTATGCAACCAGCTTATTGTACATTTTTTTTATTTTTTATATTTTTCCCCCCTAACAGATTTGTTTGTTTTTCAATTGAATTGTACAGGTTATATGTCACATTAAAAGTGGGAAAGTTTTGAAATGATTTATTGTGGTCTCATTTTGTATATCACAAAATTCTAGCATTTTAACAGGGGTGTGTACACTTTTTATATCCACTGTAGTATTAATCACTAAAAATGGGCAGCCACGGTGGTGCAGTGGTTAGCATTGCCGCCTCACAGCAAGAGGTTCTCCGGTTCGATCCTCGGCTGGGGTGCCTTCTGTGCGGAGTCTGCATGTCCTCCCTGTGGTCGCGTGGGTTTCCTCCGGGTGCTCCGGTTTCCTCCCACATCCCAAAGACATGCTGCAGGTGGATTGGACACTCTAAATTGGCCCTAGGTGTGCGTGTGAGTGTGCCTTCTGTGGAAGGTTGGGCGCCGGGCTGGCAACTCGACACCGTAAAACTCCACTGCCATTCAATGTGCGGACAGGTGATCCGCTGTGGTGACCCCTAACCGGGAAAAAGCCGAAAGAAGAAGAAGAAGTATTAATCACTAAAAATAAAGAAGGGATGGATGAGACAATTAAAAAGCTAATGAAAGAGTTAAAGATAATTGGTTTATGTATAAATAAAGAAAAAAGTAAAGGCTTTGGATTCACGGGCATTATAGGAAACATACAGTTTAATAAAGAAACTATTGATATACTAGGAATAGTATTTAGAAAGGCTGAATAAATTAAAAAACAATGGGAAAATTATTCAAGAAATAAGAGATATAGACATATTTTGGAAATCATATATGCTAGCATACAAGAAATAAGTGTATCTGATAATTTCTATTTCATGAAAAAGAAGTAATGTCTATAATATTTTCATTCATATGGGGATCTGCACTGATTCCAGTAAGAAGGTGAATTCTGTATGTAAACGAAGAAGATGGAGGATTCGGGTTAATAAACTCAGTTGTTCGTACAGCTTCATTGAACCTGTAAAAAGCCTTAAGTTGCAAAAAAGAGAATAAGAATTTGATATAATACATTTTATATGATAAATATAAGTGTTTTGATAAAAAAATGGAGATAGGGAACAGGTTGAAAAATTGTATGACTGAAGAAATAAAAGAGTATCAAAATAAAATATTCCTATGGAAGTTAAAAGTGAATATAGTAAAAAAATAGGAAAGAATTGTATTTAAACATTATGAAAGAACAGTATTTCAGCTTTCATTGGAAACATTTAGAAATGAAAAAACAAGCTATAAAAATGACATTTGTGTGGTGTAAAAATATATGAATCCAAAGATTTTGTGTGGAGATTATCAATAGACAAACTACCTGTTAAGGCTGTTATGCCCTATAAAAGAAAGCAAGGAAGGATATGCATTAATTCTGGAGAATTTGAAACAACATAACGTTTTTATTAAATGTGTTAGAGTAATGAATTTATAGGAAGAAATATATAAAAATAAAATGCTGAAAGGTTTGGAAAAAGGACAAAAGGACAATGTATAAATATGGATATGTTAGAATATGGATATTATGAGAAGATAAAACAAAACAAAGTGAAGAAAATTGATAGAATAATGTTTTTCATTCTATGGACAATATGGATGGAGAAACGAAGTCAAATGTAATGGAAAATGATAGCAGAAATACTAAAGAAAATGCATTATTGGTTTTGGAAAAAAGGGTGGAGGGAAATGCTTAATAATACAAAAGTGTTTTATATTGTAGAAAGGTGTAAATAATGTATATAATGTATGCAATATTAGTTATGTATTTAATGTACATAAGCAATGATTATCAATAAAGAACCACTAATCATTATTGTTGTGAGTGGGACCTATTTTATAGGAGCACTTTCTGTTTCTGTTCCAGGTGCAGAGACGGCCTAGAAAAGCAGAGAGGCAGATGGAGAGAGAAAGGGATGGGGGGTAGTGAAAGAAATGAAGGAAAAAGCAAATATCCAGACCAGACAATGTGTGCAGGATTCTTTGGAAATGTTTCAAAGAAATCTGTTTGATGGAGTTGAGTCAGCAAATGATGGATGTATAATTACAACCTCCAGTCAGGAGTGTTGTGGGATGATTTACTTAAAGAAATGGTGGTGCAGAGTGAGCCAGAAAATGAAGAAGTTGTTTTCTGGGGGACATTATGGAGAAAATACAAAAGGAGGATGCAGAGACAATCCTGAAGAATAGTGATGAGATGGAAAAAAAACATATGCAGAGAAAGTAAACGAAGACAAAAGTGGGATAGCAGAAAAGAAGGCAGAAGGAAATGAAAAATGGAAGCACATGGTTATTATATTTGAGACTGTTTTTCAATGGAAAATTTTCTTGGAGAATATGAAAAAAAAGAAAGACAGTAACCTATGGAATTTTTATGTGATTTTGTTGTTGTGTCTTTCGGCTTTTCCCGATTAGGGGTCGCCACAGCAGAACTCCGGTCCGCTAATGATTGGCAGTAGATTTTTACGTGCCGAGTTGCCAGCCGTGACGCACAACCTTGGAATTTTTATGTGATAAAAGCATTTAACAGGGAGACAAAAACAAGATTCATATACAAGTTCAAACAGAGGAGAAAGAGAGACTTTGAAAGGACATTGAAAGCTTTATGTAAAGAAGTACTGGACATTGTAAATGTTTATGACAAAATGAGTTTATGGACTAGTGGCTGGGACTGTAATTTTGTGGTAAAATACTATTAGAAAAAATGATATATACACCAAGCATGATAAATATGGAGGGGAATAGGAGTGTTGTAAAATACTGGGGACAACACAAAACATTTTTTTTTGTGGAAAAGAAGGACATTTCTTAAGTAACTGTTACAAAAAATGTTATATTTGTGGGGAAATTATGCAAAAATGTGAATTGAAATGTTATAAGTGTAACAAAATTGGACATTTTTGTACGGATTACAAAAATGAAAATAACAGTAATGAAAAAGAAAATGAAACTGAAGAAAGTGAACATAGAGAAGACATTTTAGAAGTAGTAGAAATAGAAAAATAGATGAGAAAAAATAATAGAGGTCACAGAATAAGATTCTGAAATAAGTGATGAAGACATAAACTGAGAGATGGTAAAAGGGAAAAAAGAATTCTATTGATAAAAGTATAAAAGACAGAAAAAGAAAATTTACAGGGATAATTACAAAAGAAAGAAAGAAAGGACTAGATGAAAATGAGCATGTATTGGGGCTTGGTATAATTGTTAAGGTGTTTGATTCACAGTCACAAGGTACAGTGTTTGATTTTGACATTTGGAAGGAAATTGGTTAGGCTTAGAATAGCCTATTAAGAAAGTTAGCCTATTAATTAGCTTTGAACTTATGAAACCATGAATCTAAGGAAAAGGGAAAATGAAAATTTTAGAGTGCTTTCTGTAAATGTAAATAGTATTAAGAATATAATAGGAAGAATAGGAATTTTGGAGTGGTGTAATACATGTGATGTAGATTTAATTATATTAGAAGATGCAACATTTTTAACAAAAGAAGAAAGACTGAAAAACAGAAAAACTTTGGGTAAGAAAGATAATCTAGAATTTGGGAAATGAGATATGTTCTGGAATAGCTGTATTCTGTAGAAATACAGTAAAAAGTATTAGATATAACTTTAGCAAAAAAAGAGAAGATTAACCATTGTAGATTTAACATGGAAAGAACAAGTATGTAGTATTATAACATTATATGCTTATACTAACTGTAAAGAAAAGAGAAGCTTATTTCATAGATCTTAGACTAGGTAGTGATAAATATGAATATTATATTACCAGGATACTTTAATTGCGATTTAAGAGGCAAGCATAAAAAGAAAGGAAATGGTTTCAGAAAAATGTTAGAAGTTATAAGATGTAAGATATGGTAAGTTAAAATTCTGGAACAAAAATTCATGGATCTACAAAAGGGGTATATATATATATATATATATATATATATATATATATATATATATATGAAATAGATTATTTTATAGTATCTGAAGGTTTAGTTATAGAATAAGGGGAGGTAATTGAAACAGGATTTTTGATCATCTTGTAAAATGACTAGAGATAAAAGAAAACAAGGAATATATAAAAATAGGCAAAGGAATAAAAAGGATAAATGAGAAAGTGTGGAATGAAGAAGGAAAGGGATTAGTAATACAGTTATAGAAAGATCATATTATCGTGAGAACATTGTATAAACATTGGTCTGAAAAGTGGATGATATTTAAGGAAAATAAATAAAATGTTCTTTTACAGTGGCAATATGATGTGAGAGAAATAGAGAATGAAAAATATAAAAGAACAGATAATGATGCATTGTGAGATTTAGATCATAACAATAGATATTACTTTTACAAAGAAGAAGAGTTATATGAAAGAAATAAAAAAATCTATAAGAATGGATCTGATGTTGGTAATCTTCATTCGTTCCTTACTGGTGGGTATCAGTTCTGTCCTTGGAACCAAGTCGGCCATTATAATAAGCTCGCACCAGCCAAAAAACTCTCAAGCTAAGCTTACCCACAGTGCCTCTCTATCATCCCAGATTTCATTTGCCATGTATACTATCAAGATGTGTTAAGCCAGCTCTCAAGCTAAGTCATTTAAAAATGTTCTACTTCTAAAAATTCCTTTGGTGGTTACTTGTAAAACCTCTTATTTGTTAGTCATTTAGAGTTTGCTTACCCTCTGAAGTCTCTTTTTTTACTTTCTTTACCAAGTTTGTGGTATCCTTCATAGCATTGCTGGTACAGGCCTCCCTTACCTCTGAGGTAATTCCCAATACCATTGTTGGTATTCCCCTCTCTTCCCCCATTTCCTTTCTCCCTTCCATTACACATTGGGTATTTATTGTTTTACCATTGTTGGTAAACAAAAAAACCCCTCTTTTCTCACTCTAACTGTGGTAGTGTGTAATTTGTTGATTGTTTTTGTGTATACTGCGGACAGGTGCTCACTGTATATTTGATGATGGCTGATAAAAAAGGAACGACAGGCTTCAAACAGTGCGTTAAGTGCAGTAGAAAAATGTCAAATTCAGACAGTCACTTATCTTGTGATGTTAAGTTGTCAAACTCGCCTTCATTCTTGCTGGATGGGTTCGGAGCCGATCCTCGGCTCCGACTCGGCACTTGCTAAGCTCGAGAACTCATTTTACCAGCTCGAGACAACCCTATATCCCATGATGCAAGGCGTGACTACCTCAGATCTCGTTTGCCGCTTTGCGAAGAGGTCTCCTTTTTACCAGCTCAGGTAAAGTTTCAATTTCTTCAAGATTAGTCAGAGTTTTTCCCCTTATTTCCTATTTGTCCTTTATTGGGTATATTATTTATACTTATACTTATCTCCTACCCTATATTCCCTTCCTTTACGTTAGGATTTATTTCCTTCAGGCCTTAAGCCTCCCCCTCAGTTAATTCCTGTCAGGTTGTGTGTGTGTGTTGTTTGGGGATTAACTGTGTGACTGTTGTGTGTCTGTCTGTTTTTGGACATTATTATGTCTAAAGAGTTAAAGGTCTCAGGCTTCAAGAAGTGTGACTCGTGCTGTCAGAAAATGTCTCTGACAGACGGTCACACTTCTTGTATTGCCTGGGGCCTTTACACCTGCAGGACTCCTGTGCCATTTGTCACTCCTTTAGCCAGAGAGTCCTGCAGGAACGAAGAAATAAATTAATTCTTCGTGGCTTGTTAAAGCCAGAGGGTTCTCCGACCAAGGCTGGGTCGGTTAAACCCTCTAAGCCATCTAGAGCCCAGGCTGTAGTTTCTAAGCCTTCGGCTGTGGCTCCGACTCCTTCGGAGTCGAGATCGGCTCCGGCTGGAGCCGATCTTTCTACTTTGGAGATTGTTGTGTCGGCTCCTTCTGGCTCCGACACACAAATACCCATTACTTTGTCGGCTCCGGCCGGAGCCGACATATCTTTATCCAGTATTGGAGCCGACAAGTCTTCGGCTCCATCTGGAGCCGAGGGGTCATCGGCTCCGATGGCTCCATCCAGGAAGAGATCTCGGTCTCCTTCCCTAGAGTCAATTCGTTCGGCACCGGGATCTCCTCTTTTGTCGGAGCGGAGCCATCGGAGCTGATCTTCAAGATCTTCCAGGCTATCAGACCACAATTTAGAGAGAGTGGTAAGCAGACTGTTGAAGTCACAGGCACTAGCCCAAATGCTCCATAGCCCGTCTCAACAGACGTCTGCTATTTCTCTTCCCCTGAACTTCCTCCTCCGACTCTCCTTCAGAGTTCGGAGCCAGAGCTTCTCGGAACGGTGACCGTGGGTGCGCCGGAACTGATACTTCCCCTTTCGGCTCCGACGTCTTCGGCTCCGATCTCCTCCATGAGACCTTCATTGGAGGGATCCGGTCGTCGAGTCTCCCTTGTCGGCTCCGAGGGGGCGAGTGGCATCGGACCCTTGTCCGACCTTGCTCTCCCTCTTGGAGCTTCGGCATTGGTGAGCTCGGCACTGACATCGGCTTCGGAGCCTTCTCTTTCGGTGGGGCCGGGGATTCCTGTTTCTTCGGAGCAGGAGTCTTCTGGCCTCCCCGGGAGGGGAGCCTTCCAGTTGATGAGGAGTGTCCTAGCCCCCGAGCTAGGTCAACAGTCTATTCCTTTAACTCCTCCATCTTCGGTGCCTGTTGATGTCTCTTGCCAGTCTCTTGCTCCCAGACCCAGAGATCCATCGCCCCAGGTTTCCCTATTGGGAAGAACTTCCTCTTCCGAGGTTTCTCCTGATCCTGCAGCAGAACCCCCGCGTAAGAGGACGTGTAAGAGGAAGCACACAGACTCCCCTGAGTCTACTACATCAGATACCGACTTAGATGAGTCGGAGGGTTCCCCACGGTCCCCCTCTGAGGATGTCTCCTTTTCAGACATCCTGGAACTCCTTAAGCAGAGGGGGAACTGGCCTTCCATTAACCCCTCCGAGGATGAGTCAGTATACCTGGAGGCTTTTGGATCTCGACCCTCCACCTACTGGGTGTCTCCGCCTTTCGACCCACTCATGCAAGTAGTGGCTCGGAAGGCGTGCAGCCCCAGTTCTGTGGAACCAATTCCTAGGAGGCCCTCCAAATTCATTACAGCCCCTGCAGACAAACAGTTTCTTTCTAAGGGCGTCCCTGTTGATGCTATGGTGGTGGCGGCGGCCACCAAGAAGGAACTTGCTGATCCTTCTGTGCCTGTCCATCCTCCTAATAAGGATTCTAGGACCCTGGATAGGTACGGCAAGCGGATGTTTTCTTCAGCGACCTTTGCTATGCGTTCGCTGAACTACCTTTGTCACTTTACCAGACTTCAGAGAGACATTCTCAAGGAACTAGGTGAAGTTGTTCAGGATCCTTCGGTGACTGGGGCTCAGGAAAAGATTGCCTCACAGCTAGGAATCCTCAATTCTTTGACTAACTCCTCCATGCGGCTCATTTCTTATGCAGCTGATGGGGTGAGTAGGGCCGCAGGCACAGGAGTGGCACTTAGGCATCAGGCCTGGATGCAGCTTTGTAATTTTGCAGACCCTTTTAAGGCGTCCTTCACCAATACCCGCTTTGACGGTTCGGCTTTGTTCGGGCCTCAGGTGAAGGATACATTGACCAGGTGTGAGCAAGACGGCAAGACCCTTTCTGCCATAGGAGTCCATTTCTCCACCCCTTCAAGACCCTATCCAAAGGGTCAGAAGGGAGGGAAAATGTGGTTCCGTAAATCTCAAGGAGTCACGCCGGACACACATGGTCAGTTTACCCCCAGAGGCAGAGGGGGTAATAATAACAGGCGCCGCCCTAGGGGCAGAGGGGGTCCGCAGAATCAGGGTAGCAGGGAGACTCTCCCTGATAAACCCTTCCAGCATCCCTGAGGTGTTGCCCGACTGCCCACCCTTGGAGGCAGTCGGGGGAAGATTGTCGCTGTACCCGATAGCCTGGCGTTCCCTCTCTCAAGACATATGGGTACAGTCGATCATATCCGAGGGCTACAAAATCCCTTTCGAGAGGTATCCCGTTCCTCATCATTCCCTTCCAGACGTCTCACCCGGTCTAAGGGAATTGGCAAAACAGGAGGTATCAAAACTCCTAGCAAAAAGAGCCATCCAAATAGTGCCAGCAGACCAAGTAGGATCCGGCACCTACTCAAGATTCTTTTTGGTCCCCAAAAGGACGGGAGATTGGAGACCAATTTTAGACCTCAGCAAACTAAACAAGTTTGTCAAAAAGGCAAGGTTCCGGATGGTCACACTTCAGTCCATTCTACCCTTTTTGGGCAAGGACAACTGGATGTGCTCAATAGACCTTCAGGATGCATACTATCATATAAAGATTCACAGGCACTCCAGAAGGTTTCTCCGCTTTCGGCTGGGGTCCAGTCATTTTCAATTCAGAGCCCTGCCCTTTGGCCTCACTACAGCCCCCAGAGTGTTTACCAAATGCATGGCAGTGGTTACGGCTCATCTGAGACGTCAAGGATTCCAGGTGTTTCCATATCTAGACGACTGGCTCCTCTCCGCCACCACCAGGCATCAACTTCTCAAGGCCAGAGATCACACTCTGCAAACCTGCAAGCAATTGGGGATTTCAATAAATTTCGAAAAATCTTCTCTGTCGCCTTGCCAATCTATTACCTTTATAGGCGAAGAATTAAACACTGTCAGCATGTCAGCCAGACTCACAGAACGAAGAATTCTGGACATTCAGAAGTATGTTCGGATCATATTACTCAGCAAGAAGATCAGAGCCAAATTTGTCCTGAAGGTTCTGGGTCTTATGGCTGCGGCCATTGTTCTTCTGCCATTAGCCCGCTTCCACATGCGTCTTCTGCAGTGGATGTTGTTCGCTCAATGGTCATTCCAGCAACTCCCCATGAGTCACGAGATTTTTGTCACGCAGTCATGCAAGAGTCATCTAACCTGGTGGATGTCTTCTCCTCTGCTCCATCAGGGCTGACTGTTTCTTCCCCCAGTTCCGGTTGCCACAGTCACTACGGATGCCTCTCTGATCGGGTAGGGGGGGCATTATCAGGGCAGGATGGTCCATGGGACTTGGCAACCCATAGAATACCATCTGCACATAAATGTCCTAGAGATGAGAGCAGTGCTTTTAACGTTGCAAGCCCTCAACGACTTTCTTCCCTTAGGGACTATTGCAGTTCAGACGGACAACATGTCTGTAGTCTGGTATATCAACAAGCACGGCGGGATCAGGTCCTACGCACTGTGTCGAGAAGCTCTCAGACTTTGGCAGTGGGCGATCTCTTCTCATCAGTTTCTGATAGCAACGCATATCCCCGGGAGATCCAACCTCTTAGCGGACAGACTGAGCAGAGCTATTCTCATGCCACACGAGTGGTCTCTCAAACAATCGGTAGTGGACGAGATTTTTCAGAAGTGGGGCTTCCCTTCCTGCGACCTTTTTGCTACACCCCAAAACAGCAAATGCCCGGACTTCTTCACCCTCTTTCCTCTACCAGGCCATTCCCCGAGAGACTCTCTAACCCAGGATTGGCCCCGGGGACTTCTGTATGCTTTTCCTCCATTTCCACTGATACCACAAGTTATTCAGAAAGCTACCGTATTGAGAGCCAAGTTGATCCTCATTGCCCCTTACTGGCCTCGACAAATTTGGTTTCCGTCCCTGCATCATCATCTCCTGGCCCAGCCTTGGCATCTGGACCCAGTCCCAGATCTTCTGACCCACCAGTTGGGTCATCCGCACCGGGCCATTCATTCTCTCAACCTCACTGCTTGGTTGCTCCACTTCCTTCCTTAGCCAGGCTTCCTATGATCTCTAACTCTGTTAGGAACATCATAGTAGCTTCTCTAAAGTCCTCCACCAGAAAGATTTATGCTAGTAAGTGGAAACGTTTTTCTTTCTGGGCAAAGTCTAAACACATAGATCCCTTTACTGCTCCACTGCATTCAGTTTTGGACTTCTTAGCAGAGATTTTTCAATCGGGATCTTCTTCTTCTACAGTTAAAGTCCAATTGGCAGCAATCTCTAATTTTCATGTTGGGTTAGTGGATCAAAGCATTATGTCCCACAAGCTTTGCAAAGCCTTTCTGAAAGGTATTTTTCTCCTGAAGCCTCCAATCAAAGATCCTCCTCTGCAGTGGGATTTGAATTTAATGCTGGCATCCTTGATTCTACCCCCCTTCGAACCGGCTGCTACATGCTCCTTAAAGTTTCTTTCCTGGAAAACAATTTTCTTGGTTGCTGTTACTTCAGCTAGAAGGGTTTCTGAACTTCAGGCCCTCTGTGTCCGTTCCCCTTACTTGGTTTTTCACAAAGATAGGGTGTCTTTAAGAACTAATCCATCTTTTTTTGCCCAAAGTTGCTTCCCAGACGAATCTTAACCAATCTGTTGATTTGCCAGATTTTTTCCCCAATTATTCAAACAAAGCTGAACAAAAACTTCATTGCTTGGATGTCCATCGTCAGCTCAGATATTATTTGGACAGAACCAAACAATTCAGAAAATCTGATCAACTATTCCTTTCCTATGCAGAGAACAGAAAGGGTCTCCCAGTCTCTAAAGTGAACTTATCCAGGTGGCTGTCTTCTATCATTTCTTATGTTTATCATCTTAGAGGCAAGCAACTATCCTCAAAACCAAAAGCACATTCTACCAGGAGCCTGTCCACATCCACAGCTTTTCAGGATAGGCTACCAATTGACACCATTTGTGCAGCAGCCACTTGGGCCACTCCTCACACCTTTGTCTCTCATTATAAATTGGATTTGGCCTCTAGGGACAGGGCTAGGTTTGGTTCCACAGTTCTCAAGAGTCTGTTCCATTGAGCCACCCAGGATAGAGGTGCTAGGGACGCGGTTCCATCCAGCAAGAATGAAGGCGAGTTTGACAACTTAACATTTAGAAGTTATGTACATACCATAACGTTCCATGTTAGTTGTCTTCTCTCACCTTCTTTCTTGCGTCCCTCCCTCCTTCCCCCTGGCCTGGACTGATCTTTAGGTTGTACCCTCTTTTTGTTGAGGGTGTGGTCACTCTTTCCAAGAGTTCCCAGTAGGAAGAGTCATTATTGTTAGTGGCTATTGGCCTAGTTTCTCCTACAGTTAGTTTTCTTCTTCCTGGGGAAGAAGTGTTTTTGGCAGGGTTTTTCTTCTAGCTACCAAACGAGATCTGAGGTAGTCACGCCTTGCATCATGGGATATAGGGTTGCCTCGAGCTGGTAAAATGAGTTCTCGAGCTTAGCAAGTGCTGAGTCGGAGCCGAGGATCGGCTCCGAACCCATCCAGCAAGAAAGAAGGCAAGAGAAGACAACTAACATGGAACGTTATGGTATGTACATAACTTCTAATTTACTGCCTTGGGATACTGCATTTGAAAGTTGAACCTCTTTGCAACATATGTAAAGCCTTTAGCACCCATACCTAGATGGAAAGAAAAAATAAACTGATTCTTAAAGGTTTTCTAAAACCTCCTTTCTTGGGGGCTATTTCTGAGACAGAGGGCTCAACCCATCCTAAAAAACAGTACAAGAAGAGAAGCCATTCTGTTCATTCATCTCCAAAATCATTTAAATTTTCTGAATTGAAGACAAAAATTTCTAAATTAACACCAGAAATCTCAACACAGGGGCCTCCAACCCCTTCTACAGTGCTGCCCTCAATACCAAGACCTCAACCAGCAACTACGGTGTCACCCTTGGCACCAATGCTTCAACCTTCCACTACTGTACCATCCTCGGCACCAACGTCGCAGGCTCCCCCCATGGTATCTCTTATGAGTATGGAACCATCCAGAAACTTTTCTCCCATGGCAACAATACAGACACCCCCTTTCGGGTCACTGTCTCCCCCATACATCTTGCTGGTCCTTTGACCATGGTGCCGAAACGTGATTTATTAACCTGGACCCGATATTCCCCGGTGGCAGATCCCTTCTTTAGAAAGCAGTACAGCCCCTATTTAGATCGCCTGGATTTTCTGTCAGGGATGTCAACCCGCTCTTGCAGGAGCCTTTTGGAATTCAACGTAGTGAAGCTCGTGGATCAGCTATTGACAGCCAGAGGATTTCCAACCCCTTCCAAATCCTCCCTCCCACCTGGAGCCAAGGAATTTTTTCCACAGACTCCGACATATATTCCTCCTTCAACCTCCTTGGAGGTATCGGAGCCCTCGACACCGACACCTACACTGGCACCGGCTTCTTTGGTTGCATTGATAGACCTTGCCATGGCTCTGGAGCCTACCTTATTGACTTCAACTCACTCGGAGCCGAGCCATCCTCAGGATCATGACTGGGCTGTCGGCACCATGACCCCTAGTACGGTGCCTATTTTTTCTACGGTGCCGTCTACTATGGTTCCACTGGTCTTGGTGGCACCAAGTCCTCCTGTTGCGCCTTTCCTGGGGTGGGCTCATCAGAGCGGGGTGTGACCCTTCTCGGTTCCGATCCTCTTCAGGCAGGCCCGCTTTCCAGGTGGAGAGGGCACTTGCCTCTGTAGGCTCGCAGCTGGTCCTTTTGGCACCGGAGACTCATATTTACTTATCCTCTGAACCGCATCTGACACAGCCCACTACTCTAGGATATCAAGGATGGGAACCTCAAGATACCTTTCCACAAGGTACCCACTCTTCAGAGTCCTCTTCAGATGCTCCCACTGCTGAGGTACCACATAAGACGTTGTGTATGAGGAAGCACATGGATTCCCCCGAGGAATCCCTTACCGAAGATACAGACTACGATAAAGTACAAGGTTCCCCATGGTAGCCCCCTGAGGATGTCTCATTTGGAGCCTAAAAGACCACCAATCCTTCCTCTGAGGAGTCTGTATTCTTGCAGGCTTTTCATGCTCGACCCTCTACTTCTTGGGTAACCCCACCTCCAGATGACCTGGTGCAGCTCATCATGCAGGATGCATGGAGGAATCCTGACACTGTTGAACCTATCTCCCAGAGACCAGACAAAATTCTTTCTCCACTGGACGACAGTCCACATTGGTGCAAAGGCCTACCAGTAGACACTATGGTGGTGACCGTGGCCACTAAGAAAGAGCTTACTGAGGAAAGCCATGCTCTCCATTCCCCGAACAGGGTGTCTCGGGCAATTGACAGGCTAGGGACGCGGGTGTTTTTTTCATCAACCTTTGCCATCTGGTCCTTGAATTATTTAGCACACTTCACCAGGCTCCAGAGAGACTGAATTTTGGAACTGTTGGGAACCTTAGCAGGAGCAGTTTTTGATGAGGTACACGACAAAGTTGCCTCACAGCTTGCCACCCTGGAATCTATATCTAACTCGTCCATGCGATTGATCTCTCATGCTACTGAAGGGGTGGCTAGAGCAGCGGGTACAGGCGTTGTCATGAAACGTCATGTCTGGATGCGTCTATGTGATTTTGCAGACCCTTTTAATTCTTCCTTTGTTAATGCTCTAGTGGAAGCTTCTTCTCTTTTTGGCCCAAAAGTGAAAGACACATTGGCCAAGTGTGAATAGGATGGAAAGACCCTGTCTGCCATGGGCATATGTTTTTCCACCCCCCAATGATCTTTCTCTAGGAATCAGAAGAGTAGAAAGATATGGTACAAGAAGTCCCAGGGTCCTTTCCGTGACAGACATGGTGGGTTTACCCCCCCAGGGCAGAGAGGGAAACTCATCTGGAAGAGAGGGTCTGCATAATCAGGGATCCAAAGATTTTTTTCTCTGGACAGCCCTATCAGTGGTTCTGAAGAGTGGCCCGATTGCTTACCTCTGGAAGCAGTCGGGGGCGGTTTTCTCTGCACCACCTTGCCTGGCAATCCATAACTACAGATTCTTGGGTGCATACGATAATTATCAGACGTTATCACATCCCCTTCGCCCTTTACCTGAATCTGCAAAGGCAAATCCCTGAAGTTCCACCCAGTCAGAGGGACGTAGCAGCACAAGAAATTCGAAAGCTGCTTCAAAAAAGAGTCATCCAAACAGTCCCACCAGACCAGATAGAATCCACATTTTACACAAGGTTCTTTTTAGCGCCAAAAAAGACAGGGAACTGGAGGCCAGTCTTGGAACTCAGCATCCTAAACAAATTTGTCAGGCAGACTACATATGAGGCTCCTACAGTGGCTCTTACTAATCCCACCTTTTTACCCAAAGTTATGTCAGATTTGACCATTAGTCAAACAATTGATCTGCCCATTTTTTTCCAAATTTTTCTACCAAAGGAGAATACTCCCTGCATTTACTTGATGTGCATAGACAATTGCAATTCTGCTTGGACCAACTGTTCACATCCTTCTCAGGACCAAAATTGGGAAAATCTGATTCCAAAGTGACTCTTTCTAAATGGTTGAGAGATTGCATTTGTTTTATCTACCAACAAAACAAACTTCAAATACAGTCAAACTACATTCAACCAGGTTGATTGTGACATCTGTTGCCTTCCATGCAAGAGCTTCCATGGATGACATTTGTGCATCAGCAACATAGGCTAACCCTCATACCTTTATCACTCATTACAAATTGGGTTTGGTTTCCAGGGGAGAGCCTCCTTTGGTTCGATGGTGCTCAGGAATATCCTTCCATAGGGCCTCCCAGGAAATAAAGTAGCTAGGGACATTGTCCCATCATTAAGGAATGAATGAAGATTAACAACATCACATAAAGAAGTTATGTTCTTACCATCATGTTCCATCTGTGTTGTTGATCTTCATTCATTCATTACATCCTTCCCGTCAACCCCCTCTGAAAGACTCCTGGAGGTTCAGATTTGGTCCTACCATATGATAGGGAATTTGCTCAGATAAAGCCTCCGCTTTCTATCCTTTTTTCTTATGGGCAAACTTGATCTGAGGTGATACAGAGAGAGGCACTATGGGTAAGCTTAGTTCAAGAGTTTTTTGTCTGGTTGTTATAACGGCTGACTCGGTTTCAAGGAAAGGACTGATACCCATCAGTAATGAATGAATGAAGATCAACAACACAGATGGAACGTTATGGTAAGAACATAACTTCTTTCTTATAAGCAAAGATATTTTTTACAAAAAGAAGTAAAGAGTTACTTATGCAGATTAGTAAAGAAAGATGGTAGTGGAGTGTAGTCAGAGAAATAAAAATGTAAAAGGAAAAATATAAACAACTCTGGAAAATATTGTGAATAGTGTAGTATATACGTACACAAAATGTTTTAAGAAAAAAGAAGGTAGTGAAAAAAACATGGAAAATAAAAGTTAACAGAAAACAGAGTTGGAAAAGGAGATTTCTTTAAACAAGCTAGATAAAAGTATTAGGACAAGTAAATGTAGATTCAGCTGCAAGCCGAGATGGAATAGGGTACGAAATGTCTAAAACTTTAAGGGATTGGCAAAAAAAAATCTTTTTTAAAAAAGCTCACTCACTCTCTGCCACAGCTTGCTGTGTGGGAAAAGTTAGTTTGCTTTTGATTTCTTGCACTTTGTATTATTTTATTGCCTTTTTTTCTATTTTGTATACTGCAATTTGTTTTCTTTACATTGTGTTTTTCTTGTATTCTGTTTTTAATTGCTTATTAAAACTTGAAAAGAGACCACAACTGTGTCTCTTGTGAGTTAGACAGAAATTAGAACAGGTCAGTTAAGGAGTCACACAAAAGTTAGAACAGGTCAGTTAAGGTTAATTATCTGGGAACTGAGGGGGTGGAGCTAGGAACTAAACCTAATTAAGGGGTAAAAATAAAACATTTCAAAGCTTTGCTGGAAAAGCTCACCCACTCTCTGCCACAGCTTGCTATGAGGGAAAGGTTAGCTTGATTTTGATTTCTTGTACTTTGTATTACTTTATTGCCTTTTTCTGTTTTGTATACTGTGATTTGTTTCCTTTACACTGTGTTTTTTCTTGCATTTTCCTTTTAATTGCATATTAAAACTTGAAAAGAGACCACAGCTGTATCTTTTTTGAGTCAGACAGAATTTGTTCCACCCTCCCACCCTTTTACTGTTGTGTTCTTAAACACCACTGTTTTTCTAGTTCCCTGCCCCTTATATAAATTTGACCATATATCTCATTTCCTTTCTCCTTCACCGACTGGTGTAAGCACAAAATTATCATTTTGTGAAATCACTTCCCTTCAACTATTTAAATTTATTGGCCATCCCACTGTATTCCATAGTACCAGAATACAAAAGTGCCCACCCCCTTTCAATCTATCTTGCTCTTTTAAAAATCTTGTCTCTCCACTTAGACAGCTAAAACTTAAGTTACCCAGTTTCTTATCTTTCATATGTAACTGCTTAGTGTACACTGCAATGTTTAGGATAAACCATTTTTTTTAATCTTACCTTTAAACATCTATTGCAAGACCAACATTTATCGGAGAGCCCACATTCTGCCCCTCAGTAGTCATCTTGGAATTAGTGCTTCTGTTTTCTCCTGGTGAGAGACGGAATACAGTGGCATTATTTCCTGGAGACTGCTGATCACCAGAAAGCCTAATAACTGCTTTTTAGGTGACAGCTTGAAATCGGTACTTATATTTTGGTCCTGATGAGAGAAGGAGCAGAGTGCAATGATTCCTGACTGTTTCTGGTTGGAGAGTGAGTGTCTATGCTTAACATTCCTGATTGGTCTGGTTGCTATTCAAGGCATCTACTAGGAGAAGGCTACAAGCCTACAGCCACTTGCATTATCTGGGACAAAACTGTGGATTACTAATGTCCCTCTCACTAGGCTGAGTAAGGAGAAAGTCACGGTCAGTTGCTTATCACAGGCTAGGATCCACCACATTATGCAGGCACTCAGGTCATTGGACCACAATTACCAATATGACTCACTTATAGCCCGCGTAGGAGTAAATGACCTGAAACTTACCTCCATAGATTATATGAAGAGAGACATCATGGAGCTCTCGGATTATGTGTGTCAGGCTGATATGAGCCTAGCATTGAGCAGCATTTTACCTTCTTCAAGGATGATGCCACAATATGAACAAAAGATGATTGACTAATAATTGGCTTACTTTCTGGTGTCATTCTAAGGGGGTGCAATATCTGTCAGCATGGAAGGAGATGGTCAACAGACCATGCTGCTTTGCCAAGGATGGTTTGCACCTCTCCCTTCTAGGCTTTCAAATATTAGGTAAAACATTGTCTTCCCCATAGTGCCTTTTTTAGACAATGTCAAACTTAAAGTACTTCCGACATAGCAAATCAAAACCAAGAAAATCTAAAGGTATTACTGGTCAATGCTAGGAATCTAAACAAAAAGTCCCTAGCCCTCTTTATGCTAGAGAATGCTGGCATCTGTGCGGTCACTGAGACATGGTTTAAAGCCGCAGAGAGCACACCAACAATGTAGGTTATAATGCCTTCCACACATTTAGGCCAGCTACTTCACAGGCAGGGACCAAAGGTGGAGGTGTCTCTGTTTACATCAAAGATAAATATACTTCAAGGCTGGTCAAACAGGACAATGCACTTGAGCTGCTCCATGTTCAAATCACCATAGGCAAAATCCAATACCACTTCCTTGCAAGCTATAGGTTCCCCCTGTATGACCCAGGAAACCCATACCATGTATTTAACCTTACTGGAAGCACTAACCATCCAACCCATATATTCGTGGGTGACTTTAATTATCCCACTATTAATTGGGAATCCTATATGACACCAAACGTACATGCACAGGGATTCCCCGATTTTGTAAACGCAAACTCCCTGGACCAGATATTGGCATCACAAAATCAATAGGCTGTATAACAGGAGGAACAAAATCATGGCAAAAATTAGCACCCAGCAGGATAAAAGCACTCTCATCAAATTAAACAAACAACTCAGAGGACAAATAAAGTCTACCAAAGCCACATTTGAGGTAAGTTTGGCCTCCCAGGTGAATGGCAACCACAAAACATTCTTTAGCTATGTTCGCAACCTCAAAGGCAATACACAATTTTGTGTAGAGCTCATTGTAAATGGAGCCACCTATACTGAGTCAGAAGATATAGCAAACCTCCTGGCTGATTAATTCAAATCCAACTTTACCCCTCTCTCCCCCTCAACCTTCTCTCAGGAAGTATCATCATGTGTAACTCCCCCTGCTATCACTAGGGAACAGTTCATTAATGCTCTAAGAGCAACAACACTGCATCAATGGGCCCAGACGATATCCCAGGATGTCTTCTAAATAGCATGAAACATGACCTATTAGGTCCTCTGGAATTACTATTTAACTGTAGCTTCAAACAGGTTTCATGCGTCATGAATGGAAAAGGGCAGGAGTCATCCCTCTTTACAAAGGTAGGCATCTACAGACCCTGGAATCTATAGACCCATACATTTCACTAGTCTTATATTTAAAGCCATGGAAAGAATTATCATGGAGATGATCAATAGAAATATAGTAAACCTCCAGACACTGGACCCAACCCAGTTTGGTTTCATCAAGGGCAGATCATGGCTACTCAACCTGGTGGACTTCTTTGATGAGGTCACCAAAGCAATGGATTAGGGCAAAATTATTCACACCGCCTACCTTGACCTGACCAAGGCATTTGACACAGTACCACACTCAGGCATGGTTGAAAAACTCAAAAGGTTAGGTACAAACTTGCATGCCACCTGGTGGATAGCTGGCTGGCTCACAGCCAGGACCCAGGAAGTTAGAATTGGGGAGTCTGCCTCTACAAAGTGGCTAGTCACAAGTGGAGTCCCTCAGAAATCGGTCCTTGGACTGCTCCTTTTTGACATTTACTTCTCAGAATTCAAGGCCAGTGTCAGTGGTGTCTGGCTGACTAAATTTGCAGATGATTGCAAATTAGGAGCTGTCATTGAATCTCACACGGACACCATTGTTCTCCAGGAAGGGCTGTCACAGACACAACTAGTGTAAGAGCCTTGGACTAAAATTAAATGTCAAGAAATGCATAATAGTATCCTTTGGAAGTCATCCATCCCTGGTAACTATCACATTGACAACACACCCCTTAGAGATGACCCAGTAGTCAGGGACTTAGGGACACATGTAGATAGTAATCTAGCCTTTGACCATCATGTATCTACAGTGGTGAGGAAATCATTCTGTATTGCACAACTTATAAACAAAGGTATGGCATCTAAGTCCAAGGAAGACATTGTTCTACTGTATTCAGCATTCATCAGACCTATCATTGAATACAGTGCCCCCTTTGGTATGTATCTAACCAGGCATATCCAACAATTGGAAAGTCCACAGAGGTTCCTCACTAAAAGAATACAGGGCGTAAGTAAAATGTCCTATGCAGACCGCCTCAAGACCCTATCCCTATATTCTGTCTCCTACAGGCTTTTGAGGGGAGATCTATTCTTGGCATACAGGGCATTGTCAGACCCCAATCTAATGGACCTCCTGCATATTCACAAAACAAACAGCACCAGAATTACCAGTTCTAAAGACTTAAACCTTGCCTGTGATATGAATAGGTCCTGCTGGAGAGATAGGTATGTATCCCAGAGACTACCCTGTCTATGGAACAGGCTCCCCTTCCATGTGAAGCAGAGTTCCTCCCTAATCCAATTCAAGTGGAACTTGGACAATTGGATGGGAAACCAGAAATTCATCTCTGGTTTGGCACTTATGGTCTCTGATGCAAACAGGTAACCTGTAAATGGTTCATCTCCCAGGCCCATGCTTACACTTATCAAGGGTATCAGAACTCGTCAGAGATTTGGGATGCATGGCTAGGCTTAAAATGGTCCTTGTGGTAGTTAGCCTAGTAAATACCTATGAACCTATATGGTAGAGTAAGGGGAACCCACAGAAGAAGAAGAAGAGGAACAACTTCAAAATGCTAAAGGAAAAATAAGGAAGCATTTGGATACTATGCATGAATTTAGAAAGTGTGCTTTTAAACAACTATATTTGATAACAATCTCAGAGCAGTTGAATGACTTAGCCAACATAAAGTAGAAGGGGTTGAGAAAGTTAGGGCACCTGTGACAAGAAAAATAACAAGAGATCCTGTAGTGGTATTATATATATTTTGGAACTTTTATGAAACCCTGGTGTAAAGCAGGAACATGGAAACCAAGAAAAGGCACAAATGAAACTATATAAATGGAATTCTTAATTATGAGATAAGGTAGAGGAAGGTGAGATTGAACAGTTAATAACTAAGACAGGAAGAGGTAAGATGAAAACAGTGATATTTAACCAATCAATGGTAAGTCTTCATAGGTTCATAGGTATATACTAGGCTAATGACCACCAGGGCCTTTATAAGCCTAGTCATGCAATCCAACCCAATGCAATTGTGTATCTATGTGTCATGGCCATTTTTTTAAAAGGGAGTATGTTAATTTGGAAGTTTATATAGGTTATGTGTGTGTGGGGGGTATGTTAGTTTGGGTATTACTGTCTGCCTCTGTCTGTCAGAGACATGCGGGTCAGACCTGGAGTGAATTTCTGATTTCCCACTAATTGATCAAGGTTATGCTTAAATAAGGTTAGGGGTGGACTTTCCTTCACATGGATAGGGAATCCTCTCAGACCAGTTCATAGAAATTCATAGGTAAGTGCTAGGCTAATTGCATTTGCAGGCCATTTTAAAACCTAGCCAGTTTCCCCAAAGGTGAGAATCAAGCACTGTAACTTGTGTCTGTGAGGTAAACACCTTAACTGTTATGCCAATCCCAGAAGAGGGGAATATATGGTATTCCTTTATAAGTTTGGAAGTGAGGAAGGAAAAAGCGATAATAATTTGGAAGATTTAGTTTAATATTTTGAAAGGAAGGACTGTACCAGCAAATGGGAAAAAACTGTGATGCTATACTAAACAAAGAGGGTAAAGACCTTTCAGACCGAGCTTCATGCAAACACAACTTTATGTCTGTACTAGCTATGAAAATGGCTAGATGTTGCTAGAACTGACAGAATGGAGCAGTGTGGTTTTGTGGCGGGGATGCTGCCATTTGACTTTATTAGAACAATGACAGTTCAGATGGTAACACAGTATAAGAAGACACCACTATTTTTGGTGGGTCTTGATGCAGCAAAGGTATTTAATAGAGTCAGTTGTGATTTTATGAATAGAGCAATGGTAGCATTTCCATTCCCTTAATGAATAATTGGGTTAATTAAGAAGATATATGGGGGGGGGGGCTAGAGGCAGGAATGTTATGTGAGGAGTTCTCCCTTTCAAGCTGTATTTGAATAGAGGAACCTGACAGGGGTTCCATTTTGTCATTTGCTATATACTTATATTTGGCAAAGAAAATAAGGGATGAATTGTAGAATATAACTGGTATGGTAATCAAGAAAAACTAGCTTTATTTGCCAGTGATAGTATTTTGTACTTGATAAATCCAGTAAAGGATATCTCTGTGTTGTGGAACATTTTATGACAGTTTCACATCTTTTCAGGATATAAAATAAATGAAAATAAAATAAAGGCTATAGCAGTAAAGTATGTACCTACACATAAAGTGGTTCACAAATACCTATATTTATGGGGACATGATAAGCAGTTAAGGATATGTGGAAAGAGACTAAAAAAAAGATAATACGAACATTGAGGATAACAAGGGTTTTGATTATAGATATGAATAGACACAAACAATGAAAATGTCTGTAGTCCTTTTAGTTGTTTTATACACAGGTCAATCATGTTTTTGTCAGCCAGAGGAGAAGTAGTGGACCATAATTAACAGAGTTGGAAGAATTTGTTTGTGAGAGGAAAGGGGCAACAGTTCATTTGGGTAAATGGATTCTCCCCATAGAACAAGGTGGTTTAGGATTACCTGATTTGAAGGGATATTTTAGAGTTGTACCTTTAAGGCTCAAATACATAATCCAAGCAAAATGTTATAATTTAAAGTTGAAAGAGATGATGATGATGAAGTGGGGGGAGTTTGTGAAGTAAGTTGAGTAGGATTTTTGGATACAAGTCCTTAATGAGAATAACAGCAACCCTACAAAATGTTATATTCATAAAGTCACAGAAAGTATTCTAACAAGTAAGCCAGCATGGGAAAGGAGAAGAGATTTTATCAATATGTGTGACTGCAAGTAGGAGTATAGAAAGTAGGCAAGATGGGGCTAGAATTTATTAGAGAAACATAGCAAGGGAACCAAGGCATTGAAAGCAATAGCAAGATATGGAAAGATAATAGAGTGGGATGAGGCTAAGCAGAAGTATGGACTGCAGATTTGAGACTACCTTACCAAGGGTTGATATTGGAGTATAAGGAAATTAAAAGGAACGGGATTGTTAAATGAAAGACTAGCTCTGGTAATGCTTTTAGCTGAGTCTAGAACATAAGTTGTTAATTTATCAGTGATATCCAAACTCAGGGCTTATGCAGGCCATTTAGAAGTTTGCCTAACTACAGACCTTGGAGTATAGGTGATATTCTTAAACCAAGAGCATAGTGAGATGTCTTTCCACGGTCACTTTTGCAGAAGTACTAACAGATGGGATATCCTGTCCAAGGATAGCAAAATGTCCAATATCCTACCCAGTATAGCTGTACGTCCTGCCAGCATACCAAAACCTGGAGACATTTCTCTTGCATTGTACATCCAACATGTGACATAAGCTCAAAGAAGGGAGGTACTTAAGAGATGTGCAGGAGCAAATTACCTCAGAACATCTTTGCTACCAACCCAAATGCAAAACTTCGCTTTGTCTTCAGTCTCTAAGATGCCATTGGGCAGGTAGGTATCCCTTTGTGGTCCCTTCCTCTTGTTATTGTTATTTTCAGTTATTGTACTTGTCATCAAAGAGAGTGAAATGTGACTGTGGGAGGCAAATTATTCACAAGGATCACCATATAAAGTACCGTTTTTGCTTGGGAGTAGAACATAATTACTAATTCTGTCCTACCTGTTCTTTGTCTTGAAGACTCTTTGCAGCTGCCTGAGTTCTTTGAAAATGTATTTGGGAAACCAAAGACTTAAACAGCTCACTCATGGCACAATGTCATTTGAGCCTTCTCACCCCTGTGTGCAGCAGTTACTGAAAAAGAAGCTTTAGAAGGATGAATACAAAAAACTTCTGCTGTTCAGCCCAATCTGGGCATCTCCATTGTATCACTTTATGATTCCTCAGACCATCTGTTTTTTTGGCTGCCTCCTCTATTTCAACCCCTTCAGTTGTCGTTGTGGGGTAGCCCAATCATATGTCCACTGTTGCTGACAAAAAGTCTTCTTAAGACAAGAAGAACAAGTCTGTTTATTTCCAAGGGACTAGAGAGGATGCAAAAACTACAAATTAACCAAACTCAATAAAATAAAAAACAAAAAGGGCTGGATAAGGTAGAGCCAGAACACAATCCACACTGAGTCCAACAAATGGATGTATCGAATTTATTAGTGCTTCCTGGTACCTTAGCTAACGAGCCTTCAGCGGCAATAACATCTTCACCAAAACATCCTCTTTTATAAAGCAACCAAATTACTTAATCACATTGTTTCATTAATTATACAATTATTTAATTAAATTCTTCCAAAATGGTGTAAGTGAACCCAATAAGAACTAGTCAAATGGAAACTCAAAACATTTCATGCAGCTTGAATAATACATATAATTAAATAATATTAACATTTAATTCCTGATTTAATCCTTTAGGATAAAGTGTATTAAAATTAATTATAAATTTTGTCTCCAACTGCATTAACTTTTTCAAAAAATCTTCTCCCTTTGTATGCAAAGGCTTTGTCATAATACAAAAAAATAAACTAGCATCAGAACCGCCGTGAGCTATGTGGAAGTGGTAGGCTATTGGGCTGTCCAACTTGTGATTTCTAATGTCTCCCAGGTGTTCCATTGTCCTATTTTTGACCATCCTCTTGGTCTGTCCTATGTACCACTTGGTTGGTGTGCAGCCACAGCCAAGAATGTAAACTACACCACATGATCGACAAGTAAAATGGTCTCTAGCTACATATTTGATGTTATTGATTTTGGGCCCATTCAGGTTTTTTAATCTACTACAAACCTTGCATCTACCACAAGCAGAACTGCCCCTCCAATCCCTATTAACTGGGGGTTTCCTCATGTTTAGGAATTCCTTCAAATTAAAGAACCTGCTGTAAGAGAAAACTACCCTCTTCGGGAACAAATGCCCCAAATATTCATCTTCACAAACAATGGGCCAGAACCTGTCTATGAGCTTCGTGAGCAACATCGATAAGGGAGAAAATTTGGAAACAAAAACAATCTGTTTTCCTTATCTTCCATACTCAACTGTCCTGAAGCTGTTCTCCTACTGCCAGTGTCCCCTACACCAAAAATACCCAAAACTTTATTTTCAAATTTATCCAAACAATTCAATGTGTACCCCCTATTAAATAGCCTTTGTTTGACCTTCAAAAATGTCCCTGCAACCAATGATTTGTCATTAGTGTTGTTAAAAATACGCTTATATTCTCCATATAGAAGTGATGTTAACAGGTGTGGCGGATGCATGCTATCGGCCGACAAGAAATTATTTGCGGCCGTCCTCTTAGTAAAGGGTCTAAAATGTATCTTCTTATCTGACATGAAAAACTCTACATCCAGAAGTTGAATGCTGACCTCACTAATCTCAAAGGTGAATTCCAAACCCCATGGATTCTTGCTCACCCGTTCCATGAAATTCCTGAACTCAGCTGGATCCCCCTCACCAATGAAAAACAAATCATCTATAAATCTTTTATATATGATGACATGGTGAGCAAAAAAGTTGGTATTATACATATACCCATTTTCAAAATGATTCATAAACAAAGTGGCATATGTTGGGGCATATGATGCCTCCATTGTAGTCCCCTCTTTTTGTAGGAAATATTGCCCACCAAATCTAAAACAATTATGTGTGAGAGAGAATTCCAAAAGTTGTATTAAATAACTTGTTCGTGGGCCTTCACCTAACATCAATTTTATGGCCTCCAACCCCCAGACATTCTTAATGCTTGTATATAAAACCTTCACATCCACACAAGCCCAATAAAAGTTTGTTTTCCAGTGCTTTCCACCAATGAGATCACACAGTTCTTTAGTATTTTTGATTTGAGAAGTGACCTTTACAAGATGCCCCTTCAATTGATGGTCCAAAAAAAATACCTACATTTTGTAAATATGAACCCCTCCCTGAAACGATAGGTCTACCAGGGAGATTCGCTATAGACTTGTGTATTTTTGGAATGATACAAAACACCGCATCTCTGGGGTTCTTTGCATACAATTTCTTGATATCAACAGCAGAAAAAAAACCCAATCTTTCACCCCTTTCTAGGAGTTCAGGTAAACTCATGTTGTCTTCCAAAATTGGATTGCACCTCAATTTCTCATATACCGAAACACCACATTTTCAGCTATTTCATCATATTTGTTTTTAGAAAAAAATCACCCAATTCCCCCCTTTGTCTGCTTGAATAAATATATACTTATTATTCATGTCTCTTAAATTTTGTAGGGCTTTCCATTCATTCCTATTCATGTTATAATTCGTGAAATTCTTCCTACTTTTGCTATACTCTACCTGTAGCTGTTTATACAATGTATTCTCAAACATACAAACAGCTGCAGACAACTTGGGAGGCATAAAATTATTAATGCGCGATAAAGCAGGCAACTGAAATTTGCCATATCCTGTGAAGAGTGCCGAATCAGTTGACCCACACCCCACCTCAATGTCTTCCAAAGTTTCCTCCATGAAATCAAACATTTCATTTTCATAAATGGACAAATTTAAAAGTGAATCATCTAAACTAATTTCACTATCATACATTACTTCATTGGTATTGGGAACAGATTCATTTACCTTTTTATTTGGAAAAAATACTTTCAAATGAAGCATCCTGCAAAACCTACTAACCTCAAAAAACAAGTCAGCCAAACTTGGAAGTTTAGTAGGCACAAATTTCATTCCTTTAACAAGGACTGCTTCCATATCAGCATTTAAAACTAGGTCAGACAAATTTACCACTTTAAAGTCTTTTAACAAATCTTCCGCATCTTCACCCATTGAAAATTGTTGACAAAGTTCATTGCCCCAAAGTCCCGGACCTCCTTGTTAAAAAGTTAAAGTTAAGTTATCACCAAAACAGTTAATTATTTCTTTTTCTGCCGGCATTGTTATTAACTCCATTGCCCTGCCATTTCTGACCGCGACCTCTGGTTTGATGGGGATTGGTTCGTTGTTCTTGTCCATTAACTCCCTTCATGTTCAAGCTTTCAAACGACACACTCTTTCTGCTAGATGTCATGTCCACTGACAAAAGTGAGGAATCTCATGTCTCGCGAGAGCTATTCTCTGCCTGCATTCTGGACAGTCTGCTTCTCTTGGGTTTTCTTTGCCAGGAGAATAACAAATTGTTTTTATAATCCTTGATGCCCCGGTCCAGTTTCCTCTTTTTGCGAGCAGTCACCCCCTCCTCAACCTTGACCACCCGGGTCTTGATTTCCTTCAAGTCTGTTTAAAAAAAACTTCCTCAGATAGCATGTTCCCCAAAGATTCTTTCAACTGCAGGATCTCACCTTGTATTTTATCCTGCTGTTACTTGTTGTGCTTGATTAAAACTTTCAGCCACCCAAGTGTACAAGTCAGGGAGAGGGTCTTCCAATCTTCCAATAGATCATTTTCATCATCGGAGAATTCAAATGCAGGAAGTTGATCTATTCTGAGCTCTCTCGGAGTGATATCCAAGCTAATGTACTTCTCCAAAAGCTTGATATCATAACATAAAGTTACCTCTTTTGTGGGCAGTTTTTCCAGTTGAACAAAATCAGTGTTATGTTTATCCAATTCCCCCAGAGACCACGGATCTCCAGAGGCTAACCTGGCATCTTTCTCCTTCCAGAAATCGGCCAGCGATAAATGATGTTCTGTTTGTGTCGCAGCCATATTGCAGCCTACCACCCAGTCCAAATGTGAACTGCAAAAACTACAAATATACCAAACTCAATAAAATAAAAAACAAAAAGGGCTGGATAAGGGAGAGCCACAACACAATCCACATGAAGTCCAACAAATGGATGTATTGAATTTATTAGTGCTTGCTGGTACCTCGGCTAATGAGCCTTCAGCAGGAATAACATCTACACCAGGATGTTTTGGTGTAGATTTTATTCCTGCTGAAGGCTCATTAGCTGAGGTACCAGGAAACACTAATAAATTCAATACATCCATTTGTTGGACTCCATGTGGATTGCGTTCTGGCTCTACCAGAACACAATCCACATGGAGTCCAACAAATGCCAGAACACAATCCACACGGCGTCCAACAAATGGATGTATCGAATTTATTAGTGCTTCCTGGTACCTCGGCTAATGAGCCTTCAGCAGGAATAACATCTACACCAAAACATCCTGGTGTAGATGTTATTCCCGCTTAAGGCTGGTTAGCCGAGATACCAGCAAGCACTAATAAATTTGATACGTCCATTTGTTGGACTCCGTGTGGATTGTGTTTTGGCTCTACCTTATCCAGCCCTTTTTGTTTTTTATTTTATTGACTAGAGAGGATGCTTCAGATTTTAGTTAGGGACCAAGTACCTTATTTCCTGATTGAAGTCTGCCAGGGCTCTGAGCCACTGTGTTTAGGCATGTGTCTCATTGAATGTAAAGCAAAAGATCAAACATACTTCTACTCAACCAGTAAAGGATCCTTAAATGGGATGACATGAGTTTACCTAAGGGCTGTTTAAAACCATTATGTCTTTCAAACTCCCACTATATTTTCTGCTGCTATCCTCCGTTTTATTCCCCTTTGAAGCAACAGAGGGATTCTTCCTCTGAGGATGAAGATCCAGGATTCAGAAGATGATTCTCCGACATCTTCTTCTCTGATCCATTACCCTTTGGCTGTTGCTTCTGATGAAAATGACTCCTTATCTCCAAATTCTTACTTAGAGGAGCTTTCCTTCTGAGATACTATGGTCAGAATGATACAGCATTTTAAATGGGAGGTCACTACAATCTCTGATACTTAACAGAGGTATTGTAATATTTTGGACATGGGTGCACCAAAACCCATTCCCCCTGTAAGTCCTTTTGGATGCTTTTACTATTGCCTCTTTGAATCCAGATCTCAACTCCCTAGTCCAAAGAAACTTGATATGTTTTATAAAGTGCATGATACTCAGACATTTCTTTAAAAAACTCTTTTGCACCAGCTATTATTTCCCTTTTTTACAGAGACTACAACTAAGCTATTGCCCTCCACAAATGTATTGCTTGCAGGCAAGAATAGCAGAGACATGAACATGCATTGTGTGATGATATGGACAAGTGCCAGCATAGCCAGCTGGAGTTTTGTAAAGAATGATATGTCCTTTGAATATCAAACTTATTTATACAAGATGCTTATGTTACAAATGTATTACAACTGTATGTCATTTCTATATCAAACTGATTTGTACAGATACTTGTGCTGAAAATGTATTTGTGAGCTTTTCTTTTCTTAAGTGTGTTAAAATTTATCAACAGTGTACCCTGCTGGAATGAAAAGAAATGTACATGTATTATTGCAACTGAATTAAATGTACCAGCTAGCTTACTCTAAGCGAAATAAGGGAAATGTAAATGAGCTGTTAAACCATTAAAATGGTACACCACAGTGCTAAATAGCACCAGATACCCTAGGTCTGGAAAAAAAGTTTTTGTTCATTAGCTCAACAAAAAGAGGGGAAGCCCAAGGCACTGCCATAAACATTTAGATGTGTATTGTAGGTGTACATGCTAAATTCATGTCTCAGTTCAAAGGGGAATACTGTGAGAACTTAGAGTCAGGTGACCAGATGAGGTCATTCTGCCAGCCCTCTTGGAAATTATATTTTAGATATTACAAAGAGAAATCTCAGAGTATTGAGAATTCTGTTTGGGGGCCTGACTAGAAAGACTGCTCACATATTTCATCTTGTCTTGCCCAAATAAGTCATTAGGGAAGAGTTAATTCTTCAACATTTGGTCAGGAATATAGTTAAGCTTAGTTTAGAGATTGTTTTTCTTTATTTGTATGAGTCTGTACATCACTGTTGTTTTCAATATTTTCTGTGATTTGAACTCTGTGGTTTACTCTAAATATATATTCAATATTTTCTTGTTATTTTATCATTTATTATTAAATATATTAAAAAAATATTGTGGCTGATCCATGCAAAAAGTGTCAAACCTTTGAGAGTACTTATATTTAGTTGGTGACACTGTGTGGGCCACTCCAGAAGGCCTAGGTGTCTTGGTCAACTACTATCATTTGTATTAATAATAACTTCATACAGTATAATTGGACACCCTTTGTTAAGGGCCTTAGAGTAACAGATTATGGAGTGTCTGGTGGTGGTGATAATTACCTTATACTTTTGGGCAAAAGAAGGCACATCAGGTAAAAATCTGTACCAGCCTTTCCCAGGTGTGTGTGTAATTTCTCAGAGAGTGTGTGTCAGCTACTTGGGGCAGGGACACAAAGCACTGGGTTCATAAAGAGAATGCTAGAGGACTTAGCTTGGACCCTATTGAGGACCTGGAGGGAGACAGATATAGAGAAATTCAGACCCCGGGCTGAGTGTGTCCGCTGTGTACTCTTAAGGGAAATTGTACTTGATGTAGGGAGGTCTGCTTCTGGAAATACTGAGTGTATCCATTTGTATTCCAAGTGCATGACCCTCTCCAATGTCAGTGATGGGGATTCAGGCTCCTTGATTACTGGCCCAGCATGGGGACATCACATATTGGTGGCATTGGTGGGCATCACATATTGGTTGGCAGTGGTGGGACCATCACATGCTCGCATATTTATTACCAGTGGTGTGGATATTGAATTTCTGTAGCCTGTAAGCAGTTGTCACTAAAGAAGGTGTTTGTACTCTCAAGTAGCCACAAAGTAGACATTCAGAGTTTTATATCACAATAGTTTTATTTATTTACTTTTTGTTAGAGTAGTTAGTCAGGGAGAGCAGGCAAGGATGTCAGCAGCAGATTATGGCAAGCTGAGAAGGAACCAGTTGGCTGAGATTTGCCAAGCCAAAGGAAGGACATGCCAACCTAACTAAAGGGAAAATGATTGCAGCCTTAATCACAGCTGCAGACGAGCAACCAGGAGGATAACCAGTTTGGTGATGGGAGTTTGCAGCCCTCAGAAACAGGAGAGTTCATCTTTTCCTCAGAGGAAAATTCCTCTAGAGTTAAGAGACTTGAACTGGAGGCCAAACATTTGGAACTAGAATAATCAGAGAGACCGTGACATGTGCAGGCTGAAGAAAAGGAGAAACTGTGGTGTTTGGAGGCCAAAGAAGATGAGAGACTGTGGTGTTTAGAGGCTGAAGAAAAGGAGAAGCAGTGTCAGCATGAAAGGGAGATGCTGACTCTTCGCCAGGGTGATGGAGATAAAGGTGAAGGGAATAACTGAACCCCAGAAGCAATAAAGGCCAGTAAATTTCTTTCACAATTTACAGAGGGTAATAATTTGATAGTTTTATTCATATATTTGAAAGGGTATGTAAACAGTATAATGTTGACCAACAGCTCTGGGTATGGTTCCTGACACCTTTATCCATGATAAAGCTGTAACTGCTGTTTCTAAATTGTCTGATACTGATTGTTTAGATTATGATAAAGTTAAGCACTGATCTGAAGTAGTTTACTTCATTTGGTCCCCAACCTGTGGGAATATAGATCTGTATCGGACCCGAGCTGGCAAATATTACTAGCATCAGCTCCGAGCTCCAGACTCCTCCTCTTACCCATAATACACCTCGACTGCCTTCCATTCCCAGATCTTGTTTGCCGTGATTTGTTATACATCGTGTCTTCAGAGCTCCGGCTAGCAGTGGGTGATTTCTTACTGTAAGTTTAAAAATATCTGTTTCTATTAGCTGATTTAGGTTAGTGTAGGTTCCCTTTCTCCCCTCCCATCGCTTTGGCATTGAGTGTAGGTTTGTTTAGATAGGTAGAGTAGTTTGTCTGTGGTGCTCCTCCCCCCTTTAGTGTTGTCTCTAGTCTAGTGTGGTGAGTGGGTGTGTGTCTGTTAGAGTAAAGAAAGAAAGTTTTTTGCCTGTCTTTTTTAAGTGTTTTTTTCTTTTCTCATAGGATGGCTGAAAAGCTTATCTTTAAGTGCTGCACAGGGTGTAGCCATAAGCTCTCCCCAGCGGATGGTCACACCCTGTGCATGTTGTGCTTAGATGTGGCCCACCTTAGTGTGGATTGCTCCATTTGTGCGGGGTTCAATCCCCGAGCGTTAAAAGATAGGAAGGCCAAGTTGGCCCTCAAAAGTCTTCTGCCTGCTACTGATCCTCCTTCCTCATCTTTGGCTTCAGCCACAGCAGCTGCTGTGACTGCCTCTACCACTTCTCTTCCTCTGGCTTCTTGTTCCTCTTAGGCTGGGACTCAAACTCCTGCATCTAAGCCTGTGGTAACGGAACAGAGGAGAGATAGAGAATGGGAGAGAGAGTCGAAGACGAAGGAAAAGAGGAAAAGGTCCCCGGACCTCGTTTCTCTGAGCAAGTCAGCACGGATCCATGACTCCCCTCGGCTCCGGTTTCTGAGGTTCTCCTCGGAGCTGGAGGAGGCACGTCCAGTCTCCGGCGCCTCGGTTCCCCGACCTACCAGGTCGGAGTACGTGGCCTCATCACAGTCAACCCGCTCCTTATTGGACATGGATCTGAATAAGATGGTGAGGTGCTTTATCCGTTCACAGATCCAGATGGGGGTCTTGCCAGCCCCCCTCCCTCTGGAGGGGGGAGCTCGCTTCCTTTTTTAACCCATTTCTCCTTCCCCGATTCTGACCTTCGGCTTCGGAGTTCTTGGATCCGAGATTGGCCTTGGTCAGGGGGTCAGCTCCAACGGTCCTTGTTTCCTTGATGCTGACAACTGCCTGGAGCATCTCCGATCCAACCAGTTCGGATCCGAGCCACTCTCGAAGCCGGAGCCTGAGTGTTGGATCCGAGGGAGTGGAACCTTTTCCATCGGCTCCAACACTGTCTGGCCAGGTCCCCTCCCTAATAGTTCCATCCACTTCGGGACCGGCTCCGATTCTCGCGTCGGAGAATAATAATAATCCTTATTAGCTTCCCAGGAGGTCCACTCTCCTTCGGCGTTTGATGTGGTAGAAAGGGTCCTCTCCATCGGATTGAGACCACTGACAGCTGCCTCGGACTCTGCCCAGACACCCTCGGCTCTGTCTACGGTCCCCATTGTCTTACCAGAGGGACAGCCTGTGCTCAAAGAGCCCCAGATGGCTCCCCCAGAGGAACAGATGGCTTGTGCGCGCTCCCCTGAGAGCCCCACTGGAGATGCGCCTTGCAAGCATACGTGCAAGAGGAGGCACTTGGACTCCCCCAAGTCCCTAACCGGGGAGGGCTTCTCAAGATCACCTCCCGAGGGTGTCTCCTTTGGAGACATCTTGGAGATCCTGTGCCAGCGGGGAGGTTGGTCTGCCCCCAAGCCCTCCTCTGATGAGTCTGTGTTCCTGGAGGCTTTCGTCACTGGCCCGTCTACTTCCTGGGTGCCCCCTCCCGCAGATTCTTTAATGGATTTGATCACCTAGCGGGTGTGGAAGGAACCAGATACCATGGAACAGATCCCCAAGTGCCCTGATAAAGTTTTAAGTCCCCCCATTGACAGGCCTTCTTGGAATAAGAGCTCCCCAGTGAACGCCATGGTGGTAGCAGCAGCCACTAAGAGGGAACTATCTCAGGAAAGTTCCTCGGTCCACCCTCCTAACTGGGAGTCACGGATGATGGACCATGTAGGGGAAGCAGGTGTATGCTTCAGCTACCTTTTTGATCAGGGTGCTGAATTACTTGGCCCATGTCACTAGACACCAACGTGACCTAGTAAAGGAGCTGGAGGAGTCTCCACCCAAGTCCATGTCGCAGGAGAACAAGGCTTCGTTCTCCGCGAAAATGGCCACTCTGAAAGCGGTATCAAATACATCCATGCAACTCCTCTCCCTTGCTACGGAAGGAGCGGCTAGGGTGGCTGGGTCCGGCGTGTCCATGAGGCGTAACCCGTGGCTCAGGTTGTGTCAATTTACCAAACCCTTTAAGGCGTCCTTTGCCAATGCCCCTTATGATGGCTCAACACTTTTAGGTAAGACCATCAGGGAGACACTAGTCCAAGTGAGAAGGACGGGAAGACACTGTCTGCCGTCGGGATCCACTTCTCTAACCCTCAAAGATCCTTTTCCAAGAACCAGAGAGGGCAAAAGAAGATGTTGTTCTGGAAGTCTCAGTATTCCCAGGACACTCAGAGCTTTTCTTCTCCTAGAGGCAGAGGGGGACAGAATGGATGCCGGCCCAGAGGCAGAGGGGGTCCACGAAAGTTTGGGTCTCGAGAACCATTCTCGGACAGACTCGGAGAGCAACCCTGAGGGGTTGCCTGGCTGCTCTACTCTGGAGGCAGTCGGAGGACGATTGTCCTTGCACCTCGCGGCATGGGGATCCATAACAATGGACAGCAGGGTGCTTCAAATCATATCCAGAAGATATTCTATCCCCTTCGTGGGTTACCCCATATCTCCCAAACACCTCCCGGATATTCCATCCACGCAAAGGGAGGCAGCAGCACAGGAAATTTCCAAGCTGCTAGGAAAATGAGCCATCAAAACCATCCCCCCAGATCAGTCGGGATCGGGCTTCTACTCCAGGTTCTTTTTGGTGCCAAAGAAAATGGGGGACTTAAGGCCCATTCTGGACCTCTCTACCCTGAACCTGTCAGTTGCCAAAGGAAGTTCCGGATGGTCACACTGCAGTCCATCATGCCGTACCTGCAAGAGAGCGACTGAATGTGCTCGTTAGATCTCCAGGATGCTTGCTATCACATAAAAATGCACAGAAGCTCCAGGAGGTTCCTTCACTTCTGACTAGGGGCCAATCATCATCAATTTCGAGCCCTACCCTTTGGTCTTACCACAGTCCCCAGGGTGTTTACCAAAGTGATGGTGTTGTAGCATGTCACCTGAGGATTCAGGAGATTCAGGTCTATCCGCACCTGGATGATTGGCTCCTCACTGCTCCCACCAGGTGTCTACTTTCCCAAACCAGGGATTACTTTCTAACACTTTCCCTTAGTTTGGGTATCACAATCAACACATTCAAATCTCTCCTAGAGCCTGTACAGGTAATAGACTACATTGGTGCCAGGATAGATACACTCCAGTGCAAAGTATTCCTGACCTTGGAGAGAGTTCAAAACCTCAGGATGCATATCTTCCTGATCTTCCGTTCTCACCTCCTGACACCGGAATCAGTGTTGAGGGCCCTAGGCTCAATGGTGGTGACCATAACTCTTCTTCCGTGTGCTCGGGTACACATGTGGATTCCTCAGTGGACTCTAGCAGTTCAGTGGTCCCTGTTGGAATTACCACTAACTTATCCTATCCACCTAAGTTAAGTGTGTCAGTCATCCCTCATATGGTGGATGAGCTCTTTGGACATTTTGGAGGGACAACCCTTTGTTCCAGCCTCATCCCAAACCAGAGTGACCACAGATGCCTCCCAACTTGGCTGGGGGGGCATTGTTCGGGCAGGACAGTCCAAGGCCTGTGGTCCCCCATAGAGACCAGCTTGCATATCAGTGTCCTAGAGATGAGGGCAGTCCTTCTAGCGTTGCAGGCCCTTCATGCCTTTCTTCCTCTGGGGACAATTGCCATTCAATCAGACAACATGTCAGTAGTCTGGTATATCAACAAACAGGGAGGGACCAGATCTTAGCCCCTTTGTCGCGAGGCCATGAGAGTGTGGGAATGGGCGATCTCCACCGGCTAGTTTCTCATCGTAATGCACATTCCGGGATGGTCCAACATTCTAGCGGATAGGCTGTCAGACCATTCTGAAGCCTTATGAGTGGTCTCTGAATCTGTCAGTAGCGGAACAGATCTTCTGCGAGTGGGGTCAAACTTGCTGCGATCTCTTCGCATCTCCTTCTAATGTGAAGTGCAGCAGGTTTTTCGCTCTGGACCTCCTGCCAGGGAAGTCCCCCAGAGACACTCTAGTTCATGCTTGGCCTCCCGGTCTTCTGTATGCTTACCTGCCAGTACCTCTCATCCCGAGGTTTCTGCCAAAAGCCTGTCGACTGTGCAGAAAGGTGATCCTTATTGCCCCATTCTGGCCTTGCCAGGTATGGTTTCCCTTCCTTTGGTCTTACCTTCTGGCTCCACCTTGGGTCATAGATCCCATTCAGGATCTGATTTCACACCCATCGGGGGTGCCTCATCCGAGTCTGGACAGCCTGAAGCTCACTGCTTGGCTACTCCAGTTTCCGTGATTGCTAAGACTCCTGGACTTTCCTCCTCAGTTAAGTCTATTTGGTAGCTGCTCATAATTCTTCAACCAGAAAGGTTTATCGCAGCAAGTGGAAACATTTTTCTTTCTGGGCCTCTCAGAGGAGTTTAGACCCTTTCACGTCTCCTATTTCCACTATTCTTGATTTTCTAGCTGATATTTTCCAGCATGGGGTTAGTTCTTCTACTGTCAAAGTTCAGTTGGCTGCCATTTCTCATTTTCATGTGGGCGAGAATTCTGCATCTTTGGCATCTTCCAGACTGTGTAATGCCTTTATGAAAGGCACCTTTTTGCTACGCCCAACGGTCAAATACCCTTCCCCCCGAGGGACCTTACTATGGTTCTCCAAGCTCTGGTCGGTCCGCCTTTTGAGCCTGCTGCAACTGCAGATCTAAAATTTCTGTCGTGGGAAACAGCTTTTCTGGTCACTATTATCTCTGATAGAAGGCTTTCGGAATTACAGGCCTTGTCCATCAAATTTCCGAACATAATTTTTCATAAAGAGAGTTTCCCTTCGAACCAACCCATCTTTTCTTCCTAAGGTGGCATCACCAGTCAATATCAATCAGACTATAAATTTGCCTGTGTTCTTTCCCAATTTTATCAACAGGATGGAATACAAGCTACACATGTTGGATGTTCATAGACAGTTACAATTCTATTTACACAGGACAAAAAATTTTCGTAAATCTGATCAATTGTTTGTTTCATTCTATAGACCCTTTTTGGGCAAACCTATTTCCAAGGTCAGTGTAGCTAGATGGAATTCTTTATGCATCCTTCAGTTCTATAAGGACAAAGACATGTCTCCACCAGGTCAGGTAAAACTCATTCCACTAGGTCCATGACTACGTCTGCAGCTTTCTGGTCTAGAGTGTCTTTGGATGACATTTGCCCTGCAGCTACTTGGTCCTCATCTCGTACATTTATTTCTCATTAAAAATTGGATTTGACTTCTAGAAGGAGAGCATCCTTTGGCTCCACAGTGCTCCGGAATATCCTTCCATGAGGGCCTCCCAGGAGTTTAGTAGCTGGGGACTCTGTCCCACAGGTTGAAGACCAAATGAAGTAAACTACTTCAGATAAAGAAGTTATGTACTCACCATAACGTTCCATCTGAGTAGTTGTACTTCAATTGTCTTCAACTGTCCCTCCCTCCTTCCCCCAGACCTTGGCGCATGTTCAGCCTGCAGGCTGCAGTATAGGTCACAAGTATGTTATCAGGTCGGGTTCTAAGTATAAGTTCAGCAAACTCGATCTGGGGATGGAAGGCAGTGGAGGGGTATTATGCGTAAGGGGAGGAGTTTGGAGCCCAGAGCTGATGCTAGTAATATTTGTCGGCTCAGATCCGATAAGGATCCGTATTCCCACAGGTTGAAGACAAATGAAGTACAACTACTCAGATGGAACGTTATGGCGAGTACATAACTTCTTTTTTATTGCAATGTTTTACGTTAACACTTGAAGCTTACAGAAAAACATTTTGTGAGCATAGATGCAAGGCAGATGAGTGTGTATGTAATTATTTTGCTGAGCTAAGCACTTAATTTCATAGGTGAGTGAGTGGGTGTCAGATCACCACTTTTCAAGGGCTGGCAGACCTTTTGGTGAGGGAACAAGCCCTTAGCACTTTACCTGACGACATGAGAATCTGGATGGCAGACAGGGAATGTAACTCTACAGATTAGCTGGGGGGATGGGGGGAAAGGGAGACCTATACCTAGCAAGCAGGGCATCACTGCACAGGAAAGGGATATCCAGTGCTGCACATGGATATAAAGGAACCCATGATGCACAGCCTAAACCACCCCAAAACAGTCGGCCAGTAACAGGGGAAGCCACTAGCTCAGGTACTCAGCCAGTATCAAGGGTTAAATGTTTTAAATGTAACCAATGGGGTCATGTAGCATGTAGATGTCCATGGAGGCAAGGTGGGGAACAAAAGGTGGGGGAGCATGTGGGAGTAACAGAATGCCAGTGATAAGCTGTCAGGAGACAACAGGGGTACCAAACTACCAGCAGAGTTTATAGCTGATCTTGGTGGATGGAAACAGGCCACTGCCAAGAGAGACACAACCTCTGATATAACCATTGTGAAGCCTGCAGTGGTTAAAGAGGGGCAGTACTTGCTTGGGCAATCCACTCCAGTCAAAGCTTTAGGAGGGATACCATTCCAAATGCCTTTGGCCAGGGTTCACCTTGACAGGGAGGGAGGAAAAGGAAGCAAGCAAGTAGGTGTGTTTGAGGATATCCCTGCAGATGTCTTTATATGGAATGATTTTGATAATGCAGTACCTTGTGCTCATGCAGCAACATGCAGTCAGGCTTGTAGACAGGCATGTGGGTCTGGTAGCCTGGGAGGAGACCCAGGCAGACAGCAGACCTGATGCCAGGACTGGGGATGTGGCTACTTCAAACAGGGAGCTACCCTGTAGCAGTGAGAATGATGGTGAGCCACAGCTCTCAGACTCTACATTACAAGGCTTGAGGGAGGTAGCTAGGGAGACACCTACTTTTCAAGGAAAAGGGGATTCTCTATAATGGAACAAAGGGTTTCAGTATAGAGAGTGGACTCCTGAAAGAGGGCTAGAAGGTGAGGCAATACAGCAGTTGGTAGTGCCCAGAGCCTACCATCTTGCACTTCAAGCCATAGCCTATGACATTCATTTTGCAGGTCATATGGGCATAAAGCATACCAAGGGACATATTATACAGAACTTTTATTGGCCTGGGATTGCCAGGGATGTAACAGGGTGCTGCAAAACCTGTGAGCAGTGCCAAAAAGTAGTCAAGGCAATGCTCCTTTAATGCCTTTGCCTGTGATTGAGGAGCCATTTCAGAGGGTAGCTATGGATATTGTGGGGTCTCTGAGTACCCCAAGTCCCACAGGGAAAAACTATATCCTAGTGGTAGTAGATTATGCTACTAGATACCCTGAGGTGGTGACTCTGTCCTCCATTGAGGCAGAGAAGGTGGCAAATGCTTTGCTGGAGATCTTCAGCAGGGTAGGTTTCCCAAGAGAAATACTGACTGGCAGAGGTGCCAATTTCATGTCAGACTTGCTTGCTTGTCTGTGGGAGTGCTGTGAGGTGAAGCACCTAAAGACCACCCCCCTACCACCCCCAGACTAATGGTCTTATGGAGAGGTTAAACTTTATGCTAAAGACCATGCTACAGGCATTTGCAGACCAGTTAAAGAGAGAGTGGGACAAATATTTGCCCCATCTACTGTTTGCTTATAGAGAGGTACCTCAGGAATACACAGGTTTTTCACCCTTTGAGTTGCTGTATGGGGATACGGTGAGAGGACCTCTAGATTTGATTCATGGTGAGTGGGAGGGTGTGTGTTAATCTCACAAGGAGTCTGTTGTGACATATATCCTAAACCTCAGGACAAGGTTTAGGGAGCTCATGGGTTTGGCCTAGAAGAAACTGGCAGGTGCCCAGCGGCAGTAAAAAATCTTGTATGACAGGAATGCTTGAGCCAGAGAGTTTGCTGTGGGACAGCAGGTAATGGTGCTCATTCCTGTCAGACACAATAAGCTGCAGGCAGCTTGGGAGGGGACCCTTCAAAGTGGTAAAGAAGGTCAGTGATGTTAACTACCTGGTAGAACTGCTAGACAGGAGGCAGAGGCACAAATGTTACCATGTTAACGTGATGAAACCTTACAATGATAGAGAGGCCCTTGTGCTGAGTATTTGCAGTGAATGGCAGGAGGAGGCTGAGGGGGAATCTGGTGTCTGATCTCAGTGAGGCTCAGACTGATACCTCAGTGGAAGGCATAGCAATGGCCCAGCAGCTATCCCCTACCCAGGTTTGAGAAATCCGAGCAGTGTTACAGGAGTTTGGGGACATGTTCACTGTGAAACCAGGGTGCACCCATCTGGTGCAACATTATGTGGATACATGGCCCCAAAGACCTATAAAGCAGGCTCCCTTCAGGGTGTTTGAGCAAGTCAGACAGACTCTGAGGGAAGAGGTAAAGGAGATGTAGGAAATGGGAGTAATCTAGGAGTCCATCAGTCCCTGGGCCTCCCCAGTGGTGCTGGTACCAAAGAAGGATGCCAGTATCAGGTTCTTTGTGGACTGCAGTAAAATAGTCATACAGAGTCAGATGCTTACCCTGTGCCTATGACAGATGAAGCCTTACAGCAGCTGGGTAGGGCTAAGCATCTGACCACTATTGATCTCACCAAGCGCTACTGGCAGGTACCCTTAACTTCCAGTGCTAGAGAGGTCAGACCTTTTGACTCCTTTTGGCTTGTATGAGCTCACAAAGATGTCCTTTGGGATACAAAAATGACCCAGCAACTTTCCAGAAGCTGGTACATCGTATACTAGCAGGAGCAGGAGATTATGTCCTCGTTTACCTGGATGATATTGTATCTACAGTCATTCATGGCAAGAGCACCTTCAGCATGTCTGGGAGGTGCTAGGCAGTACGTGTCAGGTGTGTATGGCAGAGGTCTCCTACCTGGGAGATTGATTGGAGAGTGGTAAGATCAGGCCAGAACCTGCAAAAGTGGAAGCTATTCAAGCATGGCCTGCCCCTGTTACCAAAAAGCAGGTGAGGGAATTCTTAGGGACAGCGGGGTACTATAGAAAGTTTATCCCAAATGATAATACCATAGCTGCTCCCCTCACAGACCTGACAGGGCAAAACAGGCCAAATAACTTAGTGTGGACCCCAGCATGTCAGCAGGCATTCCAGAAGCTTGAAGGAACTTTGGGAGGACCCCCTGTGTTAGCCAGTCCAGATTACACCAAATAATTTGTTGTGTAGGTGGATGCTTCAGAACATGTGATGGGGGCTGTACTTAGGTTTCCTCAGAGGGAGAAGAGCACTCAGTGGTATATCTCATTCATAGACTCCAACCCAGGGAGGAATTTTATGCAGCTGTAGAATAGGAATGTCTAGCCATAGTATGGGAACTATGGAAACTTCAGCCTTATTTGTATGGAAGGAAATTCACTGCAATTACAGTCCAAAATCCATTAACATGGTTACATAGAGCCAGCCAGTAAAATGCTGTTATTAAGGTGGGGCTTGGGATTACAGGCATATGACATGACAGTACAACACTGTAGTGGGGTCAGCAAACCAAAGCAAACGGGCTGTCAAGACAGGGAATTGGTAATATATTCCCAGATAGGCTTATTTCTCTCAAGCCATGTTTCTCAAGGGTGACTTGAAAAAACTTGCTTAAGTCTTCGAGGCGAGGGGAGATGAGATGATATGGACAAGTGCCAGCATAGCCAGCTGAAGTTTCCTAAATAATGATATGTCCTTTAAATATCAAACTGATTTAAACACAAATCTTGTGTTGGAAATGTATTAGAACTGTATGTTATTTGTATATCAAACTGATTTCTACAGATGTTTGTGCTGAAAATGTATTTGTGAGCTTTGCTTGTGTTAATTGTGTTAAAATGTATCAACAGTGCACCTTGCTGGAATGGAAAGAAATGTACATAGAGTATTGTAACTCAATTAAATGTCCCAGCTAGCTTACTTTAAGAAAAATATGGAAAATGTAAATGAGCTGTTAAAGTATTTAAACATCACCCCCACAGTACTTAACAGGACCAGAGATGCTAGGTCTGGAAGAAAGCATTTGTTCATTAGCTCAGTAAAAAGAGGGAAAGCCCCAGGTACTGCCATAAACATTTAAATGTGTATTGTAGCTGTCTATGCTAAATTTCTGTCTCAGCTTCAGGGGGGAATTTTGCAAGAACTTAGAGTCAGATAGGGTCATTCTGCCAGCCCTCTTGGAAATTGTATTTTAGATATTACAAAGAGAAATCTCAGAGTATTGAATATTTTGTTTGTGGGCCTGACTAGAAAGACTGCTCATGTATTTCACCTCGCCTTGCCCAAGTAAGTTATTAGGGAACAATAAATTCTTCTAGATTCAGTCAGGAATATAGTGAAGCTTAGTTAAGAGATTGTTTTTCGTTATTTGTGTGAGTCTGTACATCACTATTGTTTTCAATATTTTCTGTGATTTGAACTCTGTGGTTTATTGTACATATATATTGAATATTTCACGTTTTTTTATTATTTATTATTAAATACAGCATATTTAAAACTTTTCTTGTGACTGGTCCTTTTAGAAAGTATCTAACCTTTGAGAGTACTTATATTTATTTAGTGACGTTGTGTGAGCCACTCCAGAAGTCCTAGCTGTCTTGGTCAACTACTATCATTTGTATTAATATTAACTTCAGACAGTATAATTAGACACCCTTTGTTAAGGGCCTTAGAGTAGCTGATTGTGGAGTGTCTGGTGGCGGTGATAATTACCTTATGCTCGGGCAGATGGGGGCACAGCAGGTAAATCTGTACCAGCCTTTCCCAGGTGTTTGTATGTCTGTGTGTGTGTGTGTGTGTGTGTGTGTGTGTGTGTGTGTGTGTGTGTGTGTGTGTGTGTGTGTGTGTGTGTGCGTGTGTGTGTGTATGTGTGTGTAGAAAATCAAATCTCTCAGAGTGAGTGTCTGCTACTTGGGCATGGACATGAAGCACTGGGTTCACAGAGAGGGTGCTGGAGGACGTGGCTTGACCACTCGGCTGAGGACCTAACCCTACAGCTGTACCAGTGGGGAGTCTTATTGGCGACCTGGAGGGAGACATATATAGAGAAATCCAGACCCCGGGCTGAGTGTGTTTCTTGTATGCTCTTAAGGGAAATTGTACTTGATGCAGGGAGGTCTGCATCTGGAAATACTGAGTGTATCCATTATTATTCCAAGTGCACATCCTCCTCCAGTGTCAGTGGTGAGGATTCAGGCTCATTGATTACTGGCGCAACGTGGGGATGTCACATATTGGTAGCAGTGGTGGACATCACACATGATAACAACTTTATACTTATGCTACTGTAGCATTTAGCACAATTAATTACTAGACCCATATGACCAGGTATCTCTTGTCCATCCTGTGTAATTTGAGTGATGTGATAAATGCCTTGCCAGAATCTGAGAACAAGTCTTCTGCTCTGTATTTGCTTTCTGTTCTTCTCAGGTGGCCAGACACTCTATGAAGTGCAGTTATGAGGCTGCTGATGCATCTTCTTGAGTGGCTGCTTCTGGATCTGTTATCCTTGAGTATTCCTGGCTATGATTTTAATCTTTACTAGAGGATGTCTAGATCATACTCCTGAATTCCCCTCTGGATAAACAAAATCCATTTGGCTGTGTAGTTGCAGACCTTTTCAAATCTCTAGAAGAAAAGATGAAAGTTATGCAGGGCTTAAAATAGATTTTTCTTTCTCCAGTACCCAAGTTCCATAAGAATTAACTAGTTAAGTCTGGTCCCTTGGTTAAGAGAGATCAAAAACAACTTCAGAAAGGTGAAAGAGCTAACAAAAGCAGATTTCATTTTAAATCAGGTAGGATGTCAAAAGCTGTAGGCTTTCTTTTCTAGACAAACCTGCCTTCTTATCATGATCTACCTCTCCTTCCCCTTGGCCAAGTTCCACTATCCAAGAGACTTTTTCTTCACCAACCATGGAGTCAATCACAACAGCCAAGTGAATTATTTTCTATCATAGCACAAGGTGACAGAATATTTTGGAAGACTCTTCACCCTTTCCTGGATTACCTCTGCCATCACCAAATCAGTTGTCTGTCATTGTCTCTCTTTTACAGGACCTTCTGTCTCAGTAAACCATTCAGCCGTTTCCCACCAGACTGTCAGGACTGCATTTTCACTCCAGGATGTTCCTAGTTCCCAGAAAAGAGGGCACCTAGACTTATGCTTTCTTAGCATGTTTCTGAAGGTTCTAAGTTTCAAAATGTTTACAGTTCAATCTCTGTCTCCTATGATTCTCCGTCAGTGTTTTCTAGTGATGTTGGATTTGAAGGATTTGAAGGTTGCTTACCTTCATATTCCTATTCAAAATCCTTTTGTGAAATACATTAGATTTTTTTGTCACTTCATAGCATTTTCAGTTTTCTGCTTTACCCTTTGGCCTTTCTGCTGCCCCAAGGGTATTTACAAAGTGCTTAGCTCCTATCATTAGCCTATGCAAACTTCAAGGAATCCAAATATTCCCTTACTTGGATGACCTTCTTCTTTATGCTCCTTCTCAGAAACTCCCTTGAAGGATCAGAACTTCACAATGAACATCCTACATAATTTGGGGTTCACCTTGAATCTAAGGAAATCTGTTTTCACTCCCTCCTAAGACCTGATCTTCCTGGTATTTAGGATCAATGCATTAACAATGACAGTCTTTCTTCCTGCAGACAAAGTTCTGTTATTGAAGCAGTCTTCATTTACTTTCTCCTCATGCAGATGACCTTCACAAGATAGTTCTCGTGAATCCTGGGTTACATGGGATCAGCTATCCCTATGCTTCAGTATGCCAGACTCCACATGAGGAAGTTACAGTGGTACCTCAAGTCAGTTTGTCTTCAGCGCTGTCACCCCTAGACTTCCAGATCTCTCTTTTGCCCTGCATCAGGAAGGTATTACTTTGTTAACCCAGGGGTGCCCTTTATTGTTCCTCCTCCTATCCATTCCTTTACTAAACCACAACCCCAACACCCATCCTATCCATTCCTTTACTAAACCACTTAACTCACTGATCTGAAGTAGTTAACTTCATTTGTCAGCAACCTGTGGGTATCGTATCTGACCTGGATCCGAGCCGGCAGCTTTCCAAGCAAAAGATCCGAGCTCCAAGCTCCTCCCCCTTACCCATAATACCCTGCTACCTCTTTCCAGCCCTCAGATCTCGTTTGCTGCAGCTTTAACAAGCACGAGTTACAAGCTCTTGGCGTTAGGTAGTGAGTATTGTATAAAATTTTAGATTTTTTTTGCAAAGTTGAGAGGTGTGTGTTTGTCATTGTTAAACCCATTAGCCTAGCTTAGTTTTAGTATATTCCCTTCCCCTTGTTCTTGCGTATAAGTGTGTGTGTTTTTGTAGTGGGTATAGCCAAAGGCCCTAAGGCCATTTTCTCTAAGTGCTCTGAGTGTGGCCATAAGCTCTCCCCAGCTGATGGCCACACTCAGTGCGTTCTTTGCCTGGGGGTAGCTCATTTATCATCGGGCTGCCATATTTGCACAGCCTTTAACCCCCGGGCTCTGAGGGATAGAAGAAATAAGCTGATCCTGGCGGGTCTTGTACCCGCCGATTCTTCTTCCTCCTCTCGCTCAGTGGCTCCAGCCACGGCTGCGGCTGTTCAGCCAGCGGTGCTTTCTCCCCTGGCTGGGACTCAACCTCCCACCATTTCCCAGGGTGAGAAGGACTCCAAGAGGAAAGAGAGGAGAGAGAGAGAGAGGGAGAGGGAGAAAGAGAGAGAGAGAGAGATAGAGAGAAGTATAGGAGCCACAAGCGGCGGGCCGACTCAGCCCCCTCGGCCCCACCGGCTAAGCAGCTCTCTTCTCCCCTGAATATTCCTGGGTCCTCCCCCTCTCGGCTCCGTTCTCCACGTTTCTCGCGGGAGCCGGAGGAGGAGCCCCAGCCATCTTCAAGGTCGTCGCGGCGGCCTTCCCGTACGGCTTCAGCGGCTTCTTCTAGGTCGACGAGAAGCCTTTCAGATGCTGACATGGACAGGATGATGCATCGCTTTCTCCAAGCCCAGATGCAGATGGGAGTGCTCCTGCCTCCCCCCCACCGGGGGGGAGCTCAGCCCCTTTTTTTGCCCCATAGCTCCTTCTCTGATCCATTATCGGGTTTTGGAGCCATCGGATCCGAGCAGTCTCAGAGCCAGGGAGTCGGCGCCAATAGTAGTTGCTACTTCGACGCCAGCCATGCCCTCGAGTTTGTTGGACCCCTTTTCAGATCCGAGCTCTCGGGGCCGAGAGCCATGCATCGGATCCGAGGGGGTAAGTGTGTCTTTGACTCCATTGCGGTCAGAGCACACTTCCCTTTCGGGTCCATTGCTTCGCCTCCGACGCCGATCCCCGCGTCGGATCCGAGGGTGTTGCTCATAGAACCGAGAGAGAGCAGCTCACCTTTGGCATTCGATGTGGTTGAGAGGGTCCTCTCAAGAGGTTCTAGACCCCCTGCTCGTGCTACGGATCCAGCCAACACTCCCTCGCAGACTGGCTTGTCTTCTATCATCCGGCCCCAGGAACAGCCTGAGTCGACGTCCCACACAGTTCCACTGGAGGAACATGACCCTGTTGGTGAGCCCTCCTTGGACAGTCCCACCAAGAAGGTCCTTTACAAACGCAAGTGTAAGAGGAGGCACTTGGATTTCCCCGAGTCCCTCACGGATGACACCGATTTAGAGGAAGAGGAAGGTTCCCCCAGGTCATCCCCCGAAGACATCTCCTTTGGAGACATTATGGAAATGCTACGCCTAAAAGGGGGGTGGTCAGCCCAAAAGCCTTCCTCAGATTAGTTGGTGTTTCTGGAGGCATTTGACGCAAGCCAGTCTACCTCTTGGGTGTCCCCTCCGGCCGACCCCCTGGTGGACCTCATTACTACCAGGGCATGGAAGGAGCCGGACACTGTAGAGCCAATCCCCAGGAGACCAGATAAGATCCTTAGTCCCCCTGTGGATAGGACAGCGTGGAGTAAAGGTTCCCTGGTAGATGCCATGGTGGTGGTGGCTGCCACCAAGAAGGAACTGGCACAGGATAGTTCCTCGGTCCATCCTCCTGATAAGGAGTCTTGGACGATGGATCGTATCGGAAAGTGGATGTTTGTTTTGGCTGCCTTTTCCATAAGGGAGCTGAACTACTTGGCCCATGTGATTAGGCTTCAGCGGGATCTGGTGAAGGAATACTCTGAGTCTCCCCCCTGAGTCCATGTCGGCCGAGGACAAACGGACCTTCTCGACTTGCATGGCCACTCTAAAATCGATATCGAACACGTCTATGTGGCTACTCTCCCATGCCACGGAGGGGGCCGCTAGAGCCAGCGGATCAGGCATCGCCATGCAGCGTCATGCCTGGCTCCAACTTTGCGATTTTGTGGAACCCTTCAAGGCGTCCTTCGCGAATGCTCCCTTCGATGGTTCTACTCTGTTTGGCAAGACCGTCCGCGATACATTGGTCCAGAGCGAGAAAGACAGGAAGATGCTGTCTGCCGTCAGAATCCATTTCCAGGAACCAGCGAGGACAAAAGAAGATGTGGTTCCAGAAGTCTCAGCAGTCCCGTTACACTCCAGACCCTTCGTCCTTCAGAGGCAGAGGGGGACAAGGTGGATGCCGGCGCAGAGGGGGGGGAGGGGGCAAAGAATTTTTGGGTCGTGGGAAAACTTTTCCTATCGACCCATGCAGCAGCCCTGAGGGGTTGCCCGACTGCTGCTCTCTGGAGGCAGTCGGGGGGCATTTTTCGAAGCACCTGGCACAATGGGAGTCCATCACGTCAGATCACTGGGTGCTTCGAATAATATCCAGAGGCTACTCTATTCCCTTCATAAATCTTCCTCCTCAATCGAGGCGCCTCTCCGATGTTCCACCCAGTCAGAGGGAGGCTGCAGATTTAGAAATAAAGAAGCTGCTAGAAACAAGAGCCATCCAGCACATCCCCCCAGACCAGTCCAGGTTAGGCAACTACGCCAGGTTCTTTTTGGTGCCAAAAAAAGACAGGGGACTTAAGACCAATTCTCGACCTTTCTACAATGAACCTATTCGTTGCCAAGGAGAAATTCCGGATGGTCACTCTTCAATCCATTCTCCCCCTGTTGCAGGAGAATGACTGGATGTGCTCCATAGACCTCAAGGATGCGTACTACCACATTCTCATAGACAGGCGATCCAGGTGGTTTCTCTGCTTTCGGTTGGGGGCCAGTCATTACCAGTTCAGGGTCCTACCATTCGGCCTCACCACAGCCCCCAGGGTGTTCACCAAGGTCATGGCAGTTGTACTGGCCCACCTGAGACTTCAGGGAATACAGGTTTTTCCTTACCTGGACGACTGGCTCCTTGCCACCTTCACCAGGCATCTACTCTGCTCAGCCAGGGATTGCTTCCTGCTTTTAGCCTCCAAGTTGGGGATCACTGTAAATCACAAGAAATCGTCCATTCAACCAGTCCAAGTCCTGGACTTCATAGGGGACAGAATAGACACGCTTCAGACCAGGGCCTTCTTGATGTCAGACAGACTTCACAGCTTAACCCTTCACATTCAAGCACTCCTTCAATCTCCAGCCCCATCAGTGGAGTTAGTCCTGAGAGCCTTAGGGTCCATGGCAGCAGCAATCAATCTTTCGCCCTTAGCTCGCTTGCACATGAGGGTTCTCCAGTGGAACTTGCAGGTCCAGTGGTCCATCCTTCAACACCCGTTGGACTCTCCAGTCCCCCCCAGCAGAGTTTGCAGAAATTCCCTCATATGGTGGCTCCAATCTCGAGAGCTTCGGGAAGGATGACCGTTTATTATGCCACAACCCCAAGCCACTGTAACCACGGATGCTTCTCGCCTTGGGTGTGGAGGGGCATTGCATGGGCAGAACTGTCCAAGGTACGTAGACTCAGAGACCGTTCTGCATATCAATGTTCTGGAGATGAGAGCGGTGCTTCTACCGTTGCAAGCTCTTCATACCTTTCTCCCTCCAGGGACTATGGCAATTCAGACAGACAACATGTCAGTGGTCTGGTACATCAACAGACAGGGGGGGACCAGGTCTTACCCTCTTTGCCGAGAGGCCATGAGAGTTTGGGATTGGGCGATATCCACCAACCGTTTTCTGTTAGCAATGCACATTCTGGGTCAGTCCAACATCCTAGCGGACAAGCTGAGTCGAACTATCCTCTCACCTTACAAGTGGTCTCTGAACCCCTTAGTAGTGAAACAGATCTTCCGCAAATGGGGTCAGCCTTGCTGCGATCTCTTTGCATCGCCTTCAAACGCGAAGTGCAATGAGTATTTCGCTCTAATCCCCCCCCCCATGGGAAAGCCCCAGAGACGCTCTAGTCCATGCTTGGCCATCCGGTCTTCTTTAAGCTTATCCTCCTCTTCCGTTAATGATGAAAGTTTTACAGAAAGCTCGTCGGTTGGGGAACAAGATTATCCTCATAGCCCCATTTTGGCCTCGTCAAACCTGGTTCCCGTACCTATGGTCTCATCTTGTAGCTCCTCTTTGGGTCTTAGATTCCATCCCAGATCTGATTTCTCATCCTTCGGGATTGGAAACTCCAAATCTGGATGACTTTAAGCTCTCAGCTTGGTTGATCCAGTTCCATTAGTTGCCAGGACAACCAGTATCTCGTCTGCAGTTAGATCCATCCTGGTAGCGGCGCATAAGCCTTCTACCAGGAAGGTTTACAACAGCAAATGGAAACGGTTTTCCATTTGGGCCTCGCATAGGAATTTGGATCCTATCTCTGCTCCCATTCCAGCAGTGCTTGATTTCCTATCGCATATTTTTCAGCAAGGGGCCAGCTCTTCTACTGTAAAGGTTCAAATGGCTGCCATTTCCCATTTTCACATTGGAGACAATTTTAGTCCTTTAGCTTCCACTAAGATTTGTAAGACCTTCTTAAAAGGCACCTTCCTTTTGAGACCTCCTACTAGGAATGCTGTTCCCCCTTGGGACCTAACCTTGGTCCTTCAGGCTCTAACTGGACCACCCTTTGAGCCCGCAGCTTCTGTTGATTTAAAATTCTTATCTTGGAAAACTGCTTTCCTAATAGCTATTACCTCAGCTAGAAGGGTGTCAAAACTCCAGGCCCTTTGTAATAAACCCCCATATCTTGTTTTCCATAAGGACAGAGTCTCTCTCAGGACTAACCCTTCCTTCTTACCTAAAGTGGCTTCTGAGGTGAACATCAATCAGTCCATTAATCTACCTGTTTTCTTCCCTAATTATCAGAATAAAGGGGAATACAAACTTCATTTGTTAGATGTTCATAGACAATTGCATTTTTACCTGCACAGAACAGCTGCCTTTCGCAAGTCAGGGCAGCTTTTTGTCTCCTTTGCGAAGCCCTTCTTGGGTAAGCCAGTGTCAAAGGTGACTTTAGCTAGATGGATTTCTCAATGCATTTTGCTCACATACAAGATATCTGGTCGACCAGAGCCCTTAGGGGTTCATGCTCATTCTACCCATTCTATGGCTACTTCTGCTACATTCTGGTCAAGAGTGCCCTTGGATGACATTTGTTCTGCGGCTACTTGGGCTTCTTCTCATACCTTTATCTCTCATTATAAATTGGATTTAATATCCAGAGGAAGGGCAGCTTTTGGCTCTGCAGAGCTCCAGAATATCCTTCCATAAGGACTCTGTCCCACAGACTCTGTCCCACAGGTTGCTGATCAAATGAAGTTAACTACTTCAGATAAAGAAGATGTTATGTGATCCTATCTCGCCTACATTCCGTACTGATGGGTTCGGAGCCGATCCTCGGCTCCGACTCGGCACGCTATACTATAGAGCGAAGTCTCTAATTGGCTGAGCTATTCTACATCCCAGGATGCACCACCACTACTTCCCCAGATCTCGTTTGCCGCTTGACAGCAATAGACGTGGTCTCGACTTGGCTGGGCTAAGTACTCTTTTACTGACAAGTTTTCTGTCAGAATTTCTCTAATTTTTCACCCAAAAGCTGTTTTAACAGCTACTTATCACTTGTTGAGTGTTTTGTTGTGGAAAAAAGTTGTGTGAATTTCTTGGCATTAGGTTCCCGCTTTATCTGGTGGGGGTTCCCTCGCGCTCTACTTCAGGCCGCGTTCAGGCCTTGCTGTTTAACCAAAATTGTTGTATAATTATATAATTGTTGCATAATTGTTATACATTTGTTTTGCGTGGTATTTGTTTCAAGGTCCCGTTTTAGTTAGAGGGGCCTTGCCCTCGCGCTCTGTTAGAGCGTCGTTATAGTTCCCTTTGGTTGATCCTGCTTAAGTTAGAGGGATTTGGCTTGTGTGCTTAATTTTGTCCCTAGTTGGTTTTTGGTTGCTTTCTAGTGATGTCGAAGGAACACAGACCTTCGGGTTTTAAAAAATGTACCAAGTGTGGGTACAAAATGTCGATAACGGATGATCACTCTCTGTGTGTTTATTGCTTAGGGCCTAAGCACCTTCAAGAGTCGTGTAGTGTATGCCACGCTTTTTCCTCCCGTGTCCTCCAAGAGAGGAAAAACAAATTGATATTGAAAGGGATGATCTCCCCTTCCTTTGAGGAGGCTTTATTTTCTTCCCCCTCTCCCTCCAGGAAGAAGAAGTCTTCGGCTCCGACCAGTCCATCAGAGCCGACAGCTAAGAAATCAAGGCAGGCTTCTCCGTCGGCTCCACGGACTTCGGAGCCGAGGTCGGAACGGTCTGCCTCGGTGCCTCCAGCCTCGACTCCTCTGTCCTCGGAGCCGAGAGCTCGAGCATCGAGAGGTGGGTCACCTTCTTCGGCTCCAATGGTTTCGGAGCCGAGAAAGGTCGCACACTCAGACTCTTCTACCTCGGCGCCGAAGTCCCCGTCGGCTCCGAGGGAAATTGCTGTGCTGGTGGAATCTCCCTCGGCGCTGATAATACTTGAGACTATTCGGAGCCGGTCCCCCAGTCTTTCGGAACCGGCGGAGAAGTCAACTCGGGCCCGATCGGTCTCTTCTCGGTCCTCGAGGATGTCCGATTCGGATATTGACAGGGTACTTTAAAGGCTGTTTCAGTCTCCAGTCTTTCAAAAGTTAGTATCGGCTCCAGCCCAGTCGGCTTCGGAGCCGATTGTCCACCCTGTTGTTTTGGTTCCTCCTCCAACAGCCTCGGCACTGTTGGAGTCGGTGCTGCTGGAGCCGGTGGAGGTTTTCGGGTCGGCTCCGACCCTTACTCCAACCCCGACCTTCGGGTTGGAGTTCGGTACACGGACCTCCTCGGTCGGCACCGGGGGTGACGTTTCAGGTCCGATGCTTTCGGTTCCGAGCCTCCCTCTCGGTGCTTCGGCTGCGGGAGTGCCTTTTACTGTTGTGGCCTCGGGGGTCGGACCGTCCCAGGACTCTGGGGGTCCGGCCTTCAGGGCCATGAGGAGTGCTTTAGCCAAATCTTCCTTGGCTACCTCCACCATCTCTCCAGCACCTTCCCTTGGCATGGAGACTTGTTCCTTTGTTGTCCCCCTGTCTCAGGACAGCGGAGCCCTGGAGTCTGAGGTCACCCCCATTGGGGATTCCTCCCTTCCTGGGGGTCCTTCCGAAGCTTCTTCGGAGGAACCTCCCAGGAAGAGACAGTGTAAGAGGAAGCACGTCGACTCGCCTGATGAGTCTCTCACCTCAGACACCGACCTCGATGATGCAGAGGGGTCCCCCAAGTCGTCCTCGGACGATATCTCCTTTGTGGACATCTTAGAAATCCTCAAACAACGAGGCGACTGGCAATCCAAACCCACTTCCGCTGAGGAGTCGGTATTCCTCAACGCCTTCGGGGCTCAGCCTTCCGCCTCCTGTGTGTCTCCGCCCTTCGGTGAGCTCCTGGATTTGATCTCTAGAAGGGCGTGGGAGCACCCGGATTCTGTGGAACCGGTGCCAGCTTGCCCGAATAAATTTTTGTCAGCCCCCCCAGAAAAGGAATTCTTATCCAAAGATGTGGCCGTAGATGCCCTGGTGGTGGCATCTGCTACCCAGCAAGATGTGGCAGAGGCTTCAACGTCCGTCCACCCTCCTAATAAAGAGTCCAGGAGTATGGATCGGTACGGGAAGCGCACCCTTACTTCAGCGGCCTTTACTTTAAGGTCTCTGAATTACCTTACGCACTTCACCAGACTTCAGAGTGATCTGGTCAAGGAGCTGTCAGATACCCTCTCTGGTAACCTACGTGAGCAGTTGGCCCAGACGGTTAGCTCTCAGTTGACTACTCTATCATCGATATCGAACTCGTCCATGAGGCTCATATCATATGCGGCCGAAGGGGCTAGTAGAGCGGCGGGTACAGGTGTTGCTCTACGGAGACAAGCCTGGCTCCGCCTGTGTCATTTTGCGGAGGCCTTCAAGTCTTCCTTTGCCGACGCTCCCTTTGATGGGTCCTCATTGTTTGGACCCAAGGTAAAGGACACCTTGACCCGCTGTGAACAAGAGGGTAAGACTTTGACTGCCGTAGGGGCACGGTTTTCCACTCCCTTCTGGCCTTATCCCAATGCTAGATATGGGGGGAAAATGTGGTTCCGCAAATCTCAGAAGACTTACCCCTCACAGCAGGATGATCCCCCTTCTAGAGGCAGAGGAGGGGGACATTTTTCAGGAAGACGCTGTCCCAGAGGCGGCAGGGGTCCCCGCAACACTGGAGACCGCGAGTCCTTTTGTGGTTCCTCAACCTTCCAGCATCCCTGAAGGATTGCCCGACTGCGCCGCTCCGGAGCCAGTCGGGGGTCATTTTTCGAGGCACCTAAAGGCCTGGGAGAATATCACCCAGGACCGATGGGTGCTCTGAATCATTGCCGGAGGTTACAACATCCCCTTTTTGCAGCCCCCCCCCACCATCCCGGAAAATCCTGGACCCACCACCCAGTCAATGGGATCTCGCAGCCTTCGAAATTTCAAAGCTGCTTCAAAAAGGAGTCATCCAACCGGTCCCCGAAGACCAGACCGGATTAGGGACTTACTCAAGATTCTTTTTGGTGCCAAAAAAGACCGGGGACATGAGGCCCATCTTGGATCTCAGCAAGCTCAACCGTTCTGTCAAGAAGCCCAAGTTCTGGATGGTCACTTTACAATCCATTCTCCCTCTGCTGGAGAAAGGTGTTTGGATGTGCTCCATAGATCTCAAGGATGCCTATTATCACATCCTGATAGATCAGGCGTCCAGGAGACACTTGCGCTTCAGCCTGGGAGACAGTCATTTCCAGTTCCGTGCACTGCCCTTTGGTCTCACCACAGCCCCCAGGGTGTTCACCAAATGTTTGGCAGTGGTGACTGCTCACCTGAGAAGTCTAGGATTCCAGGTGTTTCCATATCTAGACGACTGGCTCCTAACTGCCACCTCCAGGCGTCTACTCTTACAAAACCTAGCAGCCACTATTTCTCTAGGCGACTCCCTAGGAATCACCTTCAATTGGGCAAAGTCCATGTTGCTGCCATCTCAGCGCATACGGTTTATCGGAGTAGAGATAGACTCAAAGCAAATGCGGGTCTATCTTCCTACAGAGAGGATAGAAACATTACAATCTCAAGTCCGAGCATTGCTCTTCAAACGCCGAGCCCCAGCAAGGATGGTCCTACAACTGTTGGGTTCCATGTCGGCTACCATTCTCCAAGTTCCCTTAGCAAGATTGCTCATGAGGATTCTCCAGTGGCTCCTGTCAGTCCAGTGGTCGTATCAGGATCTCCCTCTCAGTCACCTCATTATGATCACGGAGACGTGCAAACAGGACCTCCGTTGGTGGCTTCTTTCCTCCAACCTGGATCAGGGGTGACCCTTCGTTCCTCTACCTCCAGTGGCCACTTTGACTACGGACGCCTCCCAGACGGGGTGGGGGGGACATTACCTGGGCAGGTCAGTCCAAGGCAAGTGGCACCCCGACGAGAGTTCCCTACACATCAACATACTGGAAATGAAGGCGGTGCTTCTATCGCTACAAGCACTACACAGTTACCTCCCCCAGGGCATGATCGCCGTTCAGTCCGACAACATGTCAGTGGTCTGGTACCTGAACAAGCAGGGAGGGACCAGGTCCTACCCCCTTTGCAGAGAGGCCATGAAAGTATGGGATTGGGCTATTGCAACCAACCGTTTCTTGGTAGCAACACACATTCCGGGGAGATCCAGTGTGATAGCCGACAGACTGAGCAGAACTCTTCTCTCCCCGCACGAGTGGTCTCTGAACTACAGAGTGGCAACTCAGATCTTCAGGAGATGAGGAACTCCTTGTTGCGACCTCTTTGCAACTCCTCTCAACACGAAATGTCTACAGTTCTTCTCTCTCACCCCAGTTCCGGAGGGGTTTCCCAAGGACGCCCTAGCCCAACCTTGGCCCACCGGCCTACTGTATGCCTTTCCCCTGGTTCCCCTTCTTCCCAAGGTGATCCAGAAGGCGATTCAGTTGCAGTGCAAGATGATTTTAGTTGCCCCATACTGGCCTCGTCAAGTCTGGCTGCCCTTTCTTTGGAAATACGCGCTGGACGGTCCATGGTTCTTGGACCAGGCTCCAGATCTCTTGATCCACCAGTCGGGACAGCTTCATCAGTCCCTTCACTCATTGAGGTTAACAGCTTGGCTCCTCCACTTCCGACCATAGTCAGGAACCAGGTTTTGGACTCGGAAGTCATACATATCTTGTCCTCGGCCCACAAGAATTCCACTAAAAAAATGTATAACAGCAAATGGAAGAGATTCGCCATTTGGGCCCAACTCCGGGGATTGGATCCCATTACTGCCCCGGTGTCTGAAGTTTTAAAATTTTTAGCTTCCTTATTCAATCAAGGTTCTTCGGTCTCTACCATCAAAGTTCAATTAGCAGCTATTTCTAATTTTCATAAAAGTATAGACCCACCTTTGATGAGCAATAAGTTGTGTAAAGCCTTCATGAAAGGTGCTGGGCTGCTACGACCTCCGATTTCTCATCCAGCTCCACCGTGGGATCTTAATTTCATATTAGGTGCTTTGACCTCTTCCCCCTTCGAACCGGCAGCAACTTGTGACTTGAAATTTCTTTCTTGGAAGACTGCCTTTTTGGTGGCAATTACATCAGCCAGAAGAGTTTTGGAACTTCAAGCCCTATGTATCAAACCGCCGTACCTGGTTTTTCATAAGGATAGAGTATCCCTCAGGCCTAATCCATCCTTTGTTCCCAAAGTTTGTTCTAGTTTTTGTCTTCAACAGTCATTGGAACTCCCAGTTTTCTTCCCAAACTACTCAGACAGAGCGGAATACATCTTCCATTCATTGGATGTTCACAGGCAGTTGCATTTCTACTTAGATAGGACGCACCAAACACGGAAAACAGATCAGTTGTTTGTGTCCTTTTCAGACAATAAATTGGGCAAAGCCGTCACGAAGGTCACCATTGCCAAGTGGATCAGAGACTGTATCAGTCATACTTACCTTCTTTCTAATAGAGAGCTTACAACCACTGTGAAAGCTCATTCTACAAGGGCTATGGCTACTTCGACAGCCTTTCATTCCAAGCTTGCCATTAGTGACATTTGTGCTGCGGCTACCTGGTCTTCTCCTCACACCTTCATTTCTCATTACAAATTGGATGTGGCATCTTGGGGGCGAGCTTCCTTCGGTTCCAAAGTTCTCAGGAGTGTTTTCCAGTGAGCCACCCAGGAATCAGGTGCTAGGGACGCTGTCCCATCAGTACAGAATGTAGGCGAGATAGGATCACATAACATCTTTTAGTTATGTACTTACCATAACTTTAGATGTTTGGGATCCATCTCGCCTACATTCCTAATACCCACCCTCCTTCCCCCTGCCTTGGAGATCAGAAGAGACCGGACGGTTCGGTTTAGCCGTTTCATCTTGAAACACCTGGCAATGTTATTTCAACTGTCTATGACTGTGTGCATGTGTGCGGACAAACAAGATCTGGGGAAGTAGTGGTGGTGCATCCTGGGATGTGGAATAGCTCAGCCAATTAGAGACTTCGCTCTATAGTATAGTGTGCCGAGTCGGAGCCGAGGATCGGCTCCGAACCCATCAGTACAGAATGTAGGCGAGATGGATCCCAAACATTTAAAGTTATGGTAAGTACATAACTAAAAGTTATGTACTCACCATAACGTTCCATCTGAGTAGGTAACTTCATTTGTCAGCAACCAGCCCCCCCCCCTTCCCCCTAACCTGGTCCTTTGGTTATCTGAATCCTACAATGATTCAGCCTGTTGGTATTCGCTAGGTTAGGATGTTTTTTAGATTGTTGTTTTGACTTGGTGAAATTGTATAATGGGCAAATGCGATCTGAGGGCTGGAAGGAGGTAGCAGGGTATTATGGGTAAGGGGGAGGAGCTTGGAGCTCGGATCTTTAGCTTGGAAAGCTGCCGGGTTGGATCCAGGTCGGATCAACATACGTAGCCTTAATAACAAAGTTGCACAACTTCATGCTCTCCTAGAAGTCTAATCCTTTGACATTCTTAGTTTAACAGAAACTTGGTTAAAACCTTCAACTAAAGATGATAAAGTCATCCCACCCAGTTATAATATTTTGAAACTTGACCGTACAACCAAAAAGGGTGGCGGTGTAGCTATCCTTTTTAAATCCGGCCTACAGATTACTACCTTCGACTATATACCACCTCAAGTCTCCAACACTGAAATTCTTATTACCAAGCTTCAACTTAACAAATTCAAATCCATTTATATTATCTGCACCTATCTTCCTCCTGGTAATAACATTGCCACAATAGAGAATACCCTCTGTTGGCTATCTCAAAATTTGCCTCAAGAAACCATAATCCTAGGTGATTTTAACATTGATTGGAAGTGTTTGAGCAGTTGCCACCCTACAAGCCATATAAACCTTTTGGTTTTTTCACAAACCATTACCTCCCCTACCAGGATAAACAAGCCTAATAAGAAAGAAAGTACCTTGGATTGAATTCTCATAAATAGTCATCTCCAGACATATGAATCTGGTACCCTCCCTGATGATGTAAGTGACCACTCACTAACCTACATCATCAGGCATAAAACCAATCTACATAACCCAACCATATCTAGAACAATTAGAACCAAGAAAAACGTCAACCCCGATCTCTTCCAAAGGGAACTAAGAGCATGCAACTGGTCTCCCTTAAAATACCTCCCACTGGAGGAAGTTGTCAATTACTTTAACTCTAACTTCTTAGCCATTCTAGACCACCACCACCATGCCCCAACGCGCTCTATAAGAATGAGAACTAATTCTGCCCCATGGCTTTCAAAAGAAACCAGTCAAAAAAATCAAACTCAGAAATAAATACTGGAACAAATCACGATCAACTAAAAACCCAGTAGATCAACAAAACTTCAGGCAACTAAGAAATGAAACTAAAAAAGCAGTACTGTCCGACAAAAGAAACTACTGCCTACAATTCCAACAGACCCACCATTATCAACCACAAAAGTTCTGGGCAAGTATTAATCAATTATTACACCCAGATCAATCACTCACACCAAACCCACAAGGCACAGACCAACAGAATCCTAAACAGACTGCTAATACCATTAATACCTATTTCACTGAGGCCGTTCAAAACCTTGCCAGTCAGCTATTCACTCAGGACTTACCTATATCCAACTATATCACTAACCCACCCCCTCCATTTCTCTTCCAACCAGTCCCAACTACATATATTCTTGCCCTCATCCAAAAACTTAAACCATGCACTCCTTCAGCTGACCAGATACCCGCTGAATACCTACAAAAGGCAGCCAAATCTATTGCCTACCACCTTTCCATTCTTACCAATAGAACAATCACTGAAGGACACATCCCTAGCATATGGAAGGTCTCCCATATTATCCCCCTTCATAAGGGAGGTAACTCCACTGAACTCTCCAATTACCGTCCCATTGCCCTACTGTCTCCCCTAGCAAAGATCATGGAAAAATGCTTCCATAAACAATTGCTAGTCCACCTAATCCATAATAACTTACTTTCCAACTCTCAGCATGGTTTCAGATCTTCACACAGCACTACTACTGCCCTTCTTTCCTTCACTCACTGTATCAGCAAAAACCGAAACCTTAATATGCTTTCCTCTGCACTGTTTATAGATCTGTCTAAGGCGTTCGATATGGTAAATCACCAGTTACTTATAAAAATCCTCAAATCTCTGTCACTAGATGCATTAGCTATAAAATGGTTCCAATCCTATCTGGATAACAGACAACAGGCCGTGGTATGGCATCATATTCTATCTACCCATCTACCCATCAACATAGGGGTCCCCCAGGGGTCTATATTAGGACCTCTCCTATTTTCTATATTTATCAACAACCTTCACCTAGCAATCCCCCAAGCTACATGCATACAATATGCAGATGATTCGACACTTATATGCTCAGTCACATCAGTATCTGAACTTCACTCCCTTACCCAAAAGGTCTTTAACACAGTTGAACTATGGTTTACTCGATGCTGTCTCCTTCTAAACCCCAAAAAACGAAACTCCTCCTTTTCACTCCTACTTGTAAGTTCCCCCCCAATAGACTTCACAGTAACATCCAATAACAGTACTCCTATATCCCCAGACCCAACTACCAAACTACTTGGTATCACCATAGATAACAATCTTAACTTTGACATCCATATTAATAATACCTTAAAATCTGTTAATAGAAAACTGGGCTCTCTCTACAGGATCAAACCCTTTCTCTCTCCTGCAGCAAGAATAACTATTGTTCACACTCACCTAATTTCTACTCTCCTCTATGCCTCACCCATATACACTAATCTCTTTAAAAACAACCTTAATAAAATGGAAAATGCCTACAATAGCATAGCTAGATTTGCTACAGGTAAACCTTTCAGAACCCACCACTGTATTAACCTAAAGCAACTAGGATGACTTGAATTACAAAATCAGCTTAAATTCCACCAACTTACCATTGCCCACAAAACCCTTTACCATCCTACCAATACCCCTATACTATCTACCCTCATTATCCCCTACAATAATCTAAAGACCTTATGTTCATCACATAGACTTCTGGTAAATATTTGTGAGTCAAACAACAGGACTGGAGACTCTCTTTTCTCTAATGCTGTTGGAAAATCCTGGAACCTTCTTCCTAGCAAACTTTCCTCAGTTCCCTCTATATCACTCTTTAAAAACAAACTGAAACTTTTTCTCAGAACACACTGGTTGTGCCCCTGTACCAAACCTGACTGATCTACCACCTTTATTACTTGGATCTACCTACTCTCTTCTTCTCAATAGTCTTGTTCCTTTTCTTAACAACTGACCTAGACCTATCTAGATTTTTTTTTTACTTACATCCTCTTAATTTCTTTAAGCAGACTAGTTATTCACTCTTATACTGATTATTACAACTCCTACTTTTTGTTTTCCTTCTTTATGTCAACCTGTTTACTAATATATTATTTAACTCAGCTGCTATCTTTTTATATGTTGTATTGCAACTACATTTGTATTGTATTAAGCGTATTTGTATATTTAGCATTATGCTATAAACAAACGACCACTGTGATTATTCCGTTTTTTTTCTTGCAATGTTTAACATACAAATTAATCTTTGTATAATGTGATTATATTTTTACTTCCTCTGAGCTTATCTCCCCAGGCCTCTACTGAAAATGGACATATATCCAGTTAGACTAGCCCGGTCAACAAATGTAAAATAAAATAAATAAATAAAATAAAAGAGCTTTACATGGGTGCTTCAGACCTAGTATGGGGAGCCTATTCCAACAACACTAAGGTTGAGAGAGTTTGGTTGGCTCAGAAAAGAAATGATCATATAAACATCAAGCACATGAAGGCTCTAATTCTGGACCTTCACTCCTTGAATCATCTTTGGACTCCAAGTCAGGGTCTTTACAGACAACATCACTGTCATGTAGGATATAAACAAGCAGTGGGGTATCAAGTATCACTGCCTTTGCAGATTAGCCATGATGGCCTGGGAATTGCCATCCAACAGAACTTTCTACTTCAGGCAGTTTATATACCCTCAGAAAAGAACAGTATGGCAGAGACTATGTATAGTTCAGCATTATTTATCAATGGGATATTTCCCAGATAGACTTTTCTGCCTCCACTCACAACAGGCAGTTAAGTCTGTTCTGTTCCAAGGAACCAAACCCACATGCATGAAAGGCAGACATCATGTCTTTCTTTTGGAAGGAGTAATTCCTATAGTTTTACTTTCCCCTACTAGTGATATCATGAAGGACAGACCAAAACTCTTGCTGGTGACATCATTTTGGCCCAGGCAGCACTGATTTCCCCTTCTTTTCCAGTTGGACAGGAGCAGTCATCACAAGTTATCTCACAGCATGGACTTGCTTATATAGAACACAGACTCTCTCATTCACTCTAATTCCAAACTTTGCAGTTAATTCTTTGTGTGGTTATATTGTAGAGTTTTAATTCATTTCAGACACCACTTTTCTGAAAATGTGGTTTAGGTTTTACAGGAGAGTAGAAAACCAACAACTAAAAAAATCTTATATTTCAAAATGGAAGAGATTTTCATTGTAGTATCAAAACAAGAACCAGGACCCATTTCATGTGGGAATTCGTACTGTTGTTTTTTATTTGTGTGAGTTGCTCAACTCTGTCCTGGCATATTCCTCAGTAAAAGCTAATTTGTCAGCTATGTCTGCTTGTCTGCCTATAGATCCTGCTTCTATCTGCATGCGCTTTGAGGCCAAACAATTTCATACAGGCGTCATCCACATAAGACTACCAAGAAAACCATTTCCGCTTTCTTTGGATTTCAGTTATGTTCTGGAAAAACTGACACTCATACCTTTTGAACCATCTGGCAGTTCTTCCTTAAAGTTTTGTACTTGGAAAACCATTTTTCTTAATGGCCTTTATTTCAACTAAAACGACTATCAAAGCTGCATGCTTTGATTACCATGTCACCTTTTCTTGTTTTTCACAAAGATAGGATCACCTTTAGATTTAATCCTTCATTCATGCCTAAGGCGTTGAATGAGTCATCTGTGAATCCATCCATCAGTCTCCTTTCCTTCTTTCTTTCTCCTCAGAACATAGGGAAAAGAATTGGATGTGCATAGGCAACTTAGGTTTTACCTGGAAAAAACTTAGAAAATTAGGAAATCAGACCATCTTTTTATCTCTTTCCAAGAGAAGAAACTGAGTTTGCCAGTCTCTAAACAAATTATTTCTTCTTGGATTTCAAAAGATGTTTCTTTTTGTTATTCCTTTCATGGCAAACAGTTCCCCTCCTCTGTAAAAGCTCATTCCTCCAAGGCAGCAGCTTCTACTGGCACTTTCTTCAAGGGCTTAGATTCTAGAACTATTCTTGAAGCAGCTACATGTTCTTCTATCTGCACCTTTGCTAAACATTGCAAGTTGGATGTGTTTTCTAAATCTAGAACATGATTTGGAAGGACCATCTTGCAGGTCTTATTGGATCACAACTCTGCTCTTTCTTCCTCATCCCTCCCTTCTGAACAGATTTAGTAATCTTCCATCTGTTAGTAATACTGCAGCAGTACTTTTGGAAGGGCATAGTACAGATGTTTAAGAACTTATAACAGTAGATGTCCTACTGATCATTCTTGCTGCATTACATCCTACCCTCCTTTCCTCCTTTCGACTTGTTTTGTCTGTTTCTGGCCAAGGTGGACCTTTTCTTTATTTGTTTTCTTATTTTCTGTAGACAGTTACATGTCCTTCTGCTTCAGTGTTTTGGTCTGAGGCAAGTAAGTTCTAAGGTAATTCACATCTCTATGTCCGTTATCTGCCTCCTACCTTTGAATGTAAGTATACATTGGATGTTTGGCTTGACAGGAATTTGCCCAGGCTTTGGTATGCTGGCCAAATCTACAGCTATCCTTGACAGGATATCAGATTTATGGCTGTCCTTGGCAGGAAATCCCTTATGTTAGTAATACTGCAACAGTGATCAGTAGGACATCTACTGTTGTGGTAAGTTCTTACAAAACTGTACTGTCTTAAAGGCCTGTAAACTATCTGCAGTCATATATATATATATATACGCACACATTTTAGAAAAAAAAAAGAAAAAAAAAAAAAAAAATATATATATATATATATATGTGTGTGTGTGTGTGTGTGTGTGTGTCTATTTATATATATATATATATATATATATATATATATATATATATATATATATATATATATATATGGTTCCCCTTCAGAAGACCGAAACAGCATAAGCTCGAAATTCATAAGCCTGAAACCAAAAGCCAGAAAACACTCAAAATACATATACTGACTTTAAACAACATAAACCATATTACTTTCCACTAAGTATAAGCAGGGGGGCAAGCCCCCCTGTGCCCCCCATACCCCCTGCTTCTTAAATATATCAACTCCGAGATTGCACTTCACTACACTAAGTGCAATCTTGGAGTTGCTATATTTAAGTAGCAGGGTGTGTGGGGGGTGCAGGGGGGCTTGCCCCCCTGCTTATAGTTGGTGACAGCTGCTATGCTTTGTTTTGTATGTGTTTCTGTGTGTCTTTGTACTGGCATATTAGCATTATTTGCATTCTGTGTGTTGTCATTCTTTTGAGTTTCAGACTTTTGAATTTTCAGGCTTTTGGTTTCAGGCTTATGAATTTCGAGCTTAAGATGTTTCAGTCTTCTGAAAGGGAACCATATATATATATATATATATATATATATATATATATATATATATATATATATATGGCAGTGAATTCCACAACCACCCAGCTCTATAAGAAGACCATTTTACTGAAGTGTTCACTGATGTTAGCTCAGCAATTGGATTATTATTCCTAGTATGCACATTGTGATTAATACAAATAAATGCTCAATGTAGCAGCGATGATACCATCCTTAAGGCATTTAGAAAGTGTAATTAGGCCCCTTTCTTAGTAATCTGTATCCTTTGGAAAACAGAGACAAGTGTTCAAATCTCTTCGCGTACATCAGCTTGAACACAGAAATTTGCCTTGTAACGTATATTCGTATGGGAGACGTGCAACTCAAACTATTTTATCCCTACTAGTAATACAATTTATAATATTCCTAATCAGTGCATAACACCTTCTAACTATTAATTTGATAAGTGCATCAAACTTCAAAGTTGATTCTTCTAATACACCAGGGTCCCTCATCTGGGTAGTGACTTGTAAAATATGATTATCTAGTGAATATAAGTAAATGTGATCACTAAGCTCAAAGTGCATCACCATGCACTTTTTGTTGTTAAACTTAATGCACTGAAGAAATGTCCAGTTGAAAAAAATTATCCAGGTGACCTTGTAAATAAGAATTGATCATTAATATTGGTTACATTATATCTAGTAGGAACAAAAGTGATGAACCAACCACCAGGAATACGCAGCAAAAATGTTCGTATAACCACAAATAATCTGGTTGAAGAAGATAATAACAGTCTGTTGTAAAATCCAAGCAATCCTTTATTAGAATACAGAGAATAAGCGCTTTCACGTGGTGAGTCCACGCTTCATCAGATGTCATTAAAAAATACAAATATTCTGCTATTTAACCTTTAAAACGCGGGAAATTAATTGAATAATTTCAAGGTAAAACAACTGTGTATATGTTGCTAAGCACTAAATAAGTGCGTTCATTGAGCAACCAGAATCTCATTGCTAGGTAAGCAAAACATAACAAACGAAAATCAAAAATATCTAAAAATGTTTAAAAATCATATAATATAGCATACTTCAATATGTATATAGCAATAACTTATATTTCCATTTAAAGCTTAGAAGGAAACAATAGCGTCAAACTGCCTGACGTTAACAAAATCAGAACGCTCAGTAAATACACATTGATTACGGAGCACATACATATATTTGCTTTACTTGTGAGGTTTTTAAGCTTTTCTAAGCTTTATTATTACTTGATGGAAGACAGTCTTTGGTTCTGCTTCTAGGCTTTTGGTCCTTCTGTCGACATGTTTTCATAGTTTATTCTCTTCTGCTTGGTTTTGCATCCGTGTTATAGTTAGTAAACTAATGTATTCAGAGATGGCTCTATCTCATTTAACTTCTTTTGAGATATAAGCCCACATAATAACATACTTTTTGAAGATTTAGGGGTGCACAAGCGTCTGAGCATTTTTTCATAGTAATGATATGCGGTTAGAGTTTTGTTTGTTCATTGTTTTTAATATATTCTATGGTATTTTTATACCAATTTTCATGCACTTAAAAGCATTGATTTCAAGGAGCTGCTCTAACAACGAGTTAATATTCTCGTTCTTTTTTAATTTGTTTCAGTTTTTAATTTTGCCCACGGTTTAGTCCCTATTTTATCATTTTCTGCTGAGGCCAGTATAAATCTCCGTGTTTACATAAGCAACGTCTGAAGTATGTGCTCCGTAATCAATGTGTATTTACTGAGCGTTCTGATTTTGTTACTTATATACTTCTTGCATTTCTTAATTTGAATTTGCACAGATTTTACTAACCATTATGTTTGCTATGACTGTTAAGTTCGTTTTGCTAACTATTTCAGCAAATATTTTGTGAGACGTTATTATTTATGATTTTTGAGAGATTGAGCGCAAGGAAGTTTTTATTGCATATTTAACGTCAGGCAGTTTGACGCTATTGTTTCCTTCTAAGCTTTAAATGGAAATATAAGTTATTGCTATATACATATTGAAGTATGCTATATTATATGATTTTTAAACATTTTTAGATATTTTTGATTTTCGTTTGTTATGTTTTGCTTACCTAGCAATGAGATTCTGGTTGCTCAATGAACGCACTTATTTAGTGCTTAGCAACATATACACAGTTGTTTTACCTTGAAATTATTCAATTAATTTCCCGCGTTTTAAAGGTTAAATAGCAGAATATTTGTATTTTTTAATGACATCTGATGAAGCGTGGACTCACCACGTGAAAGCGCTTATTCTCTGTATTCTAATAAAGGATTGCTTGGATTTTACAACAGACTGTTATTATCCTCTTCAACCAGATTATTTGTGGTTATACGAACATTTTTGCTGCGTATTCCTGGTGGTTGGTTCATCACTTTTGTTCCTACTATTTCCAGTTTTTTGGTGAGTGAGCTATTCAACAGGGCTACCGACTTCTACTACAGTACTACTCCTTTTTTTGGTCGACATACCCTGTACACCATGGAGTCCGTTATACATCCAGAACCGGAGCCGAGGGAAACATTGTCTTTATGGAAAGGACTAATACATGCAATTAACAACCCTTTATTGTCTCTGGACTTGTCGAATGATGCTAGAAGCACACAGTCTCAAGCAAATGGTGAGAACCTTACAGACTTTTTTCCTATGTTAAAACTGTTAGAGGACAATCTTTACCAACTTCAAAGATATGCCTGGCAGCGGCTTCATTTAGAAGCATGCATTCATTTCAAAATAGTCCCCAGGGGGATGAGGGTATTTTGTATGCCCACCTATGGGGACTCACATCCTGAACTTTTGAAACGTTGGCAAGATTTAAATATAGAATTAGGGTTCAGCTATGCAAAACTTATGTTGGATTACTTCCAACCCATAGAAATGGAATTAAGAGACAAAACAGACCTATTATACAAACAATTGTCTGAACGTTTTACCTCTAGCTTTTGTGCAGATAAAATCAACTACATGTTTACGCAAATTAACATGTTTAGTGAAAGGCTGAAAGCTACTAAACAGAAAAAACTGATACGGGATTTTAATGACTTTCAAAGGGTCAAGTCTTCATTTGGCCACGATATCAAGCTACTCAATCAGCTACTACCGAGGCTAAGATGGATAACAATAACAGGCTTTCTAATTCCAACTCAGCATCAGCCAGTGTTGTTCAACCTTTGCCCCAATTACCTCCCCCTTTGCTTCAGGCAGAGGCGATGACATCGACTCCATCATTGCAAATGGTCAATGATTTGGCGGACACACCTCCCCCGAATCAGGAAGCATTTACCAACCATGCTTCATCTCATTCCACAGGAGCGATTCCCAAAAATACATCCACAATGACTTCTTCTTCTGGGGCTTTTTTACCGTATTTGAAGAAACAAGTTACTCATTACAACAGAGGGAGGTCTCACAGCAGAGACTCTCGCAAAAGGAAAAATTCATCGGAACAGTTTCCACAAAACAGAAGGAGAAGGAACTGACTCACAGCATTCTATTTAACCTTTCTAGTGTCTCTTTGGACTCTTCTAGCATTAAGGTCTTAAACAAAGGCCTTAACTATATACCAGCGACTAAAGCGAAATTAACAGAGACTTTGATTGATTTAAGAATGTTTTGTAGAAATCTGTGTTTGAAGCTACTTTTTAAAGCTGATAAAGATGTTGGTCAAGATGTAGCACGCTATAAAGTTAACAGTACATTTATACCCAATATGCCCCCGCATGTTGAATGCTTCCTGAAGGCCTGTGAACATCAGTATTATTTGATGTTCAGTAAAATAAATAAGAAAGGAAGATACTATAATCTTAGTCCTCTGGAAGTAAGCAGCCTGAACTATCTTAAACAGGATTCACGAATAGTAGTGAAACCGGCTGATAAAGGGGGGGGGGTCGTTGTGCTGGATAGAGAAGATTACCAGAGAGGCATGCACAGCATGCTGTCAGAAGTAGATACATACACATCCATTACTCACAAAGAAGTGTTACACATTATTAGCACGGTCAAGGATACTTTATATGACTTAGTTATGTGTCGTCAAGTTAGTCAGGAGATCTACAATTTCTTATATATAGAATTTCCCACCATATCTACCATCAAAGGCCTACCTAAAATCCACAAGGAAGTAACTCCTATTCCTTATAGACCCATTGTGTCGGGTGACAATTGGGTAACAGCCCATATATCTAAGTTTGTGGAGGACCTATTAAGACCGGTAGTCAGTCAGTATTCTACCATATTAAGAGACACTTATGATCTCTTAGATAATATCAAGGACATCAAGTTAGATAATAACCAACAACATTTATTTATTGCTTTAGATGTGAGAAATCTATTTACGTCAATACCCAACACTGAAGGGATGGAATACATTAGACAGCTTTTGAGTAAAGAAACCACCTTTAGTAATGATAGAATCATTTTGGTGTGCCAACTATTAGAACTCATTTTGTATAATAATGTGTTCTTGTTTGGTGATAGGTATTATTTACAGAAATGGGGGGTAGCCATGGGCACCCCCTGTGCTAATACCTACGCCAATTTGGTTGTTTTATGGTGGGAGAAATTGTTCCTTTTTACACATGAAAGCTTCAAACATGTAAAACTCTACAGACGTTTTGTAGATGATATTATCATTGTATGGGAAGGCACCCTGCAATTGTTTGAAGCTTTCTTAGACTACTTAGAAACTACCAATAGTTTCTTGAGGTTCACTCAGGAATCTTCTGCCACTCATATTAATTTCCTTGATGTGACACTTAGTTTTACACCTGAGGGTGGGATTATCTCATCATTGTATAGGAAACCTATGTGGCGTAATGCGCTATTGACCTTTGACAGCATGCACCCCAGGCATGTGTTTCAGGGGATAGTAAAGAGCCAGTTTCTTAGGATTATGAAACTATGTAGTAATGAAGTAGATCTTATCAAGGAGGCTCAAATATTAGAGGACTTATTTCTTGATAGAGGCTATGACCCTATAATGATCGGGAAAATCAAACATGACATTTTGGGACAGAGAATATCAGTAGAACCATCTAGCATTGAACCACATAGTCAGGTCGTCCGGTGTTATAATAGAAAGAGATCTCTCTCTATTAACTATGTCAGGTATGTAATAACCTACACTAGTGACATTAATAAAATACAACAAGTCATCCAAGACAATTGGCATATATTGACTACAGATGCCAAAACAAGAGACCTGGCAGGCAGGAATCCATCTTTTTTATACAAAAACAGTAAAAATTTAAAAAGGATTCTATGTGGTGATATACACACCATAATTGATGGCAATAAAATGACCCCTTATAATCCCATTTCCTATAGACGAGGTACTTTTCCATGTTATAGTTGTAGTAGATGCAATTATATCACCAAAGAACAATCATTTGAACATCCAACTATGGATTATGTATTTACACCGCACTTTTTTGCTAATTGTAACACTAGTAATCTTATATACCTTGCCACCTGTATCAAATGCCAGGCTTTCTACATAGGTTTAACTAAAAGGAAGCTTCAGGAGCGCATTTACAACCACTTATATGATATTAGGAAGAAAATAGAAACGAATGCGTTAGCTAAACACATTGTGGAATTTCCATCACATTCTTTCACTTTTAGAGTGCTGCAAATAGTCATTGATAATGGTAGGGAAGGTAACAAGGAGAACAATCTGGCCATTAATGAATTACACTGGATACTGAAATTAGGAGCGCATCTGACACCAGGGATTAATAATTCTATATCCATAAAACCGGTTTTGCTATCTAGATAGGAAATCATTACCATCACATATATACAGCCATCATGCAAGCTGGTGTCTATGGATTTATGCGCATTAGTCAGATTATATATAAAATACATAGTATGTTTTGCTTCAGCAAAGAAAGATTGCTTTCTTGCAGCAAGATAAAGATTTTTTATTCCTTATTGTGTTGGTTTAGTACATAGTCATATATATTCTTTAGAATTTATTGGTTTATTAATACAGACATTCATTTAGTATTATTGTTTTATTATTCTGTGTACATGCACTTTTTAATGATAGAAACAATATAAAGTCCTAATTTTATAAATATTTTTATGATTGGATACATACATATATATAAAAAACATATATTTGCTTTACTTGTGAGGTTTTTAAGCTTTTCTAAGCTTTATTATTACTTGATGGAAGACAGTCTTTGGTTCTGCTTCTAGGCTTTTGGTCCTTCTGTCGACATGTTTTCATAGTTTATTCTCTTCTGCTTCGTTTTGCATCCGTGTTATAGTTAGTAAACTAATGTATTCAGAGATGGCTCTATCTCATTTAACTTCCTTTGAGATATAAGCCCACATAATAACATACTTTTTGAAGATTTAGGGGTGCACAAGCGTCTGAGCATTTTTTCATAGTAATGATATGCGGTTAGAGTTTTGTTTGTTCATTGTTTTTAATATATTCTATGGTATTTTTATACCAATTTTCATGCACTTAGAAGCATTGATTTCAAGGAGCTGCTCTAACAACGAGTTAATATTCTCGTTCTTTTTTAATTTGTTTCAGTTTTTAATTTTGCCCACGGTTTAGTCCCTATTTTATCATTTTCTGCTGAGGCCAGTATAAATCTCCATGTTTACATAAGCAACGTCTGAAGTATGTGCTCCGTAATCAATGTGTATTTACTGAGCGTTCTGATTTTGTTACTTATATACTTCTTGCATTTCTTAATTTGAATTTGCACAGATTTTACTAACCATTATGTTTGCTATGACTGTTAAGTTCGTTTTGCTAACTATTTCAGCAAATATTTTGTGAGACGTTATTATTTATGATTTTTGAGAGATTGAGCGCAAGGAAGTTTTATTGCATATTTAACGTCAGGCAGTTTGACGCTATTGTTTCCTTCTAAGCTTTAAATGGAAATATAAGTTATTGCTATATACATATTGAAGTATGCTATATTATATGATTTTTAAACATTTTTAGATATTTTTGATTTTCGTTTGTTATGTTTTGCTTACCTAGCAATGAGATTCTGGTTGCTCAATGAACGCACTTATTTAGTGCTTAGCAACATATACACAGTTGTTTTACCTTGAAATTATTCAATTAATTTCCCGCGTTTTAAAGGTTAAATAGCAGAATATTTGTATTTTTTAATGACATCTGATGAAGCGTGGACTCACCACGTGAAAGCGCTTATTCTCTGTATTCTAATAAAGGATTGCTTGGATTTTACAACAGACTGTTATTATCTTCTTCAACCAGATTATTTGTGGTTATACGAACATTTTTGCTGCGTATTCCTGGTGGTTGGTTCATCACTTTTGTTCCTACTATTTCCAGTTTTTTGGTGAGTGAGCTATTCAACAGGGCTACCGACTTCTACTACAGTATTACATTATATCTAGTTTTAATGTCATCATCAAATTTGCTGAACCATATACTCTTTGACACAGGACAATCTGACAGTAAGAGACCAAAGAGCATGGGATCCAAAACAGAGCCTTGAAGACCTCCCAACTCAGCATGTTGATATGCAGAACAACAGTCCCTTATTCTAACCTTACTTTTCCTACTTTGCAGTCAGTTTGCCTAACATCTTACCACATATGGGTCAATTTTTCACTTTAACTGGAGAAAATTATTCAAAATCTGAATAAATTGCATCCAGTGCAAAACCAACAGGGAGCTAATAATATTATAATAGAAATTAATTAGGCTTGTTAGGCAAGAACACGTAGGAAGAAAATGGTGCTGGAAAATATCAGTACTATAATCAAAAAATGTTGATAGAGGTAAAAATAAACAAAAGGTCTGCTAAAAGCATTTTCCTAATTTGCATGTAAGGCTAATGTGCTTATAACGTTCAACAGTTAAATTTGGTTGTCATTTATGAATAGAAATAATTATACCCTCTTTCCAAATCTTAGGCACAAAGCCCTCAGCTAATGCTTTTGAAATATATCAGTAGGCCAGGGTTTCAGATTTTTAACTATTCTTTCCAAGAAGTAGCCATTAATCCACTAGGATCTGCTACAGAATTGGGCTTAATAGCCATTAGTGCTCTTTCTTTGGCCTCAGCTGAAATTACAGGACAGGTGCCCTAGACACCAAATATTAAAGAATCTATAGTGCCTTCACTGTTCAGGTTATAAATAAATATATTCAGCCAACAAGTTTACCAATGTAGTTGGCTCATTAATAAAGTCCTGTTCCACCTTTAAAATAGCCTCATAGACCGCATATAAATTGGAATGAAAGTGCTTAAATAAGTTCCTGCTGTTGTCCTTGACAGTGCCTACCAGAGTAATTTCATAATCATCCCTTGCCAGATACAGTGATTGGATAAAAAGTCTTTTAGTTTTGTTATAATATACCTTAATGGCTCGATTAGGGTGCTTCTTGTATTTATTCTATATTTTTTTTCTTTCTGCACCTAAAATGAGATAACCTCATCCATGGGGGGGGGGGGGGGGCTTTCCTACTTCAATAATTTTAACCAGAAGGACAGAATGATTTATCAGATCATATAGAAAGTTGTAGAATGTTGTCCATCTTTTTTGCTCATCATACCCTCCAAACATATCTTCTAGTTTCATGATAGTATCTCAGAGTTCACTGCAGGAAAATTTGAACTGTAAAATTTCCTCATAGACCCCCGTCTCTATTATTGCTAGTAGCCACTTTTGGAACAACCTCAAATATCACACGAAAATGGTCTGACATCCATAGCTATGGATCAATATAACATTACAGAACCTTATACTTATTTTTAAGCCAGACCACAACAAGAGTATTATTTCTACTGGTTGGGTCCATTACTGTTTGGGATTATTCATGTTGAATGCTGTCATCAATCAGCGTGCCAATAAAGTTTGAATTTAAAGCAGGAGCATAACAATTAACATCAGGAACATTAATACCTCAAGCAACAATATGAAAGTTGTTAAAAACAGCCACTAATGTATTTTCACAGCTTCAGATACATTGCTGGAGCTATATTAAGTGGTCCATAAATAACTATTAATTCTAGCAGCCAAGTATTCAGGTGACACATCAAAATGTAATGCTCCTGAGGTGAATGCAGTGGATGCATAGATGGAGATACCACTGCCCATCTTATGAGTTATAAGTATATGGTAGCCTTTATATCTTGGAAGGAATACAGTTATGTTCCTATGACTTAACTAAGTCCCTTTAATAAATAGGATATTGTAGTATTTCCAAGCAATTCTGGTGTCAAACTCTTGTTTGTTTATTATTTAAAATTCTTGTATTTGTCAAAAGACATATATAAATTTTTGAATACCTAGTCTCCCTAACTTGGTTAACCATAAAAAAGATCTGGTGACTGATCTCAGTGAGGCACAGACTAGACATGTTCACTGTGAAACCAGGGTGCACCATCTGGTGCAACACCATGTGGATACAGGGTCACAAAGACCTATAAAGCAGGCTCCTTGCAGCGTGCCTGAGCAAGTCAGACAGCCTCTGAGGGAGGAGGTACAGGAGATGTTGGAAATGGGATTAATCTAGGAGTCCATCAGTCCCTGGGCCTCCCCAGTGATGCTGGTACCAAAGAAGGATGGCAGTACCAGGTTCCTTATGGACTACAGTAAAATAAATAGTCATACGGAGTCAGATGCGTACCCCATGCCTAGGACAGATGAAGCCTTACAGCAGCTGGGTGGGGGTAATTATCTGACTGCTACTGATTTGACCAAGGGCTACTGTCTGGTGCCCTTGACTTCCAGTGCTAGAGAGAGGTCAGAGTTTGTGACTCCTTTTGGCTTGTATGAGCTCACAAAGATGCCCTTTGGGATGAAAAATGATCCAGCAACTTTCCAGAAGCTGGTACATTGTATCCTAGCAGGAGCAGGAGTTTATGTCCTTGCTTACCTGGATGATATTGCCATCTGCAGCCATTCATGGCAAGAGCACCTTCAGCATGTCTGGGAGGTGCTGGGCAGACTGCAGAGGACAGGGTTGACCATTAAGCTCAGTAAGTGTCAGGTGGGTATGGCAGAGGTCTCCTACCTGGGACATAGAATGGGGAGTGGTAAGATCAGGCCAGAACCTGCCAAAATGGAAACCATTCAGGCATGGCCTGCCCCATTACCAAAAAGCAGGTGAGGGCATCCTTTGGGACACCGGGGTACTATAGAAAGTTTGTCCCCAATGATAGTACCATAGCTGCTGCCCTCACAGACATGACAAGGAAAAACAGGCCAGATAAGTTAGTGTGGACCCCAGGATGTCAGCAGGCATTCCAGAAGCTTGAAGGAACTTTGGGAGGACCCCCTGTGTTAGCCAGTCCAGATTACAGCAAAGAATTTGTTGTGCAGGTGGATGTTTCAAACCATGGAATGGGGGCTGTGCTTAGCCAGGTTTCCTCAGAGGGTGAAGAGCACCCAGTGGTATATCTCATTCATAGACTCCAACCCAGGGAGGAATTTTATGCAGCTGTAGAATAGGAATGTCTAGCCATAGTATGGACACTATGGAAACTTTAACCCTATTTGTATGGAAGGAAATTCACTGCAATTCACGGCAATATCTCTGGCTGTTTTCCACATGAACTACCGAGTGAACTGGCACCACACCTGTGTGCCCTGTTCAATCACAGCCTCACCTCAGGCTTTGTCCCTACCGAATGATGCACTGCTGCAGTCATCCCTCTCCACAAAGGAGGAGTGATTACAGACCCTGGGAATTATCACCCCATTAGCCTGATGAGTCTGATATGTAAAGCTATGGAATGCATCATCGTGGACCTAATAAACAAGGATATAGGGAATCCCCAAACTCTGGATCCACACAGTTTGGTTTTGTGAAGGGTAGATCATGCCTGCTCAACCTGGGCGACTTCTTTGAGTCAGTCACCAGAGCTGTGGATGAAGGCAAGGTGGTTCATACAGCCTACCTTAGTCTGGCCAAGGCCTTTAATACCATTCTCCACTCAGGAATTATAGAAAAACTCACTAAGCTAGGCATCAGCCCCTATATCACTAGGTGGGTTGCAAACTGGCTGACAGATAGAACCAGACCAAGTTCAAAAATGAGGTTAGCACTTTCGTTTCTCATTTTTGAACTTGGTGTGGTGTTTCTCATTTTTGAACTTGGTGTGGTGTTTCTCTCTTTTTATCCAGTTTTTCAGTGTTTGTTTTTGGTTTGGTTTTATAGTTTGATAGATAGAACCCACAGTCTGAATGTAGCTGACTCCAAGTCAGACTGCCAACCAGTCATGAGTGGAATCCCACAAGGTTCGGTTCTGTGTCCTCTCCTGTTTGGTATCTACTTCTCTGAAGCCAGGCCAACACGAAGTGACTCGGGCTGACAAAATTCGCAGACAATTGCAAGTCGGGAGCTATTATTAACTCCCCAAGTGATGACATCCTGCAGAAAGGCCGCACTTAGACCAACGACTGGTGTCGGAACCATGGCTTTAAGCTCAATGCCAGAAAATGTGTCATCATCCCCTTTGGGAAAGACTCGGTTTCCATGAATTACCACATCGACGGTAGTCCTCTGAACACAGAAAGCATTATAAGAGATCTGGGAACAAAGGTTGACAACAACCTTTCTTTTGACCACCACATTGCCACTGTGGTCAGAAAGTCCTTCTATGTGGCACATCTCATTACTAAGGGTTTTGCATCCAGGAAGAAAGAGGTCATTGTCTCCCTCTACTTTTCCCTCATTAGGCCAGTCATCGAGTACAATACCCCATTTGGCATGTACCTCTCCAGACACCTGCAACAACTGGAGAGGCCACAAAAGTACCTCACAAAGATGTTACTAGGCCTTAAACAGTTGGCCTATATTGATAGACTCAAAGAACTCCAACTATTCTCTGTCTCATATCACCTACTTAGAGGTGATGTCTGCTTAAGTTACAAAGCCATGTCTGACCCAGCTCTGTTACAAATGCTACATCTAAAGAAAGCCCAATCCCTCCTCACCACACACTCCAGAGACCTTAACCTCATTGCCACAATTAACAGAACATGCTGAAGGGACAGGTTCATAACTCAGAGACTGCCCATGCTATGGAATAGACTTCCCATACATGTCAAACAGAGCACCTCACTGGCTCCCTTCAAAAGAAAGCTTGATAAGTGGATGGGAAATACAAAATTCACCCTGAGGATTACTCCAGTGACTGTACTCAACAGAGACACTGGGAACTAATGTTGGGTGGCATGATGTCAGGTTAATTCTATGGGCTAGGCTTGTAAAGGCTCCAGGGTCATTAGCCTGGTACACACCTATGAACCTATTACAGACCAAAATCCCTTAACATGGCTACATAGAGCCAGCCAGTAAAATGCTAAGTTATTAAGGTGGTGCTTGGGATTGCAGGCATATGACATGACAGTGCAACACTGTAGTGGGGTCAGCAAGCCAGTGCAGATGGGATGTCAAGACAAAGAATGGGGAAATATATTCCGAGATAGGCTTATTTCTCTCAAGCCATGTTTCTCAAGACTGACTTGAAAAAACTAGCTTAAGTCTTCAAGGCAAGGGGAGTTGTGATGATATGGGCAAGTGCCAGCATAGTCAGCTGGAGTTTTCTAAAGAATGATATGTCCTTTGAATATCAAACTGATTTAAACAAAAATCTTGTGTTGGAAATGTTTTAGAACTGTATGTTATTTGTATATCAATCTGATTTGTACAGATGCTTGTGCTGAAAATGTATTTGTGAGCTTTGCTTGTGTTAATTTGTGTTAAAATGTATCAACATTGCACCCTGCTGGAATGAAAAGAAATGTACGTGTATTATTGCAACAATTAAATGTCTCAACTAGCTTACTTTAAGAAAAATAAGGGAAATGTAAATGAGCTGTTAAAGTATTAAAACATTACCCCACAGTACTGAATAGGACCAGACATGCTAGGTCTGGAAAAAAGCCTTTGTTCGTTAGCTCAGTAAAAAGAGGGAAAGCCCAAGGCACTGATATAAACATTTAGATGTGTAGTTCATAGGTTCATAGGTTCATAGGTTTATACTAGGCTATCTGCCCGAGGGCATTTACAAGCCTAGCCCATAGTTTTGTGGCTTACGCCACCCCTTTAGTATGGGGAACTATACCCATTATTTTGCTGTGCCTCTGTCGAGCAGTGACACTGAGGTAATCCCTGGGATATATCTGCGATCTCCCATCCATTGGTCAAGATTTCTCTTGAACAAGGCCAGCGAGGTGCTCTGCCTCACATATACCGGGATTTTGTTCCACAGCATAGGGAGTCTTTGGGTGATGAATCTATCCCTCCAGCACGTCCTATTAATAGCCATGTCGAGGTTTAAGTCTCCCGCCCTTGTGGCTCTGACGGATCTAGATTTATTGAGGTGAAGCATATTCATCAAATCTGGGCTTGACATGGCCTTGTATGTCAGGCACAGGTCACCTCTGAGCAAGCGGTGGCGACTGAATAGAGCTGAAGTTCTTTCAGTCGGGCAGCATAGGACAGATTTTTGAGATCCTTTATCCTTTTGGTGAGGAACTTTTGTGGCCTCTCCAGCTGCTGCAAGTGTCGGGTCAGATACATTCCGAATGGGGCATTGTACTCAATCATTGGTCTGATGAGTGATGAGTACAGGGAAACTATGACCTCCCTTGATCTAGATGTGAATCCCTTCATGATAAGGTGGGCAATGTAGAAGGTCTTCCTAACTACTTTAGCTACATGGGTGTCGAATGACAGGCTACTGTCAACCTGGGTCCCCAGGTCCCTAATAACTTCTTCTGTGCTCAGTGGATTACCACCTATGAGGTAGCTAGGGGTAACCTTGTTTTTCCCAAAGGGTATGACTATGCATTTTTTGGCATTTAACTTTAGGCCATGGCTCTGGCACCAGTTATCCGTTTCTGTGAGACCTTTCTGAAGGATATCTGTGTCAGATGTGTTTTCGACTACGGTGCCCAGTTTGCAGTCATCTGCAAACTTTGTCAGCCATAACCCTCCTGTGTTTGCTTGTACTTCGGAGAAGTAGATGCCAAACAAGAGTGGGCCCAGGACTGAGCCCTGTGGGACACCACTTGTGACAGGCTTAGAGTCTGACATGGCGCCAGCAACTCTGACCCTGTGGGTTCTGTCGCTCAGCCAGTTTGCAACCCATCTTGTGATGTATGGGTTAACATTTAAGCTGATGAGTTTTTCAATGATACCCGAGTGGGGTATTGTATCAAAAGCTTTCGCCAGATCGAGGTATGCTGTATGGACTGCTTTTCCCTCATCAATGGCTTTGGTGACTGTTTCGAAAAAGTCAACCAAGTTTAAAAGGCATGATCTGCCTTTGACAAAGCCAAACTGGGTTGGATCCAAAGTCTGCAAATTCCCTATGTCGTTGTTTATGAGATCCATTATGATCCTCTCCATGGCTTTGCAGATAAGGCTTGTCAAGCTAATGGGCTGGTAATTTCCTGGGTCGGTGGAGGCACCGCCTTTATGAAGTGGGACCACTGTCGCAGTGCGCCACTCCCTGGAGTGCGTATCCAGAGGTGAGACTATGATTAAACAGCTGTCCTAGCTGTGGGTTTAATTCCTCGTTGAGTTCGTGGAGCACACAGCCGGGGACGCCATCAGGTCCCATGGATGCTGTGTTTTTTGCTTTGGAGAGAGCAGTTCTCACTTGGGCGTTAGAGATGTTTGGGGGGCTACAATCATTTGGTATAGATATCTCACCTTTTGGGAGGGGAGAAGTTTGCACTGAACCTGTCAGCCAGTATGTTGGCAATGTCTGTAGGATCAGTAATCTTCACATCATTTTGAACTAGTTCTGAGCATATCTGGGAGTTTCCTCCCAGGTTTCTAACATAGCTGAAGAAGGCCTTATGATTGTCTTTTGAGTCTTTAGCTATTTTTCTCTCAAAGTTTGCTTTGGATGATTTTATGAGAGCTCTTAGTTTTTTACTTGTAGTGATCAAAGGTGTCTTACCTTTTAAGAATTTTGCTCTATCTTGTAGTAGCTTCCTCCTTTTGTTGTAGAGTTTGTTTATGGCTGGGGTCCACCAGACTGGACGCTTACCTTTGGTACAAAGAGTCTTTGTTTTGCTTGGGATTGCCTTATCCATGCAGTCCTGCAGGTGCTGGTAGAAGGCATTTGAAAGTGATTCAGCGGCTTGGGTACTGTTTTCCGCCGGCTCGGGGGCCTTAAAGGAGACCACACTAGTCTTTAGAAGTGTGAAGTCGGCTTTCGAGTAGTTCTTTACTGTGGTCTTTTTTATTTCAGGTGGGGGTGGGATGAGGACCTCCAGCGAGATTAGTTTGTGATCTGATCTCACCAGTGAGGGGTATACTTCCGATGTTGAACATTGTGCTCCCATGTTCGTGATGATGAGATCAAGTATGTTTTCTCCTCTTGTGGGGATGGTGACCAGTTGTTCCATGGCGTTTGAGTTTATGAATTCCAGGAACTTTTGGGCTAGGGTATTTGGGCTTGAGTAGTGTTCCCAGTTTATATTAGGGTAGTTGAAGTCACCTAGTATGATGGTGTTTGGAGATACATTTATCCCCTCCAGTGTTTTCAGGAAAGCCATGTGAGGTTCCTGAGTTTGTGAGGGTGGCCTGTAACATGCTACAATTTGCAGAGCAGTCTTGCCTATGGTTAATTGCACCTGGATGGTCTCCGATGCATCGTGCCTTGCCACCAATCTTGAGGTGTGGGTGTCCTTGATGAATATGGATACCCCCCCTCCTTTCTTGGTATTGTCTGGATTTTGGGGCCGGAACGCATGGTATGAGGTAAAACCTGATAGTGCTGGGGTGCTCTCAGGAGCCTTGAACCAGGTTTCTGTCACAGCACAGACATCGATGTTCTCCATACTGAGAAGGGCCTCGAGTGCGTGCATTTTGAGATTGAGACTTCTGGCATTGAGCAGCATTACCCTTATCTTTTTTCCATTTTTGTGTTCTAGGGTTGTAGGTTTAGAATTTGAGCCTTGCCTAAAAAAGGCACTATGGGGGTGGCAAGAGCCTTTGCCAATATCCGGAATCCCAGGGGTGACAGGTGCAAGCCGTCCCTTGCGAAGCAGCTTGGCTTGTCCAGCATGTCATCCCAGGCAGACAGACATTGGATCCCCTTTGAATGACACCAGAGTTTAAGCCAATTGTTAAAGCTGATCATCTTATCTCTGTATTGTGGCATCATTCTTGGTGAAGGTAGAATACTGCTCAAGGTCAGGGTCATACCTGCCTGGGCTACATAATCATAGAGCTCCTCAATGTCTCTTTTCATGTAGTCCAAGGAGGTACGTCTCAGGTCGTTTACACCAGCGTGGACAATGACTGAGTCGTATTTGTACCTGCTGTTGAGAGACCTGAGTGCTTGCGTTATGTGGCGGATTCTAGCGCCCGACAGGCAGCTTACTGTGACCCTCTCCTTACTCAGTCTGGTGAGCGGGACGTCAGTGTGTCTGACTATGGAGTCACCAATGACTAGTGTGTCTGGCATTGTGTTTGGCCTTAAGGGCTGTGACTGTTTGACACTCTGACTGTGAGGTCTATGTGTTGCAGGTGTTGTGTTCTGAGGTGGTAGTTGTTTGGGTGTCTGCTTTGGTGGCCTCTGCTGTTTTGGTAGATTTTTGCTCAGAGCCTCCGAGTATGTCTTTGTGTGTTTATGTGTATGATTTGAGGTTGTGATGGTACTATGTGAGACTGGGTCTATAGTGTGTGTGGTAACCTTCTCCTCTTGTCTGGTCTTGCCAGTCCTATGTTGAGAGAGCTCAGCCTCCAGTTTGGCCGTATAGTTGCATCTCGCATGTATTTGTGTTTTGTGGGAGGAGGAGAGGGTTGTCTGTGTACATGAGGCAATTGTAACATTGCCTCAATATTCCCAGGTTCACCAGCTGAGCAGGAGAGGACACTAGTAACTGATCCCTCGACATGCTAGAAGGAATAGACAAAAAAACTTTAAAAGAGATTCCGGGGGATGTGGGTGTCCGAGAAATGGGGTTCGCCTTTTTGGGGTACTATCTATAACAAGAGTGCTGTATCAAGGTGATAAGTACTATAGGAGCAAGTGCTAGGTTTAACAGATAAAGAATAGTCTACTCGGAGTCAGGTAGGGATGATCTTTTTAGTTATAGGGTATGCAGATTAGATCAGTAGTACAGTTCGAGGAAGGTAGTTTTAAGGGAAAATTTGAAGAGTGGACTTTAGGTAGCCCTAATAGTTTAAATCTGCTTAACCGGCGCTGCCCTAGTGTGCAACGGTAGCAGCTCCGCGCTAAATCTCGCTAAATCGCGCTAAATCACGCTAAACGCGCGTTTAGCGTTTTTTATATCAGGGGGCTGAAAGAAGCTAGGAACTGGCCCAAAACGACCAATAGACTACAAGTTACTGGCTGAAACCTCACAAAACTGGACCAACAGGCAGCTCAATGCTTCCCACTCCCACTGGTAAGCAAGGGAACTTCCTCTCTTCCAAATTAGGCAAAGAATCAGTAACAGGAACTGCAAACAAAGTCCAGGGATCAGCAAGCTCTGAAACTGGACTAATCTAGCTCAGTAAGGCGGGAAAACAAGAGATATTTTTTTTTTTTTTTTTTTTTTTTTTTCAGAAAACAAGCAGAAACAGATACAGTAAACACTTATAAATGCTATAAATCGGCTATCACAGCCTACACAAACAATTTGCAACAATTACAGATTTTAAAAGTAACAAACTGAGAAATCAAGTGCAAAAACAGAATAAATGCAGAAAAACAATAACAATGTATCAGCAAGCAGGAAAAATACAGTTGCTAGATAAATAGAAGTGGAAAGCCACAAAAAATATACTTAAATCAGGTAAAGTCGCTTTTTTAGCTCTCTGAAGCTTGGATTACTCTGCCACCTATGCTAAATTTCTGTCTCAGCTTCAAAGGAGAATTTTGCGAAAACTTAGAGACAGGTGTCCAGATAAGGTAATTATGCCAGCCCTCTTGGAAATTATATTTTAGATATTACAAAGAGAAATCTCAGAGTATTGAGTATTCTGTTTGTGGGACTGACTAGAAAGACTGCTCATGTATTTCATCTTGCCTTTCCCAAGTAAGTTATTAGGATACAATAAATTTGTCTAGATTCATTCAGGAATATAGTGAAGCAGGAGTAATTCCTATACTTTTACTTCAGAAAATCATGAAGGACAGACCAAAAATCTTGCTGGTGACACCCCTTTGTCCCAGGCAGCACTGGTTTCCCCTTCTTTTCCAGTTGGACAGGAGCAGTCATCACAATTTATCTCTCAGCATGGACTTGCTTATATAGAACACTCCAAACTTTTCAGTTAATTCTTTGTGTGGTTACGTAGTAGAGTTTTAATTCATTTCAGACACCACTTTTCTGAAAATGTGGTTTAGGTTTTACAAGAAGGTAGAAAATCAACAACTAAAAAATCTTATATTTCAAAATGGAAGAGATCTTCATTGTAGTATAAAAATAAGAACTAGGACCCATTTCATATGGGAATTCCTACTGTTGTTTTTTATTTGTGTGAGTTGCTCAACTCTGTCCTGGCATATTTTTCAGTAAAAGCTCATTTGTCAGCTATGTCTGCTTGTCTGCCTATAGATCCTGCTTCTATCAGCATGTGCTTTGAGGCCAAACAATTTTGTAAAGGTGTCAGCCACATAGGACCACCAAGAAAACCGTTTCCACTTTCTTGGGACTTCAGTTATGTTGTGGAAAGCCTAACACTCACACCTTTTGAACCATCTGGCAGTTCTTCCTTAAAGTTTTGTACTTGGAAAACCATTTTGTTAATGGCTGTTATTTCAACTAAAAAGACTATCAAAGCTGCATGCTTTGATTACCATTTCACCCTTTCTTGTTTTTCACAAAGATGGGGTCACCTTTAGAATTAATCCTTCATTCATGCCTAAGGCTGTGAATGAGTTGTCTGTGAATCCATCCATCAGTCTCCCTTCCTTCTTCCCTTCTCCTCAGAACATAGGGAAAATAATTGGATGTGCATAGGCAAATTAGGTTTTACCTGGACAAAACTGAGAAAATTAGGAAATTAGATTAGCTTTTTTTCTCTTTCCAAGAGAAGAAACTAGGTTTGCCAGTCTCTAAACATACCATTTCTTCTTGGATTTCAAAAGACGTTTCTTTTTGTTATTCCTTTCATGGCAAACAGTTCCCCTCCTCTTTCAAAGCTCATTCCTCCAAGGCAGCAGCTTCTTCTGGTGCTTTCTTCAAGGGCTTAGATTCTAGATCTATTCTTGAAGCAGCTACATGTTCCCCTAGTTGCATCTTTGCTAAGCATTGCAAGCTGGATGTGTTTTCTAGATCTAGAACATGATTTGCTAGGACCATCTTGCAGGTCTTATTGGATCACAACTCTGCTCTTTCTTCCTCATCCCTCCCTTCTGAACAGCTTTAGTAATCTTCCATCTGTTAGTAATACTGCAGCAGTTATTTTGGAAGGGCATATTACAGATTATTAAGAACTTAACATAACAGTCCTACTAATCATTCTTGCTGCATTATATCCTACCCTACTTTCGACTTGTTTTGTCTGTTTCTGTCCAAGGTGGACCTTTTCTTTGTTTTCCTGTTTTCTGTGGACATGTACATATGTATATACTGTAGTTACATGTCCTTCTTCTTCAGTGTTTTGGTCTGAGGCAAGTAAGTTCTAAGGTAATTCACACCTGTATGTCCATTATGTACCTCCTACCTTTGAGTGTAAGTATACATCGGATGTATGGCTTGACAGGAATTTGCCCAGGATTTGCTATGCTGGCCAAATGTACAGATGTCCTTGACAGGATATTGAATCTATGGCTGTCCTTGGCAGGAAATCCCTTATGTTAGTAATACTGCAACAGTGATCAGTAGGACATCTACTGTTGTGGTAAGTTCTTACAAAACTGCACTGTTTTAAAGGCCTGTAAACTAACATATATATATATATATATATATATATATATATATATATATATATATATATATATATATATGGATCTAGGACATTTGCTAGAGTGAGCAAATGACCGAAACCCAAACGGCCAGGCATACGTATGCAAAAGTGCTTTTCACCAAAGAAGCGACCACCAACCAACCTACCTTATTAGAAATAAATCCCAACACTATAACCAACCCATCCTCAGAACAGTTCACAACAAAAAAAACTTCAAAACCAAGGACCTAAACAACGAACTAAAACACTGTGACTGGTCTTCCCTTAAACACCTACCCCTAGATGAGGCAGTAGACTACTTTAAATCAACCTTTCTCTAAATCCTAAACCGTCATGTACCAGCCCGTACCATCAGAGTTAAAACTAACTATGCCCCTTGGCTAACAAAAGAAACCAGAACCATAATGAAAGACAGAGATAGAGCCTGGGCTCAATTTCATAAACTTAAAATTACCACCACAAAACAAATTTTCTTAGCACTCCGGAACAAGACCAAAAAACTTATAAAACTCGATAAAGCCAATTAATATAAAACCTTACAAGACACGCACACACACAACCCTCAGAGATTCTGGTCCTCAATAAATAGATTACTGCACCCAGGTAAAACCAGCACTCCCACACCCATAGTACCAACCGACGCTGAGGACATCCCTACCCAATTCAACAAATTCTTAACCGAAACAGTCATAGCCTTTTCCAACACCCTAAATAGCACCACCATTCTCGCTCCTTCACCAACCTCTACTACCCCTATTACACAACAACCTCCCCCCAGCTTCTCCTTCTCCCCAGCACCCACACAACTCATTACTAAACTCCTCAAGAAATTGAAACCTACCATATTGGCTGCTGATAAACTTCCCTCTGATTTCCTTCAACTATCAGCTGATGCCATATCTTACCCTGTGTCTATCCTCATTAACAGATCCATGTCTGAATCTAAAGTACCTAACCTCTGGAAAATATCTCATATTATTCAACTCCATAAAGGTGGAAACTCCCTTGAGCTCGCCAACTACCGGCCAATTGCAATTTTATCACCCCTATCAAAAATACTTGAAAGAGTAGTACATATACAACTAATGCAATACCTTCTAGAAAATAACCTTATATCAGCATCACAACATGGATTTCGTCCCTCCCATAGTACCACAATAGCCCTATTATCCTATACCAATATAATCAACACCCACATAAACAACTGAGTTTTTGTATCCTCTGTTTTCCTAGACTTATCCAAGGCCTTTGATATGGTCAACCACAGTATGCTTCTCAAAACTTTATCTACTCTCAACTTATGGTTCAGCAGCTATTTATCAAGCCGACAGCAAGCAGTTCTATGGCAGGACCAGCTATCCTCCCTTCTACATGTATCTATTGGAGTCCCTCAAGGCTCCATTCTTGGTCCCTTACTATTCTCCATATTTACAAATCAGATAGCTGCTTCTTCTCCTTCTACCTCTATAGTGCAATATGCTGGTGACACTACTATCATTTGTGCTGCCCCTACCCTAAGCAAGCTACAAACAATAATAGAACACAGCTTCACTATGGCTGAAGCATGGTTTTCTATCATAAAACTTTTACTCAATCCCAAAAAAACAAAACTAATTCTCTTCAGCCCAGGTAGATCCCCTGCACTCAATGACTTCATCATTAACTCCAAGGACAATACCTCAATCACCCCAACAGCACACACTAAACTCCTAGGAGTAGTAATCGATAACAAACTCAAATTTGATATACACATAGCCCAAATAATCAAAAAAGTTCAAAAAAGCTAGGTCTCTTGTATAGGAATAAGCAATCCATGACCAATTATACCAAAGCCACCATTGCCAGAACCCACCCTACTGTATGCCTCACCAATCCTGACTAATCTTCGCCACAGCGAACAAAGCAAAATGGCATCTTGCTACAACAAGATTGCCAAATTTGCCACAGGTGCCTCTAATAGAGCCCACCACTGTCTTTCCCTCAAACAGCTCAACTGGCTTGAGCTGCCTCAATTACTTCTTACCACTCAACTCTCCAAAGCCCACAAACTATATTACCTCCCAAATAAAATCCCCATTTTACAACACCTAATACAACCCTACACCACCACCCGAGCCTTAAGGTCAACAGACCAAAATCCCATAAATGTCATCAAACATAGGAATGAGGCTGGCAAATCTCTTTTTGCCTACTCTATAGCAAAAGTCTGGAACTCACTTCCAAAACACATAACTTCTACAGGTTCTGCTCCACAATTTAAAAAATGACTCAAAACCTACTACTTTAACAACTAGCTATGCCCATATTACTACCCAGGCTAATCCACTACATTTGCAGTGATACAATGATCCTACCAAGGATCACCTAATACTGCCTAACCTCTGTATATTAACTCTTAACTAACAATGTTCTATTGTGTTTGTATCTACTTATTCATCTCTGAAGACAGTTAAACATTTACCTACATACAAGTGGTATGCTTCTGGCATACAATAATTTTATCTATACATATATCTGTGAAGAAATGTAAAATATGTTCTTGTATAATATTGTATGCATTTAGGAGAAAGTGTTGTAATTCATAAAATTGTTATTTGTTATATTTTTTTTAAGTGGAGCATTTCTCCCCGGGCCTCCGCTGAAAATGGACCTGTGTCTAGTCGGACTTTCCTGGTCAACAAATGTAAAATAAAATAAAATAAATAAATAACAGTTCCCTGTATTTAAAAAAAATCTCCCATTCACTACCTTTGGGATTTTTTCTATAATCTCAATAATTTCAAAATGAAACCTTTTGATGTCTTTACATAAACCTGCATGCTTAGCAAGGGTATTATTAAGATTCAGCTTTGAAATATTATAATTGTGCGCATATATTCTCTTTCCCAAAGTTCTTTCTGTCTTTCCAATATAAAAAGTTTTACACCCTGAGCCCTTTGCAAGCTATGTAAGTCCAGACAAAGCACAATTTCCACCCTTAAAATATACTTTAGAACTCAACTATTTCTTGAAATAAAACTTTCCTTTAAAATGAATGGACACTGCCTACAAAATCGAAATGTTGATGTAACTCCTTTCTTTCCTCCCTCTCCATTACTTGTCTTTGGTCTTTCTAATAATTCCTTGAAAGTGGATAAGGTGTTATTAATACAGACTTGTTCACTATCTAAGATTCTGTGCATCTTCTCATTTCCCTTGACACATTTCCAGTTCTTTTGTATTATATTTTTACATCATAAGAGAATTCATTAAATGCCACTATACAGGCTATTTCAAATTTACCAATATCACAAGTTGCCTTTGGGATATCATTCAGCATCCGTATGGATCCTACCCCTAAAAGGGGTTTAAAATTTTCTCCATGAACCTTTAACTTTATTGATAATGTCTGCCACCATGTCCTTGGGATAACCCCTTTCAATAAACATTAATTCTAATTTGTCCATTTCCTCATCAAGATCTTCGTGTGTAGAGGTCATTCTTGCTACTCTAATACTCTGACCTTTCACCAGATTTCTCTAAAATGAGAAGGGGTGAAAACTAGTATAATGCAAGTAGGAGTTGCTGAATATGGGTTTAACTGCGGTGGTGGTGCTGTGGTAGTGTTGTCGCCTCACAGTAAGACGTTGTCCTGTTCGATTCTCAGCTAGAGCGTCTTCTGTGTGGAGACATGCGTGAATGGGCGTATCTTCGTTGAAGGTTGTGCGTCAGAGCTGGCAACTCGGTACGTAAAAATCTACTGCCAATCATTAGCGGACCGGAGTTCCGCTGTGGCGACCCCTAACCGGGAAAAGCCGAAAGACACAACAATAACAACAACAATAAATCTTTAATTTAAAGCATGTTCTGGTATGCTAAATACTAACATCCATATAGTTGACCATCTTCCTATCACAATTGAATGTAAATAAAAAAAATACATTCAAAAGAATTATGTACGAAATTCATAATCTCACCAGTGTTATCAGGTTCGTTCCATAAAATAAATACATCATCTAAAATATCAAATATAATTTACCTTATCTAAAAAATTCAGAAGTAAAAACCTTGTCTTTTTCCCTTGCTAAAAGAACCAAATTAGCATAAATAGGTGCACAAGCAGCGCCCATAGCAACTCCTTTCATTTCTTAAATATTTCCTCTTCGAAAAAAAATGAAGTTATTTTCTAAAACTACAATGGTGAAATCCAATAAAAATCTAATATTTTCCCCCTTTAAAAAAAAAATCACATTCAGTCAACATGTCTTGGAATAATGAAAGTCCTTCCTCCTTCGGGATAGAATTAAAAATATTATTGAATTGTTACTATTTTATAATTGGCTTTTAATGATGCTTTTTTATTTATTTCTTTTTCATTAAGTCATATAACTCTAAATTTGTAAAATGATTTGGTATGGATGTTTATTTAAGGAAGTGATGCATAGATGGGTATTATTCTGATAAAGTCCCCCATGAGGGATGAAAGTGCTTAATGGTTGATACATTTTCGAGTATTTGATTCATTTTTATTTGTTGGTGCGATTAAAGATTACTGAAAGCATCTGGTTGTTTCACCCATTCTTCTTAGCACTCTATTAAGAAACAAATACATAAAAATAAAACAACCTTTGGAAATTAGTGAAGACATATTGGCTGCAAACTCCTGCCCTACTTATAACACACTAACTCGCTCCAAAAATGGGATAATTAGTAGGGCATATAAAATATTTCATGATAACCGTAAGAATCACTCAATAAAAGGAAGTTATAAAAGATTGGGATGAGAGAATGGAAAGACAATATACAAAACCACAATGAGAGGACATCTGCACTGCTTCTAAGTATGTAACAAAGTCCAGAAGGTTTAAAATTTTTGCTTGAATCTGCTTGCATAGGCATTTTTATACCCAAGCAGACTTAAGAGAATTTTTCTTCAGGTAGATAGCAAATGTTAGAAGTGTGATGAGAAAGGGAGAAGTTATTGGGAAATTATTTTTTGAATATAATCAGTTGGCAGATTAAAAAAAATCCTTAAGGAAAATATTATTTTGACCTGGGTTATAGCATCTGTGTATAATACATTGTATATAATATATTGTAGTTATTAACTGACAGGCATTTAAAACACATCTAAGAAAACACCTCTCAACATCTTGGTTCTGTAGCTGTACATCTCTAGGATAAGTACAACATCTTTGTCTCTTCCTCTTCTTCTACAGTTATCACTCTGTCTTCGATCACCCCACATTCTACATATGACTGTCTTAACTCATTTACCATTCACTTCATTTATATCTCATAATTAAATCATCCTTTTGCTTTCCACTCTTTGTAAATAACTCAGTACTCTGTATTGTGACATCTATCCTACTGCATAGTTATTTAGCTATATCTGTGAAGAATATAATTTGTTTAAAAAGCCTTACTACTTTAAGTATTGTTATTATCTTGTCTGTTTTGACATTGTAAAATGTATTTTAATTGTATTCTGCAATATTATGTAACGTAAAAGATTTTGTTTGTACTGCATGTACTGGAGCTTTTCTTCCCAGGCCTCTGCTGAAAAGGGGCCTTTATGCTCACTCAGCTTTCCCCGGTCAACAAATGTAAAACAGAATTAATAAATCTGGATTGCCCAGATATAGTAAGGCCTTACCAAGTGTGTAGCTACTGGCTACAAAAAAGCAATTACTAGAAAATGGTAATCAAAATATACATCATCTGTAATTGAAGTGCTTAATATTGTGAAGGAAATAAAAGAAATGGAAGTGTGATCATTAAGAAAGGAGTAAATTACACAGAAGTAAATGGAATTTGTGGGAATAATACATGCAGAACAGCTGTTCTAATGATAGCTCTGTTGCTGTGTTTACAGCTCTGTCAAACTCCCTGGCAGAGTGACCTTGAGCAAGCATGGCAACTTTCAGCTGTGCCAATTGTGTGTTTCTTTCTGCCTCACTAGAACAAATGTGGTGATATCGATGTGCTCGTCTGTAAATAACTGACTTCTTTGTGTGACTGGGATGATTACTACTTCTGTGCAGATACATTTGTCTGTCGGTTAGTTTCCTGTAGACGCATGTCTGAAATGTCCCATTTTATATAGTAACCTTAGTATCAAGGAAGATTACAGTTGAAGTAGAGTACTCAAAGGATAGTTTAATAGATGGATGGATTCTGTTGAGTCCGGTAGAATTCCTTGAGGGAGTTGATGCTTTGTATACAGACTATGAATAAGTCATCAATAAAATGGAAATAAGTGGGTGACCTATGTGTGAAGTGTTGTAGAAATTCCTCTACTAGGTTTGCCATGAAGTGATTTGCATATTGTGGAGCCATTCTGGTTCCCATTGAAGTGCCCTTAGTCTGAGCATAATATTTCCCATTAAAGATATAATTATGTGTCAGAATAAATTCTAAAAGTTGTCCCACTATATCTGAAGTAATGTTATGATGATTGGTTTTCTAGTACTTGAGATGGTGAGCAGTTCCATCTTTATGTAGGATGTTTGTGCAGAGTGATGTAACATCCATTGTGGCTAAAAGACTGTTAGGTGGCAGTTCACAATAACATGATAGAATGCGAAGCAAATGAGTGGTGTCTTGAATATAGCTGTCCCTCTCATTGACTAGTGTTTTCAGAATTTTCTCCAGAAAATCAGAAATCCCATCTGTCAGGGTTCCTTTGCCTGATACTATTGGTCTTCCTGGATTTCCTGGCTTATATATTTTGGTAGCATGTAGAAAACTGGCCTAGGCTGATTTGGAATGAGGTCAGTTATTTTGCCCTGGATGCAGTCTGGGAAGCATTTAGTACGATTCTTTAGTTCTTGTGTGCACTGTTGAATTGCATCCTCAGTTAGCTGTCTGTAATAAGCGTGATCAGAAAGCTATTAGCTTTAGCAATACAGTCAACAAGGTTCTGGATAACCACTGCAGACCCTTTGTCTGCTGCTTTTATGATAATATGATTGGATTTCAAGGACTTTATTGACATTCTTTCCATGGGAGAAAGATTATAATGGGTCTGTCCTCTGTACATTCAGGATTTGATGTTTCACACTTTGTCTAAAGCAGTCATTATAGCTGTCTAGCTTTGCACTGTATGAACTTGGAGAAGTGAAGGTGGAAGATTTTTTTGTACCCGTTTCTAAATTCACATTATCTGTATTCTGTATTTCTATATCATAAAATAATTCCAGAAATCCCAAACTGCAAAAATATTCCTCCAGATTTCCACAAAACTGTACTCTTTTAAGTGGTTTAGTGTGGCAAAATGTTAGATGTCTTGAAAGGACTGTTAGTTTACTGGGAGTTAGTGTATGGTAGGAAAGATTAACAACAGAGATGTCCAGATGTTAAGAATTCTTGTCCTGTAGTGCTGTTAGCCATCTCCTAATTGTCTAACAAAATGGCATGTTGAAGATCATATAGTTTCTTCTTTTTGGACAGTGCAGTTCTTAATAGCCTGTTGTAATTCATGTTTATTTCTTATAGAAAGACAGGATCTGGCTCAGCAGGCATCCTTTCTCATGAGGAAAGTGTATTACTGCATTGTTTCTGTAAGAGAGTCTTCTTTACTTAAATTGCAGGAATAAAGTAATCCCTCACTTCCTTATAAGTCCTTTTGCAGAGCTGTTCTACATACAAAGAGGTTGTAGGTATTCCTCAAGGGATTCTTTATAAATAAACCTTTGAGCATAATGTTCTTTCCTTACACTGGGATAAGAAGAATAAATATCTATCAAGTGTGCTTCCTTCTTCTTGATGTTATGCAACTGCTTCAGAGGATGCATTTGGACAGTCTCAAGGAGTACTCCCCCCCCCCATTCCAGATATTGATGATGACCGGAGTCCTGTTTCTCCACTAGTCTCCCCACAATGACCACAAGTTTGTGGAGTTTCAGGAGCTGATGAAGCCAAAAGGAATATGCTCCTCAGACCTCATGATCTCTTTCCAAAGGCTCCTGCAAAAAGCCTTCCAGACCCCAACATTTTTCTTGGGTACTTTCTCTTTTTTTAACACCTTTATTGAATTATCACTTGTGACACAGGCAAATTTACATTTATACAAAAGTAATCAAACTGTATTAATAAATTAACATTAACAAACACAATGCTTCACATATATTGCTATATATCATTTAACCTAAACAACATTACATAAATTATTAATTTCCTGCACCTCTGTTTTAAACAAAAAACATCTTTATTAAATCATCAATTACGACATAAGCAATCATACATTTGTATAAATGAAAACAAACCGTACTGACACAATCCTAGTCTCAAGCATTTTACATCACAAACCATACTGACACACTCCCAGTTGCAAACATTATGCATCACTTATAATCTACCCGATCAATTTCAGTCAAACATTACATAGCTCATTTAAGTCCTGTCTTCTTTTAAATCTCATTTGTCCCCTGTATGTATTGTTCCCACAATTCCCATTTTCCTATGTAGTTTCTCCTAACCTTTTCTAAAGATATCAATTCCTGTTGTTTTATCTCTGTTACTATATTCACTACTTCTAACATAGTTGGTTTAGATTTTGATTTCCATTTTCCAATAATTGCATTTTTGGCAGCCACCATAATTAGACACAGCAAGTCCTTACCATGTCTAGGCAATTCTGATTCTGTATCATAGCTCAGAAAAATAATCTCCCTCATCATACCAATCTGCCCACCCAGCATCTCCAACGGTGCATCCCACAGGAAATCCGTAAAGTCTGGCAACCCACATCACTCCCAGAAAATATGTTCCCAGGTACCTCTTTCTTCCCCGTCACATCTTCATCATTTGCTGTCTACCTGAGGAAAAATTCTCTGGAGTTTACTTGGGGTTTAAAAATATCTATGTAAAATTTCCAAGCAAAAATCCTAAATCTTCTAGATTTTGTTGCATATTTGGGAGTCATACAGTGGATATAAAAAATGTACACACCCCTGTTAAAATGCCAGGTTTTTGTGATATAAAAAAATGAGACCACAACAAATAATTTCAAAACGTTTCCCACCTTTAATGTGACCTATAACCTGTACAATTCAATTGAAAAACAAACAAATCTGTTAGGGGGAAAAATATAAAATTAAAAAACGTACAATAAGCTGGTTGCATAAGTGTGCACACCCTTAAACTAATACTTTGTTGAAGCACCTTTTGATTTAATTATAGTATTCAGTTTTCTTGGGTAGGAGTTTATCAGCATGGCACATCTTGACTTGGCAATATTTGCCCACTCTTCCCTGCAAAAGCACTCCAAATCTGTCACATTGCGATGGCATCTCTTGTGCACAACCCTCTTCCGGTCACCACACAGATTTTCTATTGGATTTAGGCCTGGGCTCTGGCTGGGCCATTCCAAAATTTAAATTTTCTTCTGGTGAAGGCATTCTTTTGTTGACTTGGTTGTATGCTTGGGGTCATTGCCATGTTGAGAGGTGAAATTCCTCTTCATCTTCAGCTTTCTAGCAGATGCCTGAAGGTTTGGGGCCAAAAGTGACTGGTATTTGGAACTGCTCATAATTCCCTCCACTTTGACTAAAGCCCCAGTTCCAGCTGAAGAAAAGCAACCCCAAATCATGATACTGCCGCCACCATGCTTCACCGTGGGGATGGTGTTTTTTTGGTGATGCAAAGTGTTGTATTTGCGCCAAACATATCTTTTGGAATTGTGGCCATAAAGTTCAACCTTGGTCTCATCAGACCATAACACATTTTCCCACATGCTTTTGGGATACTTGATGTATTTTTTTTTTGCAAATTTTAGCCAGGCCTGGCTGTTTTTCTGTGTAAGAAAAGGCTTCCGTCTTGCAACACTACCCCATAGCCCAAACATGCAAAATACAGGAGATTGTTGTCACATGTAGTACACAATCAGTACCTGCCAGAAATTCCTGCAGCTCCTTCAGTGTTGATGTAGGTCTCTTGGCAGCCTCCCTGACCAGTTTTCATTTTGTCTTTTCATCAGTTTTGGAGGGATGTCTAGTTCTTTGCAATGTCACTGTTGTCCCATATTTTCTCCACTTTTTGATGACTATCTTCACTATGTTCCATGGTATATCCACTGCTATGGAAATTGTTTTGTACCCGTTTCCTGACTGATACCTTTCAACAATGAGATCCATTTAATGCTTTGTCAGCTCCCTGCGAACCATGGCTTTTGCTGTAGCAGGCAACTGAGTAAATGTCAGGAAGATCCTACTAGGACAGCTGAACTTTATTTGGAGTTAATCAGAGTCTCTTTAATTGATGGGAGGTGTCTACCCAAGAAGACTGAATGCTGTAATTAAATCAAAAGATGCTTCAACAAAGTATTAGTTTAAAGTTATGCACACTTATGCAACCAGCTTATTGTACATTTTTTATTTTTTATATTTTTCCCCCTAACAGATTTGCTTGTTTTCAATTGAATTATACAGGTTATAGGTTATATTAAAGATGGGAAAAGTTTTGAAATTATTTATTGTGGTCTCATATTTTTATATCACAAAAACCTGGCATTTTAACAGAGGTGTGTACACTTTTTATATCCACTGTACATATATCATCCCATTATTTCTTTGTGAATTGCCTATCCAATCTCTCTTCCCAATCCTTTCTAACCTCATGTGATTGATTCTTATAGTTATCATGCAATATTTTATATGCTGTACTAATTATTCCTTTTTAATGGCAGATTATGTTATAGAGTCTACTAAAAACTCTACCAGTGCTGGTATTTTATTTAGGATCCCCCCCATTTCTTTCTCTTTGCCTATACTCTGATATCAATCCTTGACATGGAAGGCAATCTCTAACCTGCAGTCCAAATAAATTCTTGACTTCTTCCCATTGTATTACCTTTCCCTCTCTAGTTACTTGCTCCCAATACCTTGGTTCCTTTGCCAGTTTTGTCCTGGCAAAGGAACCAAGATATTGGGAGCAAGTAATTTTGTTTATATCCCTAATTGCAGTCACCACTATGGGCAGAATCTCCTTTCTCCATTCCCATGTTGGCTTATTTCTTAGAATACTTCCTGCTACTTTATGGATATAATATTCTGTATTTTTATTGTTATTCTCATTAAAGGCCTGCATCCAAAATCCCAGTCTCTCCTTTTTTCTTGGCCTTCCCACTTATTTCAACATCATCCCTTTCCACTTTGAATTATAGTTTTCTGCCTGTGCTATGTATAGGATCCTTAACTGTGTAGCTCTGAAATACCCCTTCAAATAGGGTAATCACAATCCGACCTGTTCTACTGGAAGAATCAACTTATCCCACCTGACTCTTGCCATCTTCCTTTCCCAGATAAAGTCCTTCAGCTCTTTATTAATTGCTATCCACAACTTCTCCTCTGGTTGATAAAAATATGCCTGACCTGTGTATAATACTAAAGGAACTAAAACATTTTGGCTGCTTGTATTTAACTATCCATTTCTAAATAACAAAACTTCCATTTTCTCATTTTTTTTGTATTATCTTTTGTTTAGTCTCCTCCCCACACCAGAATCATTTTAATCCATGCTCCTAATTACTTCATTTTATCATGTCCCCATAAATACGGATATTGCTGAAACAGTTCATGTGTGGGTACACAATTTACCACTATTGCCTTTGTTTCAGCTTCATTAAGTTTGTATCCCAAAAAGATATAAAACTGTTTCAAAATGTTCCACAATACAGTAATGTCTCTTTCTGGTTTTGTCAGGTATAAAATAATATCATCTGCAAATAGAGCCAGCTTTTCTTGACTACCATACCAGTTAGATCTTTGAATTTCTGAGTCCCTTATTTTCTTTGTCAGTGGTTCTAAATATAATTCAAATAACAAAGGGAGAAAGAGGACACCACTGCTTGGTTCCTCCGCTCAAGCAGAAGTTATCAGAAAGGACCCCACCCAGTTTAATTTTTGCCTCGGATCGCTCATATATCCTCCAAATCAGCCTTATAATTTTTTCAGGAAATGCAAATGCTTCCATTGCCCTGCTCATAAAGTCTCAGCTTACTCAAACACTTTCTCTGCATCAAGACCCACCAACAACAATGGTATTTTCTTACATTCTGCTTCCCTCTGGATCATCAGTGTTCTGATAATGTTGTCAAATGTTTGCCTCCCCTCCACAAAACAACATTGATCCATATCTATCAATTTTAGCATTACATTTGTCATTCTTCTAGCCATTATAGAGATGAACACTTTATAATCATGAGTTAGTATTGAAATAGGCATGTATGAAGCTGGGTCTAATGGATCTTTGCCCTCTTTATGTATTACAGCTACCACTCTTTTCTTCCAGAATGTTGGTACTTCTCCTTCTCCTAAAACACTGTTAAACAAAATATTCCAGATCTTTATCAGTTTTTCCCTTCTAGCTTCCAAACCTCCACAGGAATACCATCTATTCCTGGGGAGGGACTTTCCTGTAGACTGGTTATACATCACAATTTTTATCTAATCTCCTCCTATCCTAACCATTAGTTATTGAGCCTTATCTACCTGTAACCTTAGCATATTTAATTCTTCCATAAATATTTCCATTTGTATCTTTTCTTGATTTCCATATTTATGTGCTTAATACTGACTTTCATAGAATTTCCAAAATATTTCTAACACCGCTACAAAATCTCTTGTTACCTTCCTTGTTATAGATTCCCTAAGCTTGGTGACAGCCCTTTTTACTTTCTGTTGCCTGAGTCATTGTGCTAAACGTTTTTGTGCTCTACTGTTATCAAAAAACAATTGCATAGCAGCAATCTTTCTAAACCCATGCATATTATCAAGATAATCACTTATTTTCTGCTTATCATTCTGCAGTTGACCCTCTTCTTGTTCTTTGAGATTCCCCCTGTTCTGTAATACTTTAACATTTGTCAGTACCTCTAAATAATTATTGTTACTTATTAACCATAGCACCATTTCTTTTATTTCCACCCTAGTTTTAAACTCTACCTTAATTTTATCCCTCTCCCTAGCTCTATTTTCAGAAGGAATCTCTGTCCTCTCTAATAGCTCCTGAATAATCTCCACTACTCATTTCTTAAATGCCTCTGTTTTCAACAGATAGGTGGAAAAGGGCCAGTGTCTCATTTTTATTTCATTACCCTGTGTTTTATTTTAGTTATTATTGGCTATCAAGACCTTCAATTAAATGCACGTTTCTGTGAAATTTAAATTCTGTCAAGCCTAGCCCAGTTTTTATATCTTGGGGAATAATATGTAAATTCACTCTGAACTCCTATTACTGAATTCACATATTCCATGCCAAATATCTTCATAATTTGTTTCAAAAATCTACCCTTATTTGTTATACTTTCCCTTTTGGGGCCCCAGGCACATATTCACTATTGCAAATCACATTCCAATCCCCACCTATAAGTAATATTCCTTGATGAAAACTGATTATTTTTCCCAGAATTTCCGTAAGCTCCATTATAGCAGTTTTAGATGGAATATAAATACATGCCAGTGTAATCCTCCTCCCTTGTCAGTAGCCCCTTAGCACTACAAACTGGCATTATTGTCTTTTTTATCCTCTTCTATCACTATTGGAGCTGGTCTTGCAATTAATATAAGTAGTGCTATTTTCCTTTGTCCCTGGTATTCCACTGAATAACCATCCTTAAAACATTTCTTTATTAAATTCACATATTCAGTTCTTTCTAAGTGTGCCTCCTGTAACATAGTTATTTGCACTCTACATTTTTTAATATAGTTCACTACTCTTTCTTTTTTATGTTTATCCATGAGACTGTTGACATTTAAAAACATTACAGAAAGTAGCATTACGTTAAAAAGTTATTATTCCCACATTTTATGTACAACACCCTTTTTGTTAAATATCTAGTTCCAGCTTTTGTGTTACATGCATATACTGTTTGACACGATGAACGTTTATACAGTTGTTTCTTGTCATATCCATTTGAGGCTATATCATATCTTACAAAACGTTTTGTTTTAGTGAAAGCCTTCAAACAAACACACAAAAATACACTTCCAATACCCCCTGAAACCCTAAAACTTATTAACTTAATACTAACACACAAAACTATATACATCTTCAAATTCCAATGTTTTACCCTCCTAATAGGAGCAAAAGTCCAAAATTGACATCCACATTCACAGACTTGAGTTAACCTAAAGTAAAGGTTAAACACGCTAAGGTGCATGGTGCAGCCTGTGCTTCTACTAAGTGCTAATTGGTTTTGTCTTTTATTTATAGCTCTCCCAGCTGGGAAAACTCCTGAATGCTTTCAGAGAACATGATCTCCTAGCCAATTTCTCTTCTCATTATTTTTCTTCAGCCAATCATTCTCCACCAGACTGTAGCCAGTTTCTCTTTATCAGAATGTCTCCATGGAAACACGAGAACCAGACAGCCAGTTTCTCTTTATCAGATTGTTAAAGTATTGTCAGAACTTATAGGTTCATAGGCTCATGTAGATCGGCTGCAGAATTCCTGCTGGCATACATTTGTTTGCTAGAAAAAGCCTCATAATATTCAGTATTCTTTTTCATGTGCTTGCTTACTCTTAACACTTCTTACTAAATCAATCTAAGGTCCTTAGTCGAGTGATTTCCCCATGCAAGAATGAGAAAAAGCACATTATTTTTTTCTTTTGTTATGCTCTTTTAACCAGTTCTTTTTTCATGCATTGCTTACATTTCTTAAAACTGAACAAGAAGAAAGAGAGAAGGGAGAAAGAAATGAAAAAGCAGCAGTACCATTTTACAATCTCCATAACACTTAAAATAACTGAGAAAACATTACAGCATGCAAAGAAAACCATACACCACAAAAAATATTGCTTTTAAGAAAAACATTTCTTTACTTACAGTTAACTTTCTCCCTCCTCTTCCCCTCCCCAAAGCATTTTTGAACATTAATGACATGAAGTAGGGCATATGCTTTAGAGTCTCCCACAAGTCCAGTAAATTCTGAAAAAGTCCAATATTCCAGATGTTCTTGTTCTGTCATATTTCACACATATAATTATTGCATTATAATCCCATATTAAGTTACTTGTTTCATTACTGTTTATCTCCATCTTCCAAATCCTGTCTTTGCTTCATTTCCAATGTACTCTCGATTCTTCTAGTCAACTCTCATGCTCCCTTCCTTCACTTCAACCAACATTTTACCTTGAAATATTGGAAAAAAAATGTACAGGTACAGTCTCTCTGTGGTCTTTATTACCAGAAGAACAAGAAACAGAATCTCTTTCTGTTTCACAGCTCATTTTTTTGCTGGAGAAACCTTTCTAGTTCCTCCTTACCATTTACTTCATCAAAAAATTATTTTGTCCCTCCAGGTAAGAATACTTTGGAGACAGCTATGTACATCAGTTTGAATCTCACACCTGCATCTCAACATTCTCTGAATAATGGAATAAATTTTCTTCTCTTATGCCTGGTGTACAATGAGTCATCATTCTCCACAAACACTCTGCTGTTTCCCACTTGTAGTACTTTGTCCTTCTGCCACAGTTTTGTCAAAATCAACTCCTTCTGCTGGTAGGATTGCATCTTTACTATTAAAGGTCTAGGTTGCTTTCTCATAGCCAGTTTGGGGCATACACATGATGTGCCCTTTCAACGAACAACTCCTGCTGTGGAATACCAGTCCATTTGCTTATTTTTGCTTTCATAAAATTAATGCAGTCTGTACCTTCCAGTTTCTCTGGTATAGCTAAAAGTCTCAGGCTTTCCCCACATGCTCTGTCCTCTAATTCTTTTATTTTTTGAAACATCTCTTCCTGAGCAGCTTCATATTCAGCCAGCCTTTTCTTCATTTCGACTTCTGATTTTTGCAGCTTTATCAACTCATCTGAATATTTGTTTAAAGCTTCTTCCATTTTTTCCAGGCTTTTGTTGTTTGTGTTGATATACTCCATCAGTATTTAGTTTATTTTAACCAGGTCTGTGTGCAGTTGTCTTATATCTTCCTGTAGGTCACTGGAATTCATGTCTGGAGGTTGCATTTCCATTTGCTGAACAGCTGCAGAATTTTCCCAGTCAGTGTTTCTTCTTCACTTTTTGTAGCTGATTTTTTCCGGGTCCTCTATATTTATTTTTCCTAGCATCCAGGCAGTACACTTACTAGCTAGTTACTGAAATTTACCCATAAACACAAGTCTACTGGCCTTCTTATAGGTTCAAAGGTTCATAGATGTTTACTACACTAACAACCACAAGGGAATTTTTAAGCTTAGTCATGCATCCCAAATCTCTGACAAGCTCTGATACCCTTGATAAGTGTAAGCATGGGCCTGGGAGATGAACGATTTACAGGTTATCTGTGTTCATTAGAGACATAGGTGCCAAACCAGGGATGAATTTCTGGTTTCCTATCCAATTGTCCAAGTTGCACTTGAATTGGGTTAGGGAGGAACTCTTCTTCACATGGACGGGGATCCTGTTCCATAGACGTGGTAGTGTCTGGGATACATTTCTATCTCTCCAGCAGGTCCTATTTATATCACATGCAAGGTTTAAAGAGACAGTCCCAGGGATTTCTTGTTATGATTCAGCCTTTGTTTACATTTCAGGTTTCCCTTTCTGAGCATGATCACTTTTCAGTGAGAGGATGGGGAAGAGTGCCTGAAGGAAGTTTCAAAGGTTTTAGCTAAATACCATCTCAAATTGCAGTTGTACTGACAACAGCTCTCACTGTGAGCCATGCATTAGTTTAATCTGTGAATTTTACCCAATGAGAAAAGTATCCTTTCAGGGGTGTGTTGTCAATATGATAGTTACCAGAGATGGATGACTTCCCAAAGAATACTGTTATGCATTTCTTGATATTTAGTTTTAGTCCATGGCTCTGACACTGATCTCTGCTGAGTTTCTGTTTTCACACTGGGAGAGCTAGAATTAAGCTGTTGCTCACTGCGCAGCCATCTTGGAAGTTCCAGGTACTCTCTTTTTTGACAAAGTTATACAGCTGGTTGTTAAAGCTACATGAGAAATCCGTAATATTGTGGCACATGTCCTGAGAAAGGTAGACAAGATCTTCCAGCCTCCTAAAGATTGGATCTGCTAGATAGAAACTCACAAACCTAACTCAGTTGTTGCTGGGGCAGACATTTAAAAGTCTCATGTGCACCAACCGCCTGCTGTCCAACCTCTAGGTAAGGAATTGAGAGTCATAGGCTTTCCTTATGCTTTTCTTGAGGATGGTAAACTGTCGTTCTCACATTTTTCCACTTTTTCTGATTGTACCCTACTAAGTTTTACTATGTAATACAACTTTTTTGCTTATTGTTACTGTGTATTATGGATATGTAATAATATTTTATTGCTTATTGTTACTGTGTTTATGAAGCTTTTCTCCCCGTGCCTCCACTAAAAATGGGATCCTTGAGCCCGGTGGACCTCCCCGGTAATCAAACTGGAAATAAATAAATATTAGTGTTTCAGTGAGAGCTGGTTGATGAAACAAGTCAAGCACTGGTGGAGTTGCAGAGAGACAGTTTAAGCTTAACTTGCTGTCTCTTATGTTAACTGCGTCATCTCTTGCTAAACTTACCAATTGTCTCACACACAGTTATGTGAATGGTACAACTAGGGCAGCAGGTGCTGGCACAGCTTTTCACCATCACACTTGGATGCAGCTGACAAACTTCATTGAGGACACTGGGATGACCTTTACCAATGCTCGTATTGATTGGTTTGTTCTGTTTAGCCTGTCAGTTAAGAATTACCTGGAGAGGATGAAACAACAGGATAAGACTCTGTCTCGTACTTTTGTTATGTTGTAAGTTCTCCAGTGCACCTCTACAAGAATGCAGTGGAGCCTTTATCAGCTATAGTTTTATTATGGCCAACAGCAGCAAAACAGATATCTGGAAGGAACTATCATGGCTATAGTAGCTTTCATAATGGTCTGCAGCTCAGAAACAGGGGAAGGTAGCAGTCATCTATCCCTTCATATGTATACATGACTGGCCATCAGACAGGACAAGTTAGGAAGGACAGGAGATATTCCGAGGCTATCCAGTTGTGATAAATACCCACCCCACTCTCTGCGTTTGCCAGATGTCTCATCTTGTCAAAAGAGTGTAGGAGGAAAAGAGATAGTAAACCTCATAAAAGAGCCATCCAAGAGTTCCACACACCAGAAAGCATTACTCTATGTTCTTGCAATCATCTAGAAATGCAGAAAACCTCAGACCTATACTCTGTTTGAACAGCTTAAGTGAATTTATCCTTAAAGAAACCTTTTGGATTGTAATAGAGCAGTCCACTCTTCAAAATTTGATGGGAGCAGATTAGATGTACTCTTTCACCACCTAGGACACTTAATTCCAAATGGAAATTGCCAAGGAGTCCACATGGGCACGTCTGAGTTGGCACCAGTTGTTATCAGTTCTGGATCCTTGCTATTCAGTCTCATTGTAGCCTTGACGGTGTTCACGAAATGCATGTCTGGAGTTGTAGTGAGCTAGAGGCTGCAAGGGGGGTGAATGTGTTTCCTTACCTGAACAACATGCTTCCAGCTGCTTCAACATGTGACAGACTGATTTTGGGTTGTGAGTCTCTTCTTCATCTCTTGCAGTCTTTTGCAATTATGGTGAACACAACAAAAACCCAGCAGGATGAGCCTGCATTGGTTGCAAGGGGATAAAGCCTTGACTATGGCCAAGTAGACCTGCATTCAACTAGTAGCTCAGACACTTGACAACTCAGGGAGGGAGGATGGACATGCCATTCTGGAGGTGGGATGGTAGTACCTTCCTGGCTTGCTTTGCTACACCAAAGATAGAGCCTCAGCTGGAGTGTGGAGACTCATAACTATGCAGGAAACCATTGTGAAGAATCTGTAGGCTTGGCCACCAAAAGTTAGTAATGGTAGCTTTTATTAGTGCAAATGGAGGAGCGAACATGCATAGGAGGACAGAGGGACAAAGGCATTCTTTACAGTGGCATGAGTACTCAGCTTAAAACTATGAGGAGGGTTTAGGCCATAAAAATTAAAATGCTGTCATTAATGGTAAGAGCACAGTGTAACCTCGTGGCTGCCTGGATGTCAGTCCCTCCATTATACTGAGTTCTGCATGATAGAGAGAAGGCTTGATGGTTGGCAGACATGGAGCAAAATAATACCAAAAATGTCCCAGCTGGATTCCTGATAGATGCCGAAATGAAGTGGCTGCAATCTAAACACAGCCCTGCAGAACATTTCTTCCCTTAGACAAGATCCTTCCATTACAAACCTGGTACTTCAAACTGTTTATTCTTGAGGATTCACAGCTTACTATGTCTGATAGCACTGGGTCTCATAGCAGCAGTGATATACATGGTTCCCCAGAAAAGATTGCGCAGTGAACTTTCAGTTTTGTTATCCTAATTAGTATATTCTGTGACTCAGCACCACATAAAATTTTCCAGTGCTTGTAAGCTGCATTTGAAATGCTAACTTCACACTTCAAGCCTAACTGTGGGCATTCCATTCCTAGTCTCCACCCCTGTGTGCTTCTGCTATAGGGTGGAGGGGAATTGCAAGGTGTATGCCCACAGACAAGACAGTCTGCAGCTTGGTATTCTAGAAAGGAGAACAGTATTTCTTACACTGCAGACTTTTCAGGACTCGCTGCCTAAAGGTCTTTTAGTCATCCACACTGAAAACATGCAGTGATTTGATATATAAACAAGAAGATGGGAGCTCACTCCTCTCCCCTCTGTTTAGTAGCAGTTACATTATAGGAATAGGCTGTGTCGAGTGTTAAACTTTTTGATTGCTGGTCAAATTCCTTGGTAAGGTAGTTCTCTAGCAATTTGTTTCAGCTGTGGCTTGCTAGTGCCTCGTGTATAGTCCTTCAGCCCTTCATTAGTGTAGAAGCTCTTTCTTCACTGAGGTACAACTTGCTGCAACTTCTTTTGATTCCTGACTAGCACGAAGTGCAGCAACATCTTTTTCCATCATTTCTCCACTGTTGGAATGTTCTGATGATTATCTCATCCAGAAATGGTCTTCATGACTCCTTTATGCTTTCCTCCATTTCATCTCATGAAATTCATACAGAAAGCTGGGCAGAACAATTTCAGTCATTCTCATAGCCCTTTTTTGCCATAGGCATCTGGACAAACCTGTATGTCTATGGTCCTTCAGAACTCCCCTTATTCAACTATCTGGCTAACCTTGCTCACACCTTCACTCTTATCTCTCAACTTCTTAGCACAAGAAATCTGGACAAATCCAAAAATAATAGGGGGGAAAAAGGCCCAAAATCAAGGACAGATTTTAAATATTGTTATTATAAACTTAAAAAGTTGATAAAATAGGTTTTCTGTTAGCATGCTTTTTCTGAAGGCTGTGAAGTCTGAAGCTCAGATGTCTGTCATTATTTAGTGACTCCATTCCTCAATAGTTTGCCAGAAAACTACACATTTTATGAGGAATATACCAAAAATATGAAGCAAAAATCTGGAAATTCTGTAAAACCTAGGATAGTTGAGAGGTATTCACTCACTCCTTGTGTCTAACTGCATGGTTTCTTTAGTTCTAATATTGGTTAACATTTCTGTCAACTTCTTTTGTAAAGAATTCTGGTCAAACTTGAAGTAATAAGGGAAAACATCCAAAATCAGAGACAGTTTTAAATATTACTCTAATTCACTTAAAAAGTTAATAGAACATATTTTATATGAAATTGTGTTTTTGAAAAGTAGAGAATAAGAAATTCTAATGTCTGTCTTTATTGACTAACCATAATCCTTAGTAATTTACCAGAAAAATCAAAAATTTTACAAGAGACGGTAAAAATATGAGACAAAATTAGAGCCATTCTACAAAACTGGGGACATCTTAGAGGTATGTTGGCTAAGGAGTCCTTATATCCTGCCCAGGCATTCCAAATAGTCACCTCTGCTCTGAGAATCCAGTACTTGAAAAATGTACAAGAGTAAATGGATGTATTTTTCTATATGGGATACTTCTTAAGGTTTGAATCCTTTGTCAACTCCAGTACCACCACAGCTAAAGTGTCTCTCTCAGATTGTGTCAAGATTCAGCTATTCTTCAGTTAAGGCACACGTTGCTGCCTTGTCTGAATTTCATCAAAGTTCTAATTCTGTGTCATTGGTGTCTTTGAAAATATATATAAAGCTTTTCTTAGAAGTACTTTGTTATCCTGCTTGCTACCAATGATTCTGTCCCTGTGTGGGATTTGCACTTTGTTTTGGAGATACTCATTTTTGCAGTAATTTTTACAGTTGGGTTAAATCATTCACTATTGCAAACACTGTTTGTATTGGTCATTACTTCAGCATGAAGAGCCCCTGTGTTGCAAGCATTATGTGTCAGTTCTCCATAAACAATTTTCCACAACAATTAAGAGTATCACTGTGAACTTAGCTATCATTTATGACAAATATCAGTCTGTCAGTATGCTTATATTTTTTCTTAATTAATCTGGCAAATATGAATATTTGGTGCATTGTATAGATGTGTACAGACAGCTCAGATGCCATGTGGACAGAACTACGATATCAGGAATGACAGTTGTTTTTCCCTCATCTATAAAGAAATTTGCTTATAAAGTTTATAAAACTAGTTTATTTAGATGGTCAACTGATTGCATTAAATTCTGTTAAGAGAAACACAGTAAATGTTTGCTTTCTATGTCTACAGCTCATTCAGCAAGGGCAATATTTACCTCCCAAGCATTGTTGAAATATGTGTCCTTAATTGATATTTGTGCAGCATATATACAGTCTTCACTGAAATCTTTCACAAGACATTACAGTCTGGATGTGATCTTTACAGCATAATCTTCCTTCACTGCTACAGTTATTTGGGGGGTATATTTCCATGAAGGTGACTACCCAGGATGGTAAGTTTGGAACTGTGCCCTACTGTTGACAAGGAAGGACCTTTTCATATCAGATACAAAAGATACTTACTCATTATAATGACAGATTTGGATGAACAGGTCTGTCCTCAATAACATTTACACCTTCCTTCCCCTTGCCTCATTGCTGACATGATGTAGAGGATGTTAGTGATTAATTTGTTTATTTCTTCTCCATCTTAACATTTCATGACATAACAAAGTTCTGGAGAGAAAGTTAGTTTGAAGAGCATTATGAGTACAATGGAAAGGGCTAGGAGTTTCTGAACGGTTCAGATAATAAGCTAACTAAAGGTGTTCAGCTGGAGTCTTTTGTTGATGAAACAATGAACTTGCTCATCCCAGTCCACCGTTACAGTAAATGCATCATTTTCATTTATCTCAGTATCTGGCACAGTGGCACTGCTACCTGGTCTGAAGTAATTCAGTCCTCAGCCTTAAAGGGTTAAAGTTCAGTAGCTTTTAAATTGTTTATGTAAATGATGGCATGCATCAACAGTGAAAGGCTCATGTTACTGGTCACTCAGCATGGAGATCTGTAGAAAAGATAGTAGCAGAGATTATTGAGTTGAGGAGCTTAAAATTTAGGCTTTTTCTTTGGATTATTAAATTAATGTACTACTGGCTATTTTTTCCAAAAGAGTGAACATGACTAGTGTATCATTGTTTTAAGTTAAAGAACCAAGAACAAAATCAACATCATATAATAGAATGATGGCTGCCTTATAATAGCTGGATCTGGGCCCATGAATGTTGTTGTTGTTGTGTCTTTCGGGTTTTCCTGGTTAGGGGTTGCCACAGCGGAACTCCGGTCCGCTAATGATTGGCAGTAGATTTTTACTTGCCGAGTTGCCGGCTCTGATGCACAACCTTCAGCGAAGGTAAGCCCATTCACGCATGTCTCCACACATCCCATTCACGCATGTCTCCACACAGAAGACGCTCTAGCTGAGAATCGAACAGGACAACGTCTTACTGTGAGGCGACAACGCTACCGCAGCAACACCACCGCAGTCTATCTGTGCCCATGAATAGTATATTTAAATTTGGAATACAATTTTAAGTTTAAATTCCTTAGTACATGCGCAAAGAAACTCTTTGAAAACAAGGGCTGGGATTCATACAGATATGTAGTAGCCTATGCATTGCTAAAACTGAGGGAATTTGTTGTGCAAAGCAACCAAAGCTAATTAGGAATGTAACAAGAAGGGATAATGCAAGCATCCAAGCAAAAGGCTACACAAGAAAGCATATGGGCAGTGGTAACAGCACAGTGCTATAGCAGGATATCAGAGCAGTAATGCTATCATAACTTGGATAGGTGACATGCCTGCCATCATAACAAAATGCTACATCTGTACTTAAAGCAGTATGTGCAGTTCCACATGTTGCCATAGCTTCCAGCACAAACCCTTGGCACACAGCCATCAGTGAGGCAGCTTAGCAGAGCACAGCACCAAACAGGAACAATAGCGTGGGTCTGCACCCCAAAGCGACCAACTTGTTTATCATGTAAATGAGGAGAAAAAGGCATACCTAAAAAGGTAGAAAATGGAGTAGGACAAGAAGAGGAAAGAATGTAAGGGTAAACAATATGGAAGAGATGAAGGGAAGGCAGAGTAATGAGTATTTTTAAGTGGAATGATTCCATTTTACTTATTTAAAAGGAAGGGTATATCTCAGAAGTAATTCAGAATGACTTGGGGTGGGATGGAGGGATAAGAGCATGTAGCAGGTGTGGATACTCAGACACTGAACAGAGACACATATAGAAAGTGGTGATTAACATAAAAAGTTGAGATAGAAAGTGGATGGACAAACACAGACACAGGGTAAATGAGTGGTAATGTGTGCGTGTGTGTGTGGGGGGGGTGAGGCAATGCAAAAGGCAGAGGTAGTGCCAAGGAGGGGAGGAGTAACACTGTGAATGTGATAGGGTTGCTGCTGGCATGCCATGATGCCAGACTACTAGACAAGAGGCAAAATCACCAGGCATTAGACACCTGGATGGCCAGTGTTTGTGCTGGTTACTCCTTTGAAGTTCTGGTGATCAGGGCCCACTGGATCAGAGACTCACCCTTTAGCTCTAAAATGTACTCTATTAATGATGTGGGCTTCCAGCTGCAGGTGAACCACATCAGTCATCAGCCACTGCACCTGGTGCTGTGCTACCTCATTTGTCACCCACTGTCCACCTTCAAAAGAGGAGGCTTCACCTGTGTCCAGAGAGGCTTAAAGAAAAGGTGTCACAGAATCACCTTCAGCAGAGGAGCTTTTACCACCCTTCTTTGATGCAGACACAGTAGACCCTGACGATCCAGCAGCAGCCACAATGGCTTGCTCAGAATGAGACTTGCCATCTCCTCTACTTCAGCTGGACCTGCTTATGGGAAAAACACTAGGATGCAGTTTGGCATTGGTATGAAAATAACAGGACACACAGATGATATGTACAGCATTGCAGTTGTACACTGGAAGGTCAGGCAACCTATACACACCCCACTACCTGGAGGTATGTTCATGCCTTCTATGGCATTCCACTGTATATTAAACACTACTCTTTAGCAGATGTAAATCAAAGGAAGTACTGTTAAGCATAAGTGGACCACACATAACACGGTGGGGGATAAATGGCTAAAAAAAAGTACTTACAGTATATTTCTGAGTGCATCTCCTGAACCCCTTCCTCCCACTGGTAAAGCAGGTAAGGGTGGTGGTGCCTCAGGTCATCACAGTGATGCATGCATTGCTTCTCTGAACATCAGGCAGCACCTATGCCAGGTTGAACTAGACATCATCCATTTTATTAGGGTCATAATACCGCCAAGCAAGTGCTGTTTAAAATCCCTGTGCAAGAACAGGAAATTTCCCCTGTCCCTAGCCAGTCAGTAAGTGGACTTGAAAAACAATATGGCAGACCTCTTTACACAGATGCATGTTGCTGGGTCAAGGTACAATGTAGCTTAGCATCATGGTGTGTTAGCACACACTGCCTGACCTGTTGGATGGGTATAGACCTCACATGCCTCATGCTTAACATAATCAGTGTGCATGACTTGAATTGTAAGTATGACTAGCTCAGTATAAGTGATTCACAAACATCAGTATTATCTGTCTTCATTAGTATTCCCACCATGATAAGTATCCTATGTTAGCAGTATGTAGTGTTAATGTCAGCTTGCGCAAAACACTGAAACATGCAAACAGAATTTATTGGACTGTGAAAGTGCTGTGTATGTGAAGCATTATAGACAGAAGGAAATAGAAGCGACTGGTAGCATAGCTGTTGCATCCCTGCAATGTCTATGGTGCCTGTCAGGGTTAAGAGAGAGTGCAGTTATAGTTGTTTGTGTAAATGAAACAAACATACATATGTAAGAGTTGGCTACACAGGAGTTTTCCACCTCTGACATGGTAAATGCAGTGGTGGCAATAAAGCACACATGCATATAAAATGTGCCTTTGTAGAGGTACCCACACATGTCACATGTATGGCCGCCATACAATCACATGAGCACAGCTATGTATGCCTGTGGAGGGGAACACATTGGCCATAGGTCATTGCATGGGATACTGCGGTGTCACAAAAGCCCTCTGCCGAGCATTTGGCCATGGGGTTGTCATGGCTGTATATACTTGCAGGGTACAGTGCAGTATATGAGGGCAAAATGGTAATTACAAGAAATATTTTGGTGGATACAGTGGAGGAGGCTGTGGACAGTAACACATACATGATATAGACAAGCGCACACACCCACTCGGTGACATGTTTTTGTCTGTAGGTGTGCAGGTATGAGTATGGCCACCCAGAGGAGGCAGCATGACATGCATACTGTCCAAAGGTGGTGCAGACAAGCAGGTCAGAAAGCAGATATGGCAGGGCATAGGGTGGGATGTGAATACCATGGGAGACCATAACAGGTGCTTGCAACGGGTATGAAGGAAAGGTTGCTAGTATGCTGTCCCATGCAAAGTAGAAGGCTTGGGAGATAGAGGTGGACAGGACCAATACAGGGAATGAATCATCAACCTTGAACCAGCTGACAGAGATTGAGGAGTTTTTGGAGTCACTGTCTATGCACGAGACCTGGTCCTTCATATCACGTGAAGTGGGTGCAGGCCTGGCACCTACTACCTGTCTGTCCATAGGTGATATACAAGATTAGTATTCCATTTACTACTGCTATAATATATATGTGCATGAAATGGAGTGGCTATGACTGTTGTTGACCCACACCATTGTAATCATATTTCTCTGCAACTGACTGTCACTTCAGCCATATGTCCACAGTCAAATGTACCACAGGGAAATGTCTTGCTGCCTAAGTGCCTGAACCTGCCTCCTCATGATAACCAAACTAGTTCCTATAGTCCAGCCCTGTCATGCCTAGCCAACACAGTGCACAGTCAGCAGTAACATAGTGAAACTACAGACTCATCACTGAACGATGCAATCCCTGATACTCAACAGCCTTTAAGAGTACAAGATTATTGCATTCACCTACTGTAACCCTACCCCACGTTGTAATGCTGCAGTTGCCTGTCACTGTATCCTCCCATCTGTGCAAATGATGATGACTATACTGTGCCCACCCCATATCCATTGTGGGTTTGCAGATGTCTGATGCACTGTGTGGCCAGATCTTGCAGTATCCTATATAGTCTGAGTGTTTCAACATGCTTCATATTATTCTTTGTAGTTTGCATCATGGGTACTAGTTGTGGATGAGTTGCTGCTTTGCATTTGCTACAATGTATTGTGCCACTCATATCTTGGCTGTGGCTCCGCTCCTCCCTTATTTTCTCTTGTATCTCCTTTCTGTCCTGTTATAGCTGCTGTTTGCTGCTGCTATTTTGTTAGTTATGGCCTGTCCTCATCAGCTTGCACCACCTGTTTATGCAGGATCATGTTGTTTATTCATGGTACACACTACAGATATTTATGAGCCAGTGGCCTGCAGTACACCTGTCCTATCCCTGATAGGTTGCTATAAGGTCCTTGTAGCCTGGATGGTCAACACTACAAATAACTTTGTGTCCACAGGAATGGACATACCATGCATGCCTCTAGATTTTAGTCATGGCTGATACAGTTCAACTAAGTCCCACATTGTATTCCTGTTTAATCTGAAGCAATCAGTGGACTACTGCTCAGTCACATGATGATATGGGAGTGACTGCCTACATTATGCTGGTGGCGATGATGCACAACATTACTAGTACTTGCTGTTTGGGTGGCTACTAACACAAGCTGCTGAGCTACTGTTGTTGCTATGACTAATAAGGGTTCTGTTATGTACTCTAAAAACCATGGCACTCAAACTGCAGAGTGCAGGCATCCAGCACACCATTTATTATATCTCTGAATCGCTCTGCCATGCTAGCTTTTTGCACCGGCATGTTCAGTGTTGTTCATTTGCATGTCATTATTAGCCCATTTGCATGTTCTATAATTCACACAGATTCGATAATTGCACTTTCATTCGACTGTCCAGATTTTCACAGAAGGTCCAGATTTTTCCTCATATTTTTGGTCTGTTCCTTATAAAATTTGTGGATTTCAGACAAATCATTGAGGATTGAAGTCACTAATTAATTACATACATTTGAGTTTCAAACTTCATATCCTTTAAAACATGCATGCTAACACAAATCTGGTTATTTTAACAACTTTCTAATTTTATAAGAGCAATATTTAAAATCTGTCCATATTTGTGGGCTGCTGTCTCCCCATTATTTTAGGCTTTGTCCAGATTTCTTGCACTAAGGGGTTGAGAGGTACAGTGGATATAAAAAATGTACACACCCCTGTTAAAATGCCAGGGGTTTGTGATATAAAAAAATGGGACCACAATAAATCATTTCAAAACTTTTCCCACCTTTAATTTCACCTATAACCTGTAGAATTCAATTGAAAAACAAAAAATCTGTTAGGGAAAAAATATAAAAAATAAAAAACGTACAGTAAGCTAGTTGCATAAGTGTGCACACCCTTAAACTAATACTTTGTTGAAGCACCTTTTGATTTAATTACAGCATTCTGTCTTTTTGAGTAGGAGTCTATCAGCATGGCACATCTTGACTTGGCAATATTTGCCCACTCTTCCTTGCAAAAGCACTCTAAATCTGTCAGATTGCAAGAACATCTCTTGTGCACAGCCCTATTCTGATCACCCCACAGGTTTTCTATTAGATTTAGGTCTGGACTCTGGCTGGGCCATTCCAAAACTTTAATTGTCTTTTGGTGAAGCCATTCTTTTGTTGATTTGAATGTATGCTTGGGGTCATTGTTGTGTTGAAATGTGAACTTCCTCTTCATCTTCAGCTTTCTAGCAGACACCTGAAGGATTTGGGCCAAAAGTGACCGATATTTTGAACTGTTCATAATTCCCTCCACCTTAACTAAAGCCCCAGTTCCAGCTGAAGAAAAGCAACCAAAGCACGATACTGCCACCACCATGCTTCACCGTGGGGATGGTGTTCTTTTGGTGATGCAAAGTGTTGTTTTTGCACCAAATGCACTTTTTAGAATTGTGGCCAAAAAGTTCAACCTTAGTCTCATCAGACCATTGCACATTTTCCTACATGCTTTTGGGAGACGTGTATTGTTTTGCAAATTTTAGCCGGGCCTGGAGGTTTCTCCGTGTAAGAAAAGGATTCCGTCTTGCAACCCTACCCCATAGCCCAGACATATACAGGAGATTGTTGTCAAATGTAGTACACAACCAATACTTGCCAGAAATTCCTGCACCTCCTTCACTGTTGCTGTAGGTCTCTTGGCAGCTTCCCTAACCAGTTTTCGTCTTGTCTTTTCATCAATTTTGGAGGGATGTCCAGTTCTTTGCAATATCACTGTTGTCCCATATTTTCTCCACTTTTTGATGATTGTCTTCACTGTGTTCCATGGTATACCCAATGCTGTGGAAATTTTTTTGTACCCTTCTCCTGACTGATACCTTTCAACAATAAGATCCTTTTGATGCTTTATAAGTTCTCTGTGAACCATGGCTTTTGCTATAGCAGGCAACTGAGTAAATGTCAGGAAAATCCTACCAGGACAGCTGAATTTTATTTGGGGTTAATCATAGTCTTTTTAATTGATGGCAGATGAGTACCCAGTTAGACTGAATGTTGTAATTATATCAAAAGGTGCTTCAACAAAGTATTAGTTTAAGAGTGTGCACACTTATGCAACCAGCTTATTGTACATTTTTTATTTTTTCCCCTAACAGATTTTTTTTTTTGTTTTTCAATTGAATTGTACATGTTATAGGTCACATTCAAGGTGGGAAAAGGTTTGAAATGATTTATTGTGGTCTCATTTTTTATATCACAAAAACTGGCATATCAGCAGGGGTGTTTACACATTTTACATCCACTGTATGTTCAAAGGCTGTCTTTTAATTGCTTGCACCCTCTGCTTGGCCAGTACCCATGCTGTTTTGCACTGCACATTTTGAACCCTCTCAATCACTCCTTCCCTATATTTTTGCATTTAGTAAGGCAATTAAAAAAACAGATGGTTCCTAGAACACTAAATAAAATGAGAGATCATTTAAATTGTTATGCAGTAGGTCTGAAGAATGAAGATTTAGGATATAGGATTCAAAATATCAGACATGAAACTTGAGTAACAGTGTAAGAGGCATTAATTTGGATGATAAGAGACTGCATGAAAATTGTTGCTAGCAGATGCTTAAACTAAACATGGCTTTAAATAAAGCTGTGATAGATGTAAGTGAAAAGTAATTATTAGGGAAAGAAAATGTGAAGATTAAAAAGGAGAACAAGGGTGCAACTGCTCTAAAAGAAAGAATAGTATTACCTAATGGTTGTGTACTACATGTGACAACAATTTCTGCCACTGGCATCAATGCTTCTGTAATATGCATTTAAAGGGCCGTATTACCTACCTACCTAATACAGTTCATAGTTTATGAGTTTTTTTATGTTGCTTCATAAAGATCTGTCTTTTATTTTCACTCTCTAATATACCAGTTGCCTCAGTTTCTTTTTATTTTAATTTATTTTTTCAGAAACACTTGGTCAGTTTAAAGTAATGAAAAGCTCTGGAAATCCTCCGCATATTACTGAAATCCTTTTGATTAGGAATGAAGAGATGCTGCCATGTCACATAATGGAAAAGTACTGGAAGTTCTACATGGAATGTGAAGAATTCGATTTCATTATTTAAGTTATCACATAAATGCATGCTTGGTATTAAACGACTGTAATCAGTGTAACGCTTTCTGTATGTTAAGACTGATTCTGTCTTCTGTATTTACAAGTATTTGCATTCTCTGTATTTAAACTTGTGAATTGAAGGCAAAAAATAGATAACATTCTTTAGTGCTTAAGCTCAGTATTTTGTTATCTTCATTTTATGCTGAAGTTCATCTTTAACACACAGTTCACAGACTATATTCCTTCAAAAGAGCTTCAAGACCAGTATTGTTGTGTTGTGCAGTTCTTAAATCTAATATGTCAAAATGCCTGTAGAAAGCTGTTTTCATTTTCTGCACAATTATTATGTATGCGCGCCATATCTTCTTCTTTGTCTTTCGGTTTTCCCGGTTAGGGGTCGCCACAGCAGAACTCTGGTCCGTTAATGATTAGCAGTAGATTTTCACGAATGCCGAGGTGCCAGCTCGACGTTCACCCTTCATTGAAGGCATACCCATTTATACATGTCTTTCGAACGCACACCCAACTGCAGGGAGGACATACAGACTCCACACAGAAGGCGCTCCCCGCACTCTAGCCGAGAATCGAACAGGAGATACTCTTGCAATGAGGCAACAATGCTACCGCTGCACCACTGCGGATTCATGTATACATGTACTAATTTCATAATAATACCATCTAACCCTGAAAATATATTATTTCAGTAATATGTTCTTTGTTCCTAGTTGATATATTTGGACTTTTTCCTTGATCAGTTACATTATTTTTAGGAAGGTTGTACTTGGCATAACTTTTTAAGAACAGATGTGCAGCAAAGAACTGTAATGGTACCATACCTCTTGACCAGTTCTCATTTTCATGGAAATCTCTTAATGTTGTCTCATTGCCTCAAAACACCTTTAGCCTAAAAATTTGGCATTTTTCTCATTTATATTAACCTAAACCGTAACATATTGCTGTGGACTGATGAAACAGTCATTTCCTCCTGCAGGCTAAACTTTTAATGATAATTTTGACATTGTAGTTTTTATTTCCCCTTTCTCCTTGGACTTTTCTCAGTGGCTTCTCATTTTGTACCCCTTCAACTCACTCATTCCTCCAGTGGTGATAGCCAGACAATCCTTCTATTTATTATCGTCCCTTCCATTTCCTTGTAAAGAAAAAGTCAGATATTAGGGAGTGGGACAGATACTAATCCTTCAGAGGTCCCTACCTGACATCTTCCCGTAGATGGTTTGCAGGCTCACTGTAACTGCCTGGTCATGGCGAGAAATAATTCTACAGGTCATCTCCCTGACTGAGGTGTGAGTCTCACTTCTACAGTGCAAGCCTGCCTGGCCTCTTCCCCCAACAAACACTTGTCCATGTGTAGAAGTCTCTAATGTGGTGGGACTAGCCACCTCTGTCCCTACAGGATGAGCATACTAACATCAGCCCTATTCCTCCTCTGGTCCCACTAACATCCATGCCAATAGTCACATACGTGTTGCCTGGGTTGTAATCGGTCTTCATTCCAATACTCCACAGGGCTGAGATATAATATTTTTTAGGTGAGCATAGTATGTTTTTTGAGCCAAACTTTATTATTGGTAATATGGGTTGTATTTCCGTATTTATTCCTAACTTGGTGGTAATTTCTATTAAGTGCTTGGCTGGTAATGCCCCATGTATCTGTGTAATAACAGAAAATTAGCACAGTCAGACATTCATCTGTTAATCCTTAGGACACTTTGCAAAGGTGTTATTTGTAATTTATTTTATACTTCCTGCAGAATATTCTCAGCAGATCCCAGCATAAGTAGGTTACATAAAATTCACACTAAAACTGAAATGATTATGACTTTGAGACTGAGAATGTTCCTAATAAAACTATTATTTTATTTCATATGCTAGTCACTTCATCATTGACTGTTTCATTGGGGAACAACTGAGCAGCACTTTGCTAACTGACAGATCTTCACCCAAGGTTTGATGATGTCAGAATTAGTTGTACTAGTTAGAACCCTCATGTGGGTCTCCAGTCACCCACATAAAAAACTTTGACAAGTTACTTGTTTTGGTCAGTTCTCTGGCTGTAACTGAACAAACTATAACATGTGTTCAAGCCATGGTTGTCAAGAAATTCATCTCAAGAGCACATAACAAGTAGTTTTGATTGGAAAAATATATTCAACATTTTTGCAGTACATGGAACTTCTAATGTATAATTAGCTATAAAGGAAAATATTTTGGGAGTGGGAAGTCTTTTACAGTTTTACAAGCCATATAACACATAGCATTGACTCACAGACAAGTGTGTCTGTCTGTTTGCACGCATGTGTGGATTTGAGCTTGAAGTGTTTACAGCTTTTCCATTTGCTGGAGCTGTTATGTGATAAATGTTGTGTATGCTGTAGTATGAGACTATAGCATAACAGCTCTGAAAGGTGCAGAACAAGTTTGTTGTTTTTTTTTTAAAGAAACAACATATTATTATGAACAGTATTTTTATTTTTAATATACTGTGCAATATACATGCATGGTGCATTTCTTATTTTGGCACTGATTAACGATACAACTATTTTATAATGATATGTTTATATAATATTAACTTCATTATACAATTCTAGCTTCATAACAAGCCACTGTTAATTAAGGATATAAATCCAAATATCACAAACAATTATTATATTCGGTCTTAAACTCAGAGTCTGATTTAACATTGCACCTTAAAAAAAAAAAAAAAAACGCAAAAGTTAACTATTTACAATACCATTTGAAATGAAGAATAAATAGTGACCATATATTTTTATTTTTACCATATTACAAATCTTGACAGTTGAATCAGTGGTGTCACAACTTGTAAGGTAGAGTTGTTGTGTCTTTCGGCTTTTCCCGGTGAGGGTCGCCACAGCGGAACTCCGGTCCGCTAATGATTGGCAGTAGATTTTTATGTGCCGAGTTGCCAGCCCTGACGCACAACCTTCAACGAAGGTACACCCATTCACGCATGTCTCCAGACAGAAGACGCTGTAGCTGAGAATCGAACGGGACAACGTCTTACTCTCAGGCGACAGAGCTACCGCAGCACCACCACCGCAGTAACTTGTAAGGCAGAGTACTTTATTAAATTGCTACATATATTAGGTGCTTTGGTTTATATTAGTGCTGTCTTCAAGCTTAGTTTGCATTAGAGAATCCTGTGCAGACCTTTGTTTTACTATGATGTTCTTTTTCTGATCTCTGATAGTTATCAGTTCTATATTTTCAATCTCTGTAATGATCTTTTCATCTATCTTATTGATGGTTTTACTTGGTTTTCCATTTTGTAATTATAGCTTTCTTAGTCACTATTAATACTAAAGATGACGTTTCCAACTGTTCAGTACATGTTGGGTCGAAATCAGAAAAGGTAATTCTAGGTGTACACATGTATACCTTATAGTAATTTTTTCAAATTCAGAGAGAGCCCTACCACAGTGCTTTTGGATGAATGTGCAGCAATGTGGGGGACTATCTCCTTGACCATGCTAGATGCTAATGAGGAATTCCTGGGACAAGGTATATACTAGCTAGCTATGTGCTCCCCTCAGAACTGCCTGCAGTAAGTCATTTATACAGCCTCATTTATATAGCCAAGTGATCAAAAGAATTGTTTGGCTGTAAAGTAGCATGGGTGATCCAGGCTGCTCACCATAATGAACACTGCCAAAAGACCTAGTTTGTTCATCATGGTTGAGGTAATTGCAATGGAGTTTAGCAGTCAGATAGTGTTAGGGGACGTGTGCAAGACTTTGTGATGACCTGAATGTGTGAGTATTTGTGTGAGTGTGTGTTTGCTTGGGAGATAACAGTGTGTGTGTGTGGGGGGGGGGGGGGGGGTAGTTAGAGGTTAGCTGTGTGTGTGTGTGTTTGTTTGTGCTTGAATGTGTATATTATGTGTAGGAGAGTGAATAGGGGGTGCCTTTGCTAACACAATGCATCATCTGGTGTCCAACACCATTAACTACAGCAGAAAAGTGCTGATCTGCACTAACAGTATATAACAGTTATTCAGAGGCATGGAAATTAGCTGAGGTCATTCCTCATTGCAGTTAATGTGTCTCTGAATGGCAAAGTACTGCATTGCAGAAACAGGACCTTTTTACCTCAGCCCTTAATGCAAGAGGTGGAATTCTTTCTGATTCCCTGAGGTTATTTAACACCTATGCAACACAAACATCTTTATAGTGAGGTTAATTTGTTTTCTGGTTATAAGACTTATACTATTCAAGTTGTTTTTGCACTGAAGCAACTCCATACATTCCCAAAATAAATGCTTCCAAGGACATATTTCTGAATCATGCTTATTGTCTGTGGGAACATTTTTTTTCAAGTATGAAAGTGGTATAGGTTCATAGGTAGTTACTAGACTTGCAGTCCAGGGGACCATTGAGCAGCCTAGCCCAATTTGCAAACATTTTCATGTAAATTTTTTAAATATTCTAATTTATTTCCTTATCTTGGTTTGAGACCTACTTCTCTCCCCTGATCATCTATAATATCTTTATTTAATCACTCACTGCATGCTATTTTTTTACCTTTATATTGTCTGAAATCTAATATTGCCTTAAATGCTATCATTATTATTCTTTACAGGTCTGCCATTTCTGTTCTGGCCTCAGTTATAAAATCTAATGTTGTGGTTTAACAAAATTACTATCAATTTTCCACATATCTTTCTTTAACTCTAACATTAGACCTCCATATGCAAACAGTCAGAGTTTGATAATGCAAAAGTTTGTCTAACTTCACCCCCATTGTATTACTTCATCTCCTTTTATCATTTGCTTCCAAAATAATGGTTCTTTGTTTTTTTACCAAGTGCTCATTACATTTTCCTCTGTGTGTCTTTCTTATATATATATATATATATATATATATATATATATATATATATATATATATATATGAGTGTATTTGTATATAATTAATATACTCATTGTCTGCATGCTAAACATTAACATCTATACGTTGAAACTGCATACTTCAACAAGCAACTATGCATGTGCCAAGAAACAGCCTTGGTGCTTGCAAAAAACAAACAAACATATAAAACATCACTGTGCGCCTTCCACACCACCTGCTTATTATAAATACTAACTCTGAGGTTGCGCAAATACCGAGTAAAGTCATTATTCCCCAACCCTAGGAACTATTCAGTGTCATACACCTGTCAATCAGCTGTTTAATCAGTCATAAATGATTGACCAAACACACACTCCACCAGTGGGATGGCACTTGTGTGTGTGTGTGTGTGTGTGTGTGTGTGTGTGTGTATATGTATATATATATATATATATATATATATATATATATATATATATATAAACATACACACATATATATATATATATATATATATATATATATATATATATATATATATATATACACACACACATACACACACACACATGTATATATATATATATATATATATATATATATATATATATATATATATATTTTTTTATTTATTTTACATTTGTTGATCGGGAAAATCCGACTGAATGCTTGTCCATTTTCAGCGGAGGCCCGGGGAGAAAAGCTCCACAGTAAAAATCAGCTAATCATTACAAGTAATACAGAGGTCTTCACATTCATAGAGAGTAACAGACTTAACATAGCTAAGTAACATATTATTCATGCTTACTTTAAGTTAACATATAGGTATTATTCATGCTTAGTTTAGGTTTACATGTCAGGTATGAAGGCTGACAAAGGCCAGTTTAAGGTGAAATTAGATTCAAGTTTAATAGTTCTGGATAGGATACACTCAAGTATTCAGGTTAAGATGTAGTTATTCCATACTCTTGTGGTAGAGTAGAAGAGAATAGTGAAGGAGTAGGTAGGTAGGTAGAGGGGGAGAAACTGTAGCTGTATATTAGGTAGTGGGAATAATTGGTAGGGGAGCAATAAAGAAGGCTGAAAGGATGTTGGGATATGTATGCGAGGCAGGAAAAAGAGGTGTTAGTTTCAGTAGTTGATGTAGGGGTAGAGTGTAAGGTGGTGGTGGGGATTTAGCCAGGTGGTGAGCATGTGCAGATCCAAGAGTGCTTGAGGTGTTCCTTCAAGAGTTTTTTAAATGTGTCCTTTGAGACAGCTGAGATAATAGATGTGGGTAGGAAGTTCCAGATTTTGCCAATATAGTTGGCGAAGAGGGAGTCACCTGCTGTGTTGTTGGTTTTAGTGATCTTAATTAGACTTTTGTTGCTAGAGCGAAGTTGTCTGGTATTAGCTTGGGATACTAGCAGATTAGCCAGTGATGGGGTTTTATCAGGGAATAATAGGAGGTTGTGGGCAAAGGATAGTTGAGAATAGTTCAGGAGATTAGGGAATTCAAGCCAGTCAAGTTGCTTTAGGGATAGGCTGTGGTGGGCACGATAGGGGGCACCTATTGCAAATTTTGCAATTTGATTATATAAAGTGTTGAGCTTGCCAATTTCAGTTTTGGGTAGGTTGGTGCGTATGGGTGAGGAATATAATAGTGTTGAGAGAAGTTGAGTCTGAGCAATTGTTGTCTTAGCAGTTTGTGTTAGGAAGGGTTTATTTTTATATGGACTGTTCAGTTTTTTGTGAATAGTTTTAATGGTTTGGTTAATATGAAGATCAAGTTTGAGGTTATTATCGATGGTAACTCCTAGCAATTTGGTGTGAGTGTCAGGGGAGATGGTGGTCCCATCTCTAGAGACTATGTTAAATGGAATGTGTTTGGTGGAAATTTTGGTGGGCGGGAACAGTAATAGGTTGCTTTTTGAGGGGGGTTAGAAGTAGGTGTTAACTAAGAAACCAGTTTTCTGTGGTATGGAAGACTTCTTTTGTTATAGAGAGAAGTGTCTGAGGGTCATTGACTGAACATACAAGTGTAGAGTCATCAGAATATTGTATAACTGTTGTAGTTTGACAGATAGTGTGAAGATTGTTTGTGAATATGGAGAATAGGAGGGGACGTAAAATGGATCCTTGTGGGACTCCTGTGGTGATGGGTAGCAGTGAGGATAAGTTATTGTCCCACTGAACTGCTTGTTGTCTCCCATGTAAGTAGTTCTGAAACCATGCTAGTTTTTGGCTACTTAGGCTGAGGTCAGCAAGGGCATATAACAGTTTGGCGTGATTGACCATATCAAAGGCCTTGGATAGGTCCAGAAATATGACAGAAGTTAGTTTGCCTGTGTGTTTGTTTTGATTGATGACATTTGTGAAGGAAAGTTGGGCTGTGGTAGTGCTATGTGCTGGCCTAAATCCATGCTGTGTAGGAGAAAGCAGTTGGTTTATTAAGCAGGTATGGCATGAGTTGGTGGTGGATGCATTTCTCAAGAATTTTGGCCAGAGGTGACAGAATAGCTATGGGACGATAGTTGGTGAGATCGGTGGAGGTTCCGCCTTTATGGAGGGGGATAATATAGGAGGTTTTCCAGATGGGTGGGATTGATGTTTCTGAGATAGATCTGTTTAGTAGCATAGATATGGGGAAGGCAAGTTCATTAGCAGCCAGCTGAAGGAATTCAGCAGGTAGTTTATCAGCTGCTAGTGAGGTAGGTTTGATTTTAAGTAGTAACTTTTTGACATAGTTGGTTGGGATGGGTAGAAACTAGAAGGAAGTTTTAGGTGTATCTGAAGTTTGTGGGTGATTAGTAGTAGTAGTTTTTGCCTGTTTTGAACAAGGTTAGCAATAGTCTCTATGAAATATTTGTTAAATGTGTCTAGTATATTTGTGATTTCATTAGCAGAAGTAGGGGATGGAGTTGAGGGGTGGCCAGGGTGGAGTATATTGTTTATTACCTGCCCAGAATTTCTTGGGGTTGTTTTGGTGCTTGTTTTGCAGGTCAAGGAAATAATTATGTTTATCTAGGAGGATTGACCTTTTTGTTTCATTTCTGAGCTGTTGGAATTGTATCTTAGCTGCTGGGGTTTTAGTGGCTCTCCAGGTGTGCCATGCTTTGTTCCTGTCTGAAATTTTCTTTTTAATCTCAGCCAAGGGGCTGTTTTAGTTTTGAGTTTAATGATATGGGGTGGGGCATGGGCATTCAGGATACTTAAGAAGGTGTTGTTGAAATGGTTTACGGCCTCTTCTAGGGGTAAAGTATTTCGTATGCACAAGTTATGGTGTTTTAGTTCGAGTTTGAATTTGTTGGGGTCAAAGTTTTTTGTGTTGCAGGTTGTTATTGATCTGGAGTTAGGGGTGGATTGGGTTTTGAGTTTTAATAGAAAAGTGGGTTGATGGTCACTGAGGGTGTCTGGGAGGACACCTGCCTGGTATGGGGTATTTCTCCTGTTAATTAATATCCAGTCTAGGAGGCTTTCTTTAATTTTAGGAGTTCCTAGTCTAGTGCTACTGTGGATAACTTGTGGTTGGTTGGGTTTAAGGTTGAGCAAGTATTCCAATCTATGTTGAAATCACCGAGTATAATGGTTTCCTGAGGGAGGTTTTGGTTTGACCATTGTAGGAAGGTTTCTGTGGTTGGGATGTTACTGCCTGGCTGTATAGTGACATTTTGTTACTAACTTTGAGTTTAGCTAGGAGGATTTCAGTGTTGTTGAAAATGGGAATATCTAGAGTAATTGTGGTAATATTTAGGGTACTCTTATAGAGTAGGGCTACACCCCCTCCTTTTTTAGTTAATCTTTCTTGGCGAAGTACATTGTAACCTGTAGGTAAAAGTTCTTTGTCTGCAGTAGTGGACTTTAGCCAGGTTTCTGTCAGACATAATATATCCGGGTTGTAGGTGGAGAGTAGTGCATGTAGTAAGTGTACCTTGTTGTTAACACTTTGAATATTTAAGCACAGAATTAGTAAGCTAGTTTTTGGTCTATTGGTTAGTAGGTGGTTTGATGGGAGAGTGGTATGTGCTGGGATGGTTTGTGGAGGGTTAGGCCCTAGATTTGGGTAAATATCACCTGCAATTGTTAACTGGTAGTGATTGTGGTGGAGGAGATTCTTAAGTTTAATTAAGGTGGCAATGTGCTTGTTAGTAGTAGGTGATTTGCATATATATAATATATAATATATATATATATATATATATATATATATATATATATATATATATATATATATATATATATATGTATATATGGGTCTACTACTAATGCCCGAAACGACGATTCCCCGACGGAAAACTCACCGACGCCAGATGACCGACAGGTAAGTGTACCGACAGGGTGATTTGCCGACAGCGGAAAGACCGACAAGGGAATGTGCGATCGCGACGCGGTAAGTGTGCGATGGTGACGGAGTTAGGAGCGGTCAGGTAAGTGCTCGAGATTGTGGGATGTCGGGTTAGGCTGTGGGAAAGGTGAGTGTGTGTTCGTGTCGGAGGTATGGTTCGGGTAAGGTAAGTGTGTGCTAGTGAGGGACTGTAGTTTAGGGACGGGTTAAGTGAGTTAGGGTTAGGGTGCAGGTAGGTGAAGTGTGCGTTAGTGTCGGAGCTTGGGCTAGGGGTGGGTTAAGTGAGTTAGGGTTAGGGTGCAGGTAGGTGATGTGTGCGTTAGTGTCGGAGCTTGGGCTAGGGGTGGGTTAAGTGAGTTAGGGTTAGGGTACAGGTAGGTGAAGTGTGCGATAGTGTCGGACCTTAGGGTTAGGGTTTGGGTCAGGGCTAGTGTGTATGCTATGTAGTGTCGCGTGTTGTTTACGTTCCGTGTCGGTGTAATGGTGTTCGTGTAATGGTGTTCGGTGTTTTGCGTTGTCGGGTTTGTGTGATGTCGGTCATCTGGCGCCGGTGAGTTTTCGTCGGGGAATCGTCGGTAATTAGTAGTAGACCCGTATATGGGTCTACTACTAATGCCCAAACGATTCCCGACGGAAAACTCACCGACGCCAGATGACCGACAGGTAAGTGTACCGATAGGGTGATTTGCCGACAGCGGAAAGACCGACAAGGGAATGTGCGACGCGACGCGGTAAGTGTGCGATGGTGACAGAGTTGGAGCGGTCAGGTAAGTGCTCGAGATTGTGGGATGTCGGGTTAGGCTGTGGGAAAGGTGAGTGTGTGTTCGTGTCGGAGGTATGGTTCGGGTAAGGTAAGTGTGTGCTAGTGAGGGACTGTAGTTTAGGGACGGGTTAAGTGAGTTAGGGTTAGGGTGCAGGTAGGTGAAGTGTGCGTTAGTGTCGGAGCTTGGGCTAGGGGTGGGTTAAGTGAGTTAGGGTTAGGGTGCAGGTAGGTGAAGTGTGCGTTAGTGTCGGAGCTTGGGCTAGGGGTGGGTTAAGTGAGTTAGGGTTAGGGTGCAGGTAGGTGATGTGCGTTAGTGTCGGAGCTTGGGCTAGGGGTGGGTTAAGTGAGTTAGGGTTAGGGTGCAGGTAGGTGAAGTGTGCGATAGTGTCGGACCTTAGGGTTAGGGTTTGGGTCAGGGCTAGTGTGTATGCTATGTAGTGTCGCGTGTTGTTTACGTTCCGTGTGTCGGTGTAATGGTGTTCGGTGTAATGGTGTTCGGTGTTTTGCGTTGTCGGGTTTGTGTGATGTCGGTCATCTGGCGTCGGTAGTTTTCCGTCGGGGAATCGTCGTGTCGGTAATTAGTAGTAGACCCGTATATGGGTCTACTACTAATGCCCGAAACGACGATTCCCCGACGGAAAACTCACCGACGCCAGATGACCGACAGGTAAGTGTACCGACAGGGTGATTTGCCGACAGCGGAAAGACCGACAAGGGAATGTGCGATCGCGACGCGGTAAGTGTGCGATGGTGACGGAGTTAGGAGCGGTCAGGTAAGTGCTCGAGATTGTGGGATGTCGGGTTAGGCTGTGGGAAAGGTGAGTGTGTGTTCGTGTCGGAGGTATGGTTCGGGTAAGGTAAGTGTGTGCTAGTGAGGGACTGTAGTTTAGGGACGGGTTAAGTGATTTAAGGTGCAGGTAGGTGATGTGTGCGTTAGTGTCGGAGCTTGGGCTAGGGGTGGGTTAAGTGAGTTAGGGTTAGGGTGCAGGTAGGTGAAGTGTGCGATAGTGTCGGACCTTAGGGTTAGGGTTTGGGTCAGGGCTAGTGTGTATGCTATGTAGTGTCGCGTGTTGTTTACGTTCCGTGTCGGTGTAATGGTGTTCGTGTAATGGTGTTCGGTGTTTTGCGTTGTCGGGTTTGTGTGATGTCGGTCATCTGGCGTCGGTGAGTTTTCCGTCGGGGAATCGTCGTGTCGGTAATTAGTAGTAGACCCGTATATATATATATATATATATATATATATATATATATATATATGTATATATATGTGGATCTGCTGTCTTTCAACGAATTTACGTTTCAACGAAATGTAACTCTGCGAATACATTTACATGAAAGTGCGTTTCAACGAAAACGCACTTTCATGTAAATCCATAAAAAAAAAAAACACTTAAAACACTTTTATGCATGGAGGCATGCCCCCCTGCACCCCCCATATGGGGGGCTGTGCCCCCCACACCCTCCTACTTTAATATTCTCACTCGAGATCGCGCTAAAGTGGGGAAAAGGGAATGTTCCCTCATCCCCACTGTACTATGATCGCAACAACAGTTTGCTTAGTTGTACATCAACAATAAACGTTGATGTACAACTAAGTTAACTTTATTTAACTACTTATTTACACGAAAGTGCGTTTTCAATAAAAATAAAGAAAGAGAGAGACAGATAATTAGTGGCAATGCTAAAACTGCTGCAATGTCAATGTCCCTAACATTGACACACTAATGTCAACAAACAAACATCAGCATGCTTATGTGCATGTTCCCTGGCTATTCCTCATAATACAAAAAGTTTAAAACCTGTTTTTGCGGGGGGGGGGGGGCTCCTGTGCCCTCCACATAACATAATTTATTTTTTCGAACTCCAAGCTTGCACAGTCCTCAATGAAAGGACACATTCCTCAACCCTGGATATTGTCCACTCTTGCACAACTGTCAACCTTCTGTTTTAGCAACTAAAGTGTGTCAGCAAAATAGAGGTCAATTTAAGCTTAAATTGACTATGTACGTCTAACCTATATTATGACAATATGCTTGTGTAGTGCTTTTTATGTGCTTAGGTACAAGAGAACCAAACCCCTTTATATACCGGAGAAATTCAGGATAACAGAACCCTTGCCAGATGTAATGCTCTGTCTGTCCCCAGATATTTTGTTCTCTAATATAGTTCACCATAAGAAGAAACAGAAACTTCACCACATGATTGACAATCAGGTTATTACTATGTATATGGCAGATGTGGTTTCCTTAGCAAAGAGTGCTTTACAGTCAGCTAATCTCGGCTACTATGCTCATATTCAGAATAACTATGGGACTGCCTTCTCAAGGGATCAGTCTAACGCTGTTTTTTTTTTTTAATGGGAACTCTGAAGCAGACAGTGGTGTGCACTCTGTGTCTATTCAGTCTGATTCTTTGGAAGGCAAAGAGGTTCAAAAACCTAAGCAAGTGTTCATCTTTCCAAGGATGCTAGCTAGGTTTAGAGATGTGTTTAACTAAAAGCAATCTGGAGCTACAGCAGAGATTGGCAGACTTTACGATCTTATAGAAGATGAGATTCCAAATGTTTTTTTTTTCTTCTTCATTACCGGCCTTAAATTATGTCTATAAAACTGCATGTAAAACCCCTTTGGCTAGTGAACCAATTCCTAAAAAGGATATGAGGAAATATAAGTTGTACTCTGATGTTGCAGCTCTGTTTGCTCCTTTGTCAGCTGACTATCTGCGGTTTCTCCAGCTGTCAGCTCCAACAAGAGTGCTTTGGCTTTTTCATCCTTAGACCTGCAGATAAAATTGGCAAGTGGTTAGATTCTCAGGGGAAAAAAGTTGTCTCAGTGCATTAATTTGGTCTTTAGAATTTTAAATTACCAGGACTTCTTGTACTTACAGTTTAGAAGACTTTGCCATATCTTTGCCTGCTAAACAAAAGTGTTATGTGAATGAGTTTGTTTCTAATGTTACTCAGGTTTTAAAACATGCTTTTAGGAGTGTCTTGGAAGGTGTGGACACTATTTCTAGAACTCCAGCCTCTTATGTTGTATCAAGAAGATTTGTTTGAATACACAGCAAGAATTTTTCCAAGGATTTAAAAAAAGTGAGATTTTTAATGCTCCTTTAAGTTCTGAATTTGTTTTTGGTCCTGCTGCTACCCAGATTCTTAAACAGTGGAGTGATAGAAGTACATTGATGGATGGGGTGACTAAAATATTTCATATTCCAAGGTTCTCTTGCAACAATGGGGATGGTCTAATGGTTAAGGTGTTTGCCTTGCAAGCACAAGGTGCAGGGTTTGAGTTTCACAAGGGATAATTGGCTAGGCTTAAAATGGTTCACAAGGGCAGTTAGCTTAGTACTAACCTATGAACAAAGCATCCAACTTCAAAGGACAAAACAAGCAAAAATCCAAGCTTAACAAGAATCAGGGTACCAAGAAGAAATGCCAGGAGGATAATGCTTTCAAACTAAATAAAAGGGTTTCCTTTCCCAAAAAATATCTTTTCCCTGCTAAAGAATGACTATGCCAAAACACAATGTATCCCATTCCCTCCTGGTGTCTCTCCTCCCTTTTACCTTCCCTCAGGGCTTAGCTCAACCCAGCAGCCTGGCCAGAGACTGTCTCAGACAAGTGGATGCTGAGAATAATTCAGTGAGGATACTCTTGGCAGTGGACAGAAAATCCTCCTCCTTTTAGGGAAATCCCCTTGCAGCCTCCAGATCAGACATGTCTGTTCTCTCCTGTACTCCTTCATGAGTTGCAAGCTGGGGTTATAGAACCAGTTCTTGCACCACAAAAAGGAAAACGATTTTACACTATAATCTTTTTATTACCAGAAATATGGAGTTATTATAGAGACTTGTTTTAAATTTGGCGTACCTAAATACCTTTCTAAAAGTACCCAAATTCAGTGTACTCACCCTGCAGAAGATCCTACTCCTTCTTTTGGAACATTGTTTCATGAAGACTTTACATCCGAAGGATACTTATCATCACATGCCAATTGCTCCCAACTTCAAGTTGAACCTACAAATGCCTGTCTCATACCCTCACAAAGAATTGTCTTCCTGGGATGTATGATGGACACAAAAAAAAAAAAAAAAAAAAAAAGAGTATGACCTGTCTATTAGAAGACATAGTCCTTACTGTTCAAAACATTTTCAGGGATTTCTCTCTTCAAGACTCTGCCTCTGCAAGAGAGTTTCTCAAAATTCTAGGCCTCATGGCATCAGTGATCCTCATGACACTACAAGTCAGACTCTACATGACAAAGAGCCAATATTACTTAAAAAAATTGTTGAACCTAGCATCTGCTTTCCTTGGAGTTCCAGGTACCAGTGCTGGAGTTTGTGAAATAAGGGTTACAGTAGCAGAAAGATCTGATGTTTCTCAATCCAGACCTAATCTTCTCCCTCTAGACCCCAGTTCAGTCAATCCAGACAGAGTTATCAGATTATGTATGGGGAAAAGTGTATAGGAAAGTTCAAGTAAAAGGAAGATGGGATCCTATCAACATTACAAAGTGTATAAACATCAAAGTTCTTTTAGCAGGGATTCAGAGCTTAAAAGTTCTTCACCACTTAGGGTCTCCAGGTCCCATTTTATTAGTCACAGAGGACACCACAGTCATTTGTCATCTGAGTAAACAAGGAGGTACAAGATCATACCCTCTTTGCCAGTTGGCAGTGATGGCCTGGGAGCTGGCCTTACAGAATTCTTTGATGCTTTAGGCCTCATACAGCCCATCAGAGCAAAATGTAGTGGCATAAAGACTAAGCAGATCCTGAGTGAATCCAAATGACGGAGACTTGGGACAGAGGTCTGCCTGTATTTGGTCCAGATGTGGAGCTCAAACATATTGGTTCACCTTCTTTCAAAACAGACAGTTGGAAAAATTCTGTTTGAGATATCCTTGCAACTACGCTTGGAGGACAGAAGTATTCTTGTTCCCTTGGATGGGAATGTTCTTTTATGCATTTCCACCCTTTCCACTGATACATAAGGTACTTCTGAAATATCAGACACCTTCTGGCCCAAGCAAAGTTGGTTCTCCCTTTTAATGGAAATGATCAAGGACAATTACCACGAGCTTCCTCATACTCTTGATCTGCTTGCACAGTGTCACGGATGACTGGTGCACTCCAACTTAATGCAGTTGCTTCTAACAGCTTGGATTCTGTCTTGATAGCATTTAGGCACTTGTGTCATGAGGATGTGCAGCCAGTATTGAAGGAGGTAGGAAAACCCATTGATAAAAAATCTTATTTTTGTCAGTGTTAAAAGGTTTTCTATGTGGAGCCTAACCAATATTAGAGGACCCAGTATGGTATCTATGCCCTCTGGTTTTGAAATATTTATGTGAGCTGGTCAATGATGGCTTATCTTATGCATTTACCAAGGTGCATACTGTGTCCATTTCAGCTATGGATCCCACTCTTTCACCTCTTTGTGGTAAAACAGTTTATGAAGGGGATGCTTCACTTGAGACTCCCTCCAAAGCAAATTCCTCCTCCTTGGGATCTCAACTTTGTTCTTGAAAAGTTGACTTTATCTCCTTTGGAACTTGCCTTTCAGGCTGATTTGAGGCTCATCACTTGGAAAACTGTTTTGCTTATTGCTGTGACATCTGCAAGTTGAGTTTCGGAACTGCAAGCTTTTGTGGTGGGACAACTTTATCTGATTTTCCACAAGGACAGAGTTGTTCTACATACTAATTCTTTCATGCCAAAAATTGTTTCTGAATTTACCCTGAATCAAGTCATAAATCTTCGAGCTTATTTTTCATAACCTAAAAACAAGGGAGAAAAGATTCTGCATACCTTGAATGTGCACAGGAAGCTCTGGTACTACCTTGACAGAACTAAGATCATAAAGAAGGCTGAACAACTGTTTTTTTTTTCCTGTTTTGAGGCTAAGAATCATCATCTTGTCTCTAAACAAATGAATGCTCATTGGTTGTCCCTTGCTATTTTTTTTAGCTCCCATCATGGTAGATCTATTCCAGGCAAGGTTAAAGCTCATTCTACCAGACCCTTATCCTTTTCTGTGGCATATTGGAAAAGGTGGACTTTAGAAGTATTCTAGAGGCAGCAACTTGGTCCTCTTTCATACCTATACAAAGCACTGCAAACTGGGCTGTTTCTCAGATCCCAGAGCAGGCTTTGTGAAGGCCATTTTGTAGGAGCTCCTGGACCATTGTCCTTCCTCCTGTCAGGTGAGGTAAGCTTTGGGAATCTACCCATATGCCATTGATGCAGTGTGAATGGTTAACATAGTACATTTGCATAACTCCTACTTAGCTGTAACAGTACATATTCAAATTTCACACTGCCTCAGTGGCAGCACCCCCCCCCCTTATTTTATATATAGTTCAATGGTATCCATCCTTGTTCTGTTGTTGGTTGGCTTTAGTTATTTGTGTTGGTGTTTTATAGCTGCAAATCAGTTGGTTTCAGGCAATTTTTGCTTCTGGTTCATCCTAGTTATCAATAAAAGTCTGTATAACTGACTTTCTGTGACAAGGGTTAAGCCTCCCCTGATAGGAGGGACTTAGCCAATCCCCTATTACATAGAGTCAGAAGAGGGGATTCCTAGCTCTGGAAAGTTGCCAGTATAATTGCTTGTGATGACACAGAACCCATATGTCACTGAAGTAGTGTGAAATTTAAACATCTTGTTTTACAGGTAAGTAGGACTTATGTAACTGTACTTTTACCCTAAAGATCACTGAATGGTAAGCGTATCTAAAATGATTATTAACACACATACCTTTGTGTTCACAGACATAGGCATACCATACATTCCCTTTCACTGTGCTTGTGGATGACACGTTTTGACTAGGCCTATTGCAAGCTCCCTTGTGCACTCAGAAATGGCCAAATATCTGATGTGAAGTTGTACTATCTCGCCGTTTTGTTCTTACAAACTGGTTCAGAGCCGATCCCTCGGCTCCGAGTCGGCCACTTTCCAAGCTTAGACTCAGAGAAGCTCGAGACCTAGTGGATATCCCATGATTCCCTGCTGTAACTCCCCAGATCTAGTTTGCCGCTGCAACGATCGCAAGCTCTCAAGAGTGAAGCTCAGGCCAGTGAAAACTTTTCTTACTTAAAAATTTTTGTAGTTTAAGAATTTATTTTCTTACAAACTGGTTCAGAGCCGATCCCTCGGCTCCGAGTCGGCCACTTTCCAAGCTCAGACTCAGAGAAGCTCGAGACCTAGTGGATATCCCATGATTCCCTGCTGTAACTCCCCAGATCTAGTTTGCCACTGCAATGATCACAAGCTTTCAAGAGTGAAGCTCAGGCCATTGAAAACTTTTCTTACTTAAAAATTTTTGTAGTTTAAGAATTTATTTTCTTTGATAGTCTTAAATTAGTTAGTTTTGGTAGAGTGGATTTTTTATAGTAATTTAGTAGTTGAAGGGTTTTTTTCTCCTTAGTAGTTGACAGGGCTCTGTCAATATATTATTATGTACATATTTTAGTCGGTGTTTCTCTTTTATATATATATATATATATATATATATATGTACATACACACATATATATATATATATATATATATATATATATATATATATATATATATATATATGTATATAAAATCATAGTAGAATACTTAAGCTTATTTGTTGTATTTTTTTGTTGGACTTTAGTATGTCCGAAAAACAAAAGTCAGGTTTTAAGAGATGTGGTTGTGGACAGAAGATATTCGTTACTGACAACCACAACACATGTGTGTATTGTCTTGGTTCTGTACATTTGTAAGAAGTCTGCTCTATCTGCCACTCCTTCAGTGCTAGAGTTCTGCTAGAAAGAAGAAGGAAGTTGGTAGATAGCGGGCTTCTAAAACCGGATTTTCAGGCTGCTCTTGAAAAAGCTGACCTCTCTTCTAAGACGTCAAAGGGGTCTAAGTCTTCTAGAGGATCTTCGGAGCCTAAGTCTCCGGCTTCGAGTACCTCTGGCGTGATTCGAATATCGGTGCCACAAACCTTGGGACCTAGTATCGATCGGCCTGTTCGATCTCTGGTGGTGGAGCCGATTTTCGATGCACCCCAATCACATATCTTCAGTCGGTGCATTCTTCGGCTCCTTCAACCCATCACTCTTCACACTCCTCCAGATTATCTGATGTGGATCTGGATTGAGTAGTGAAAAGGATATTGGAGAACCCCGGCCCTTGCCAAAATGTTATCTGCTTCGAGTCAAGTGACTTCAGAGCTGAATTTGCCCCTTGTTTCCTCCATTCCTCCTCCTCTGAAACCCATTGAATCTTCGGAGCCGGGGCTGACGGAACCGATGCTAGTAGAACCTGTGGAGCCGAGGTTCGATCCTCTTCCCTCGGCTCCATCAACCTTGGTTTCTTTGGTACCGACTGAAGAACCTCGGGACCGACAGTCACTCGTCGACTCCGGTCATGAGAGTTGAACTGACACTTCGGTTCTGACTCTACCGCTCTGTGCTTCGGCGCAAATGTCCTCAGCCCCGTCCTCTGGTTTGGAGCATGGGGTCTCGGTTCGGAGCAATCGACCAATCTTTTCGGAGCTGGTCGATTCTTTGAATCAGGATTCTGGTGCCTTCGATGCCATGAGGAAGGTTTTGTCTGCTAAGACCACTACTTCCTCGGATCTGTCTTCACCTCATCCCAAAGGGCCTCGTTCTACCTCTTCTCTTCAGATCCCTTCTAAGTGTCGAGATCCAGGGCCTCAGGAATCCCCTTCGGGTGACCCCTCCTCCCTAGATACTTCTCCAGAGTCTCCCACCGAGGAAGTGCCTAGGAAGAAACTGTGCAAGAGGAGGCACTTAGATTCCCGTCGGGAATCTCTTACATCAGATACCGACTTGGAGGAATCAGAAGGGTCCCCACGGTCCCCCTCGGAAGATGTCTCAATTTCAGACATTCTAGAAATCCTGAAACAGAGAGGGGATTGGCACTCCCTTGCCCCTACTGAGGACGAGTCAGTTCTCCTGAAGGCCTTTGGATCTCAACCATCCACCTCTTGGGTTACTCCGCCCTTCGATGAACTAATGGAACTAGTTGCTCGAAGGGCGTGGGAGTCTCCTGACACCATGGAACCAGTCCCTCACAGGCCTAATAAGTTCATTACTGCACCATCAGACAAGTCCTTCTTAACAAAAGGAGTTCCGGTAGATACTATGGTGGTGGCGGTGGCCACTAAGAAAGAGATGTCGGAATCTTCTTCTACTGTCCATCCTCCTAATAAAGATTCCAGGACTATGGACAGATATAGAAAATGCATTTTCAGTTTGGCGACATTTTCCATGAGATCGCTAAACTACCTAACTCATTTCACATGTCTTTAACGAGATCTCCTCAAAGAACTAGGAGACACTCTCCAGGGTAATGTAGCTGATGCAATCTCTGACAAGGTGAATGCACAACTCAACACCCTAAATTCCATAGTCAACTCATCCATGCGGCTCATTTCGTATGCTGCCGAGGGTTTGAGTAGAGCGGTGGGTTCAGCGATAGCTCTTAGGAGACAATCTCCTTCACGGAAGCCTTTAAGTCTTCATTTGTGAACACCCCCTTTGACGGATCGGCCTTGTTCGGTCCAAAGGTTAAGGAGACGCTTATGAGGTGTGAGCAAGAAGAAAATACTCTGTCTGCCGTCGGAGTCCATTTTTCCACTCCAACCTGACCGTACCCCAAAGAGCAATGAAGTGGGAAAATGTGGTTCCGGAAACCTCAGGAATCTTTCCAAAACACACCTACAGATACCTCTTCCAGAGGCAGAGGAAGAGGTCAAAATGGAAGACACCGTCCAATCGGCAGAGGTGGTCCGCAAAACCAGGGTGACAGTGAGCAGTTCTCTGGCAAACCCTATCAGCGTTCCTGAAGGGAAGCCCGGCTGTTCTACTCTGGAGACAGTCAGGGGTCGCTTGACTTTACACCCAAATGCCTGGCTAAACATCACAACAGATTCCTGGGTGAAAAGCATCATTACCAGAGGTTACCACATTCCCTTTATAAGAAATCCCCCTGTATTTGCAAAAAGTCCAGACGTTCCACCCAGTCTGAGAAAACTAACAGAGATAGAGATTCAAAATCTTCTAGACAAAAGAGTCATCCAGCCAGTCCCGGCAGACCAAAGAGGATTCGGAACTTACTCAAGGTTCTTTTTAGTGCCAAAGAAGACGGGAGACTGGAGGCCCATTCTAGACCTCAGCAGGCTCAATGCCTTTGTAAAGAAGGAGAAGTTCCGGATGGTCACGCTGCAATCAATCCTCCCTTTTTTGTCAAAGGGGAGTGGATGTGCTCTATAGATCTCAAGGATGCATACTACCATATCAAAACGGACAGAGCATCCAGAGATCATCTGGGTTTTCGGCTGGGAGCCAGTCAGTACCAATTCAGAGCCCTGCCCTTTGGTCTCACCACGGCCCCCAGGGTGTTCACCAAATGCATGGTGGTGGTTACGGCTCATCTGAGACGACTAGGATTCCAAGTTTTTCTGTATCTGGACGACTGGCTCCTTACCGCCACCACCAAGTATCAGCTTCTGCGGACAAGAGACTACTTAATACATCTTTGTTCTCGTTTAGGTATCACTCTAAATTTCGAGAAATCTGCATTATTGCCCTCGCAGCATATTACCTTCTTAGGAGCAGAAATAGACACTGTCAACAAAAAAATCAAGTTGCCTCAATCCAGAATTGTCTCACTGAGGGATCAGTTATCCAGCCTCCTAGTTCTCAACAAAGCACCGGTGTCACAGATACTACAACTTTTGGGCACAATGGCGGCGGCCTTGATAGCAGTTCCCTTAGGCCGTATGCACATGCGGATATTACAATGGCTACTTTTCGCTCAATGGTCCTACCAGAGTCTACCCTTATCATACGTGATTCGACTTGACAACTCTTTGCAAGAAAGATCTCACTTGGTGGTTAATCAGTGACCAAGTGACAATCGGTCGTCCCTTTGTTCTTCCCCAACCCGTAGCCACAGTGACCACGGATGCTTCCCTGATAGGGTGGGGGTGGGGGGGCTTTTTCAGGGAAAGACTATCCAAGGCACTTGGTCGGTTATGGAGACTCATTTGCATATCAACGTCCTGGAGCTGAGAGCAGTGTTCCTAGCATTGCAGCACTTTCACAACTCTCTACCTCTAGGTATGATTGCCATCCAGATGGACAACATGTCGGTAGTCTGGTACATCAACAAACAAGGGGGAACCAAGTCCTATCCCCTATGCCGCGAGGCCCTGAGAATATGGCAATGGGCTGTATCCACCAGACGCTTTCTGACAGCAACGCACATCCCGGGATCTTCCAACGTGATAGCCGACAGTTTAAGCAGGGCTATGCTGCTGCCTCACGAGTGGTCTCTAAAACAGAGTGTGACAGAACAGATCTTCCTCCGATGGGGCCAGCCTTGCTGCGACCTGTTTGCATCCCCAATGAATGTCAAATGCAGCAGCTACTTTGCCCTTTATCCCCCACCGGGGAACAAACCAAGGGACGCACTCGCGCACGATTGGCCCCCGGGTCTCCTATATGCCTTTCCACCGATCCCCTTAATTCCCAGAGTTATTCAGAAAGCCAAAAGTCTAGGAAGGACAGTTATATTGATAGCCCCATCTTGGCCTCGGCAAATTTGGTTCCCTTTTCTGCGGAAATATCAACTGGAAGAACTGTGGATCCTGGACCCAGTGCCGGACCTGCTGACCCATTCATCGGGAGTTCTTCATCCTTCCCTTCTCTCCCTAAATCTGACAGCTTGGCTGCTCTAATTCCCACTTTAGCCAGGTCTACTGATTTGTCCCCTGCCGTCCAGCATATCATAGTTTCTTCTCACAAAATGTCTACCAGGAAATTATACAATAGTAAGTGGAAATGATTTGTACATTGGGTTGCTCGCTACAACATTGATCCATTTGTGGCACCACTTCGTATCATTCTGGAGTTTTTATCCTCATTGTTCAGTAAGGGCTCAGCAGATGCCACCATAAGAGTACAACTGGCTGTTATCTCAAACTTTCATGTAGGATGTATGGCGCATAGGCTTTGTAAAGCATTTCTAAAAGGAACCCATCACCTCAGACCACCGGTTAGACACCCTATTTCTCCCTGAAATTTAAATCTCATATTATCACAATTGATGCTTTCCCCGTTCGAACCAGCCTCTTCATGCCATCTGAAATTCCTTTCGTGGAAGACTATTTTCTTGGTAGCCATTACTTCCACACGTAGAGTATCTGAACTGCAGGCATTGTCCTCCAGACCGCCATATTTAATTTTTCACCCAGACAGAGTTTCTCTTAGGACTAACCCCACTTTCCTTCCCAAAGTGTGCTCAGAGAGCAACCTAAATCAATCCATCGAACTTCCTACCTTCTTCAGACATCACACCAACAAACTAGAATATATGTTGCATAAGCTTGACGTGCACCGGCAGCTAAGGTTTTACCTTGACCGTACTAAGGATTTCAGACAGACTGAACAGCTGTTTGTTTCATTCGCTGATAACAGGAAGGGACATGCAGTTTCAAAAACCACTTTATCCAGATGGCTGGCTAACTGTATCAAATGTGTTTACGAGTCTACCAATCAGTCATTGTCCTCTGACGTTAAAGCCCATTCTACCCGGGCGGTGTCTACATCCCTGGCGTATGCTGCCCGTTTGCCTTTAGATGTTATCTGTGCAACTGCCACATGGTCTAAGCCTCACACTTTCATCACTCACTATAAAGTGGACAGGGCTTCCAGGGACAGGGCCTCCTTTGGTTCCACTGTGCTCAGGAATGTTCTCCCATGAGCCACCCAGGATTAGGGTGCTTGGGACGCTACCCGTTTGTAAGAACAAAACGGCGAGATAGTACAACTTCACATAAAGAAGTTATGTACTTACCATAACTTTCCTTGTGAGTTGTACATCTGGCCTTTTTGTTCTTACATTCCCTCCCTCTGTCCCCCTCCATGGGGAGTGATGGTTACCTTAGCAGGGAGGTCAGTTTTAGTCATTTTTAGATCAGCCTATCCTTGGGCAGGTTGTCTCCTTCCTCTATTCCTGTTTTCTTCTGGAATTCACGATTCAGGGGATTGGTACCTTTCCTTGGTTTCCTGCGTTGCAGCTTGCTAGATCTGGGGAGTTACAGCAGAGAATCATGGGATATCCACTAGGTCTCGAGCTTCTCTGAGAGTCTGAGCTTGGAAAGCGGCCGACTCGGAGCCGAGGGATCAGTTCCGAACCCGTTTGTAAGAACAAAAAGGCGAGATGTACAACTCACATGGAACGTTATGGTAAGTACATAACTTTTTTTTTGCCTCTCAGGTGGTGGTATAGCAGGAGCTGTCTGTATCTTGTCTATTGGTGCAGATGGACTTGACATGGAACATTCTGAACACTAACTTTGATGGCTGTTCCACACATTTGGCACATTCTGACCTGTACCAGTTGTTGCTGAGAGAGGACTTCCTGCAAGGTCATCTGCTTGTTAGGTCCACACACATGCTAGATAGACTGACCAGTACACACAGATTCAATACATTCATGCAGTAGGCCACATATAATAAGTTGTTTGCTGTATGTGTGGTAGATAATGCTAGATATGCCATAGAGCCTAGAGCCTTGCTCAATGACCCTAATACTTGATTTCTAGACAATGCAGGAAATAACCTATAACACAGTCCATACTGAAATGTGAAACACAGTGGACTGGGTATTCAGACTCCTGAAGGAATGTATCTGATGTCTAGATACCTCAGAGGAAGGACACTTATATAGTCTTCACATAGGTAGCAATATATTTGTTGTATGTACCATGAGTCACATTGTCGTATTGCACAAATCTGATGCAGCAAGTTGCCTAAACTGGCAAGGCCTACCATACCAGTAATGCCAGCAGCAGAAGGGCAGGGTGGAGAGTCAGGAGAGGAACATGAAACAACAGTATGACAGCAAAGGTAGGGGTGGCCACAATACATCATAGCACTTGCAAAGGGGAGATTTCTGGTGCCTATCTGCTGGCCATGACACAGACAATACAGAATAAAATGATGCATGCAGTATTACACCCTAGCTGTGCAGAACAGTGCATGGGTTGATCATGCTGTGCGTCAAACATCAATATGCCCTCACAGATTAGGAGATGGATAGGGGACAGTCATCTTCACTTGCACAGGTTGGAGGGGACACTCTGACAGCTGACTATAACTCTATAATTTAGGATGAGGTAGTGTCACAAGAGGTGGACACAATAGGCACATAGTCTGAGAGTTGTAGGGAGTCAGGATCACACCCAACTGTGGTGTGGTCATAGTGCCATGACATAGCTGTTGCTGATGCCCACTACATTGGCTAGTGGTGTTGGGGTCCTGTCCATTATGTATCTAGGAAAGGGTAGAGCCTAATTGATTGGCTGTTTGTTTAGTTTTTTTGTATCATTAATTTACTCTTACTGTTAGTGCTTAGGTCTAAATCTTTGAATAAACATAAACTTAAACTTGAACTAGAACTACAGGACAATGAACCTGCACCCTGATGAGGTGTCCTGGATATTGAGCAGGAGGAGCTGTGCCACCCATGACCTGTACGGTGGCCATACTTAGGGTGGCAGGCAGGGTGCCCATAAGTGGTACTGATATCTTCTCACCAACAGTCTGTTAAGTCACACTTGGGGCAGCCTGTTTCCAACCACCTGACCTCTGGACCCTCCCCTTGCAATGGACTGCATGGCATGCACACACAGACCGGATAGCAGTTGTAAAGTGTGTCATGGATGCCCTTGTGAAGACAACATTTGCCATCAGTGACCTCAGCATCAGTGTGTATTCTTTATGTCCCTATACTCCTGGACACTTTAAAGTTGGTGCATTTACTCCCTATTCACGCAACATATGGAGACAAATGCCATCTCCACAGTGCTATGAGCTGTGCTCATGTTATTGACCTGTACATCTACCAGATAATATTGAGTGTTGTAGCAATTTCAAGGACAGTCCTGTAGTCTTGGTGTTCTGAATCCCCTGCATCTTTCTCCTATGGTGGGTAATGCACAACTCAGAGGTGGTTTGCCTGCCAGATGCTGTGTGGACTTGGGACATAAGTGGAGCCCATTTGGGATACTCAGGTATAGGATGTCTGTCATGCACTAGGGAGGATGTGTGTCCAGCCCATACGTCTACATGGTCCTCAGTAATGGTGGATGTGGTTGACCCCCCCCTCCCCTGTAGTGTTATGCCACTTACATGTTGCCACCATTATCAGCCACAGGTGTCCTGCTGATGTCAGCCCTATTTTGTCCTGTTTTACTGGACCGTCCACCAATGGAACATGTTGAAATCTGTACACACATAACACCATTTTCAGTTCACAGACAAGTGCCTCCATAACTTCCTTTGGCATACTTACTTTTACACATGAAAATACTGATGTACAATAAATTGATAGATGTACCTTGTCATACATGATGTTGCTTTTGCAGATGAGATGTACCAAGTGCAGTTATGTAGCTAGCCTTTCAACAATCCCTCCCACTTATAATGCTGTGGTATTTGCTATAGCAAACTATAATAATAATGGACATTACTAACCTGTTAAATCCTCTATGAAGATATACGTGCTTGGTGTCAGTCCAAATCAGGCATCTAAGCCACAACCAGTTATGAATGCCTCTTCTCCTGGCCGGGGAATAATATTAAAACTCCTCCATCTGAGTGAGCACCTCTGTTCTTGTGGTCTATCCCCACTGATGACTTGACAAAGTCCCATGTCTTTTCCTTTGCAAGGAATTTCATATCAGTAACCCTTTACTGCATCCGTTGTAAAGACGTTTATAGGAGCTGACAACATTCAGTTCTTGCACCAGCTCCTGCCAAATTAAGGAGGTGCATTTCTCGTGTGTATAAGGCTGCCATAGCATTTCATTCCCCAGGCTAGTGAAATTTTTAAGTATTGCCTTGTCAGTACATGCACACTTGAGAGCAAAACTTGTCAGCGAGTAGGTGTGTATGCTGTGCTGTGTGATGAACATAAGTATGATCATGGCCTCCGTTCTTTGTAGTGCACTTGGTTAACAACTGCAGCTGCACAGCCTAACAACTCACTTGAGTACTAAACCTATTCTTCTACTTATGGATCTAGGACCCAATGCCTTTGCCATGCATATGGCATGTGCACATGATATCAGTGTAGTACCACTTTAGTGACACTGTTTCACAAACATACTGCTCCTTGAGCAGACCTACCAAACAGCTGTGGCTGCTTCAGCAAGTGGGAAAAGCAAGGCTTCTGCATGCCCGTGTAGAGAATTTGAGGAATACTTACTTGGCAAGTATGATGGCCTTTTCATGATGATGGATATCTACTGTAAATTGTGGCAAATTTTGACTGATGCTACTAACATCAGGGTTGCCATAAAGCATTAATGGCTGGGAAGATTATATGCTCATAATATTGATCACTGCTGCAGTAGCTTTAGCTATATGGGTTATATCCGGCCAAGAATATAATAGCCAGCAAGCTTCCAAAGCTTCAGGGCACCTACTACACACCTAAACCACTAGTCAGCTCAAGCTGAGCTGAATAAAAAGACAGGTTTGGGTACCAAGCCCTCCACAGTTTTCCTACTGTGGAAGAAAGTGCTTCTGTGAGTGCTTTCAAGGATTGATGGTCAGCTTGTGCTGTTACTTTGCTTGGCCGATAAGTTCCCTTTGAGGAAGAGCCATCCATAGTTATTTTGTTGTACTTTCCTGTTTCGGAATGTTATTTTTAAGCTAAGATTGCATGTTTTAATGGACTGTCATAAGACTTAACTGTACTTTTAAATGGGCATGCTTTTTATTCCTGTCAGCTTAAAAGTTGTTTAAAGTAATTGAAAAAAAATTGTCTGTGATGAAACTGAGTTTATTTTACTTTTGGGGGATGGCAGAGTGTTTTAATGTGCTTTTACTGTGTTTTGTGTGAAAAAGTGACTTTTACACACTTTAAATACTTACCGTCTTTTGCAGCCTGTTTTCTATGGGAAAGAGGCACCATTTTCAGAATGACCATGGGACAAACTATCAGTCCCACAGTTGGTCTTCCTTCCACTCAAAAAAAGGAAAAGTTAAGCATACAGCCTTTGCCATCACAGCAGGCTAACAATTTTCCACAGCCACAGGTGGGTGACTCTGATGTAGCCACAGCATGTTCTTCAGACCACTCATCTTGTAGCCCAGGTCCCCCTGGTGTAGCACCTACAGCCATTATGGACCATGTTTTAGCCATGTCCTCTGCAGCTGTTGTCCCCTCAGAGGGCAAGAGAGAACAAATAATCTGATGTTGTTAATCTTCATTTATTCCTTACTGATGGGTGTCGGTTCCATCCTCGGAACTGAGCCGGACATTATAGCAAGCTTGCACCAGTCAAAAACCTCTCGAGCTAAGCTTTACCCATAGTGCCCCTGTCAATATTACCTCAGATCTCATTTGCCGCATACTGAATCAAGACATGTCAGGCCACCTTTCAGCTAAGTCATTTAAAAATTTTTCAATACTTAAACCTTTTCTTGGCTTTCTTCCATATATTTAATTAATCTTTTGTGTATCACTTATTTTTTGCTTATCTGCATGAGTATCCCTCCCTTTCTTTCATTCTTTTACCAAGTTTGGTTCTCTTCATACCATTGCTTCCCTTACTTCCCCATTCTCCTATCTCCTCTCTTCTGTAAAAAAAAAAAAAAACCTCCTTCTTCTTTCCTGTGCGAGTGTGATTTGACATGCTTTTTGTTAAAATTATATTTTTGGTCGCAAATATGTCTGAGAAAAAGGGAACAACTGGTTTCAAGTGTTCTGACCAGTGCAATAGGAAGATGCCTAAAGTAGACAATTGTGTATCTTGTGTATACTGTCTCGGGGTGCCACACCTGTCTGTGAAACCCCCTTGTGAGATATGTAAAGGATATAGCTCCCTCAGAACAGAAAAACAAGCTTATGTTTAAAGGTCTCCTAAAATCTCCCTTCATGGAGGCTATCTCTGAGTCAGAGAGCTCAACCTCTCCAAAGAGAGAACATTAAAAGAGGAGTAAATCCTTACCCTCCTCTCCTCATATCAGTGAATCTAAATTGATGGAACCAGAAGCAAAGATTTCTAAATTGGCACCAACAACCTCGGCACCGGGGCCTCAAACCCCCTCCATGCTGCTATTTTTGGTTCCAGGACCTCAACAGCCATCTACGGTACCGTTCTTGGTGCCCATGCTCCAAGCACCAACTACGACACTGATTGTGACTACAGTACCAATCTCCCTTTCAGCACCAAAAATAGTTGTTTCAATTCCAGTCACTTCCCACCTATCTATACATCATGCTGGTCCTTCAACCTCGATGCCGAAAGGTGAAATACCCCCTCGGACTTGATATTCCCCTACGGTGGATCCGCTTTTTGGACAACAATGCAGACCATTTTTAGAGATTCCTGACTCACCATGGGGGATGTCCACCTGCTCCTCCAAGAGCCTTTCAGAACTGGACGTAATGAGGCTAGTGGATCAGCTGCTGGCAGCCAGAGGAATTCGAACTTCTTCCAGATCCTCCCACCCACTTGGAGCCAAGGATTTTTCTACACAGACTCCACCATATTTTCCTCCTTTGACCTCCCTGGAGGTACCGGACCCTTCAACACCATCGCCAACCCCAGTTCCAGCTTCTTCGATTCCTTTGTTATATCCTACCATGGCACCGGAGTCTACTCTTTGGCCATCAACTCACTCGGAGCCGGGCCATCCTTGAGATCGAGACCGGTCTGTTGGCACCATGTTCCCTAGTACAGCACTTCTTTTCTCCATGGCGCTATCTGCTACGTTTCTGGTTGCCTTGGCATAACCGAGTCCTCTCGTGGCTCTTTGCCTGGAAGTGGGTTCGTCGGAGCAGGGTGTGTCCCCAGTCCCGAGGCTGTCTGGCCAGATCTGCTTTCCAGGTGATGGAGAGGGCAATTGCCTCTGCAGGCTTCCAGCTCGTCCCTTCGGTGCCGGAGACCAATATATTTCTTTCCTCTGAGCCACAGCTGACACAACCCAGTATTCACAGACACTGGACATGAGAATCTCAAGACATCCTTTCACAAGGTACCTACTCTGTAGAGTCCTCCTCAGATGTCCCCATCGAGGAGTTACCTCATAAGAGATCGTGCAAGAGGAAGCACGTGGATTTCCCTGAGGAATCCCTCACCGAAGATACAGACTACGATGAGGGGGGAGGGTCCCCACAGTCACCCCCCCCCGAGGATGTCTCCTTTGGAGACATATTGGAAATGCTGAAGCAGCGAGGAGACTGGAAGTCCTCCACCCCTTCCTCTGAGGAGTCTGTATTCTTGCAGGCTTTCCATGCTCATCCCTCTACTTCCTGGGTGACCCTGTCTGCAGATGACCTGGTTCAACTTTTTGTGCAGCGTGCCTGGAAGAGTCCTGATACCGTTGAATCTATCCCCTGGAGACCAGACAAAATTCTTTCCCCTCCAGAGGGCAAACCACACTGGTCCAAGGGCCTTCCAGTAGATGCTATGGTTGTGGCAGCATCCGAGGAGAGCACTACTGTCCATCCCGCTAACAGGGAGTCTCGAGCAATGGACAGACTATGGAAGTGGGTGAATTCTTCAGCGACCTTTGCCATTTGGTCCTTGAACTATCTGGCACACTTCACCCGGCTTCAGAAAGATCTAATTTCAGAGCTCTCAGAAACCCTGGCAGGAGCAGTTTCTGATGAGGTACTTGACAATGTTGCCTCAAAGCTTGCCACCCTAGAATCTATCTCTAACTCATCCATGCAGGTGATTTCTCATTCTACTGAAGGGGTGGCTAGAGCAGCGGGTGCAGGTGTTATCAGGAGATGTTATGCCTGGATGCACCTGTGCAATTTTACGGATCACTTTAAGTCTTCCTTTCTTAATGCCCTCGTCAAAGCCTCCTCTGTTTTTGGCCCAAAGGTAAAAGACACTTTAGCCAGGTGTGAAAAGGATGGTAAGACCTTGTCTGCTGTGGGCATACGTCCCCCCCCCCAATGACCTTACTGTCAGAATCAGAGGAGTGAAAAGATGTTGTACAGGAAATCCCAGGGTCCATTCCATAACACACGTGGCGAGTTTTCCCCCCCGGGGTAGAGGAGGGAACTTAACTGGAAGATGCCCCTTCAGAGGCAGATGGGGTCTGTGTAATCAGGGGTGCAGAGATTTCCTCTCTGGACAGTCGTGTCAGCGCTCATGAAGAGCGGCTCAATTGCTTACCTCTGGAAGCAGTCGGGGAGCATTTTTCTATGCAACACCTTTCCTGGAGAACGATAACCACAGATTTTTGGGTGCAGATGATAATTGCCAGAGGTTATTACATCCCTTTCAATCTTTATCCAAAGCCACTAAGGCATATTCCTGATGTTCCACCCAGTCAAAGGAAAGCAGCAGCTAAAGAAATCTAAAAGCTGCTTCTAAAAAGAGTCATCCAGACAGTCCCTCCAGACCACATAGGATCCAGATTCTAATCAAGGTTCTTTTTAGTGCCAAAAAAGACAGGGGACTGGAGGCCAATTCTGGACCTCAGCATCCTAAACAAATTTGTCAAAGCAACAAAATTCTGTATAGTCACGGTTCAGTCTATACTACCTTTTCTGGGGAAAGACGATTGGATGTGCTTGATATATCTTCAGGACGTGTATTACCACATAAAAATTGACAAGTGCTCCAGAAATTTCTTCCGCTTCCAGCTGAGAGCCAATCACTACCAATTCCGAGCGCTGCTCTTTGGTCTCTCTACAGTCCCCAGAGTGTTCACCAAATGCATGACAGTGGTAACAGCTCACTTGAGACTGCAAGGATTCCAGGTGTTTCCATAGTTAGACGATTGACTTCTTACCGCTCCAACCAAGCATCTACTGGTTTCAGCTATACATTACACCCTACAATGTATGGAACACTTAGGGATAACAGTAAACAAAGAGAAATGCAAGCTAATTTCTTCTTAAAGACTGGAGTTCATAGGGGCAATTTTTTGATACTCATTCTTGCCTAGTCTCCCTCCCACTTCACAGGCTACAAAGACTCAGTTCTCAACTCTGGGTGATACTCTTTCAGGACAATGCTTCAGCACGAGCAGTCCTCCAACTACTAGGTTCAATGGCAGCATCAATAACAATAGTTCCACTGGCAAGACTACATATTAGACTTCTACAGTGGCTTTTGCTAACTCAGTGGTCCCCTTTGGCTCTTCCTATGTCCTTTCATATCAAGATAACAAATCGATGCAAACAAGATTTAATTTGATGGATGAAGCCAGAAAAGCACCTATGGAGTCGCCCTTTCTCCACCTCTCAGCCCAGAGCCATAGTGACCATGGATGCCTCTCTGATCGGGTGGGGGGGGGCATTTCCAGGGAAAGACACTCCAAGGCACTTGGTCACTCATGGAGGCCAACCTGCATATCAAGTGCTTCAAGTGTTGCAAGGATTTCAACCAGTTCTCCCTTCAGGAACAATTGCCAATCAATCCGACAACATGTCAGTAGTCTGGTATATCAACAAACAAGGGGGAACTAAGTCCTACCCATTCTATCGAGAGGCCATGAGAATTTGGCAATGGGTGATAGCTTCCAATCGCTTTCTGATAGCAACGCACATTCCCAGGGATTTCAATATAATTTCAGACAAATTGAGCAGATGTATTCTACTGTCTCACGAGTGGACTCTCAATCCTGTCATAGTGACGAGGATCTTCAGTCGCTGGGGGCAGCCTTGCTGCAATCTATTCACATCCCCCACAAATCAGAAATGCAGCAGCTACTTTGCCCTAATTCCCCACATGGGGAGTCCCTGTGGGACACTCTTGTACACGATTGGCCCACGGGACTTCTTTGTACTTACCCCCCCCCCCTTCCGCTGATCCCGCAATTCTTGAAGAAAGCTCTTTGGTTGAAAAGCAGAGTAATCCTCATTGCACTGTACTAGCCACGACAAATTTGGTTTCCTTTTCTTTGGCCTCATCTAGTACATCAACCACAGATTCTGTATCCAACTCCAAAATTGCTGTCACACCCATAGGGGTTGATACATCCAAGTATATCGAGCCTCAAGATGACAGCTTGGTTCCTCCACTACCGGTAATTGCCAGGCAAAGCAATCTATCCTCCCCTGTCCACCACATTTTTCTGGCTTCCCATAAACCATCCACCAGGAAACTTTATCTCAGCAAGTGGAAAAGATTCATAATCTGGTCTTGGGAAAAGGGAGTAAACCCTTTTTTGGCACCGCTTTCTATGGTACTAGATTATTTATCTAATCTCCTTCATTCAGGAGCGGCAGCTTCATCTATTCGAGTACACTTGGCAACAATCTCCAACTTCCGCAATAATTTCAAAGACTCTTCCTTGATTTCACACTGTCTCTGTAAAACCTTTTTGAAAGGTGTTACAGATATCTGGCCCCCCTTCAAACAACCAATCAAGCCGTGGAGTTTGACATTAGTTCTACAAGCCTTGACTTGCCCTCCTTTTGAATTTGCTGCTAATTGTAATTTTAAATTCTTATCCTGGAAAACTTTATTCTTGGTGGCCATTACCTCAGCAAGATGAATTTCTGAATTGCAAGCCTTGTGCATAAAACGTCTTTACATTTTATTCCCTAAGGACGGAGTATCACTCCAGACTAACCCCTCCTTTTTACCCAAAGTTATTTCTGACATGACTGTTAATCAAATGATTGATCTACCAGTCTTCTTTCCAAATTTTTCTAACAAACGAGAATATTCATTACATTTGCTTGACATGCATAGACAATTGCTTTTGTATCTTGACAGATCTAAATCATTACGAAAATCTGACCAATTATTTGTATCATTCTCAGGACCAAAATTGGGAAGATCTGTTTCCAAAGTTACTTTATCGAAATGGTTGAGAGATTGCATTTGCTTTATTTATCAATGGAACAAGGCTTCTCTACCATCTAAGGTCAAAACACAATCCACAAGATCAGTTGCAACGTCTGTTGCCTTCCACGCAAGGGCTTCCATGGATGACATTTGGGCAGTAGCAACATGGGCCACTCCTACCTTTATCACGCATTACAAATTGGATATGATCTGCAGAAGGAGAGCCTCCTTTGGTTCAATGGTACTCAGAAATATTCTTCCATAGGGTCTCCCAGGAAACAAAGTAGTTAGGGACTCTTTTCCATCAGTAGTTAATGAATGAAGATTAACAGCATCAGATAAAGAAGATATGTTCTTATCATAATGTTCCTTCTGTGCTGTTGATCTTCATTCAATCATTACAACCCACCCACCATCCCCCTACGAAAGACTCCTGGAGGTTTGGATATGGTCCTACCCTATGATAAGGAAGTTGCTCAGACAAAGCCTCTGCTCTCTTCCTTCTTTCTTCCTTATGGGCAAACTCGATCTGAGATAATATTGAGAGGGACACTGGGTAAAGCTTAGCTTGAGAGTTTTTTGGCTGGCACGAGCTTGTTATAATGGCCAACTCGGTTCCAAGAATGGACAGACACCCATCAGTGATGAATGAATGAAAATCAACAACACAGATGGAATGTTATGGCAAGAACATAACTTCTTTTTTTCAGTCCTGGGAGAGGGAACAGAGAATACTTCCCTCTTAAGTCAGAATGTTTTTCCATCCCTGGGGAAGCTGCTGCTGCCACCATTAACAACACTGTTGGCCCCATTTTACCTGTCAAAAAGAAACGGAAAACTAAGAATGTATGTACTCCTACCCAAATTTCCTTAGACAGGAGTGGTTTACCGTGCCTGGCTCAGGGTTTTAATTCAGGCTATTGATCCTTCTTATAAGGAAGTTTCTAGTGAAAGAAAGAGGGATTCCTCTTTTCCTGGAGATATTTCAGATTCTGAATCTGGACAGGAAGATGAAGGGACAGATAACAGGGTTTTCTTCAGTTTTCTGATTCAGACTTAGGAGAGCTCAGTTTCTGATTCTCCCTGTGGGTGTTAATCTTTCTCTGAGACTATTTCTAGAATGTCCCAGTGTTTTCAGTGGAAAAACAATGAGGGTTGTCAGTCCTTCAGGACATACAATGAGCTGTTAAAGAAGGAATTTCCAGAGCCTTCACCCATTTAGCCAATTCAGTCAGCTGTTGAGGATGTGTGTGTGTTAATGTCTAAAAAGGCAGAATGTATAAAGTTCCTCAGTTGTTTAACTTTTTATACATTCTTCCCAAACCTGGCCCGGCAGTTATAGCTTTATTTACTCTTACTGCTGCTAAACATTTGTTTAGTTCTAATCCTACTCTTTCTGGCAAAGGTGAATCCAAATGAACGGAGACTTGGGACAGAGGTCTGCCTGTATTTGGTCCAGATGTTGAGCTCAAACATATTGGTTCACCTTCTTTCAAAACAGACAGTTGGAAAAATTCTGTTTGAGATATCCTTGCAACTACACTTGGAGAACAAAAGTGTTCTTGTTCCCTTGGATGGGAATGTTCTTTTATGCATTTCCACCCTTTCCACTGATACGTAAGGTACTTCTGAAGTCTCAGACACCTTCTGGCCCAAGCAAAGTTGGTTCTCCCTTTTAATGGAATTGACCAAGGACAATTACCACAAGCTTCCTCATACTCTGGATCTGCTTGCACAGTGTTACGGATGATTGGTGCACTCCAACTTAATGCAGTTGCTTCTAACAGCTTGGATTCTATCTTGATAGCATTTAAGCACTTGTTTCATGAGGATGTGCATCCAGTATTGAAGGAGGTAGGAAAACCCATTGATAAAAAGTCTTCTTTTTGTCAGTGTTAAGAGGTTTTCTAGGTGGAGCCTAACCAATATCAGAGGACCAAGTTATGGTGTCTATGCCCTCTGGTTTTGAAATATTTATGTGGGCTGGTCAATGATGGCTTATCTTATGCATTTACCAAGGTGCGTACTGTGTCCATTTCAGCTATGGATCCCACTGTTTCATCTCTTTGTGGTAAAACAGTTTATGAAGGGGATGCTTCACTTGAGACTCCCTCCAAAGCAAATTCCTCCTCTTTGGGATTTCAACTTTGTTCTTGAAAAGTTGACTTTATCTCCTTTGGAACTTGCCTTTCAGGCTAATTTGAGGCTCATCACTTGGAAAACTGTTTTGCTTATTGCTGTGACATCTGCAAGTTGAGTTTCGGAACTGCAAGCTTTTGTGGTGGGACAACTTTATCTGATTTTCCACATGGACAGAGTTGTTCTACATACTAATTCTTCTTTTATGCCAAAAATGTTTTCTGAATTTACCCTGAATCAAGTCATAAATCTTTGAGCTTATTTTTCATAACCTAAAAATAAGGGAGAAAAGATTCTGCATACCTTGAATGTGCACAGGAAGCTCTGGTACTACCTTGACAGGACTAAGATCGTAAAGAAGGCTGAACAGCTGTTTTTTTTTTTTCCTGTTTTGAGGCTAAGAATCATCATCTTGTCTCTAAGCAAAGGAATGCTCATTGGTTGTCCCTTGCTTTTTTTTAGCTCCCATCATGGTAGATCTATTCCAGGCAATGTTAAAGCTCATTCTACCAGACCCTTATCCTTTTCTGTGGCATATTGGAAAGGGTGGACTTTAGAAGTATTCTAGAGGCAGCAACTTGGTCCTCTTTCATACCTATACAAAGCACTGCAAACTGGGCTGTTTCTCAGATCCCAGAGCAGGCTTTGTGAAGGCCATTCTCCAGGAGCTCCTGGACCATTATCCTTCCTCCTGTCAGGTGAGGTAAGCTTTGGGAATCTACCATATGCCATTGATGCAGTGTGAATGGTTAACATAGTACATCTGCGTAAGTCCTACTTACCTATAACAGTACATATTCAAACTTCACACTGCCTCAGTGGCAGCACCGCTCCCCTTATTTTATATATAGTTTTATGGTATCCATCCTTGTTCTGTTGTTGGTTGGCTTTAGTTATTTGTGTTGGTATTTTATAGCTGCATATCAGTTGGTTTCAGGCAATTCTTGCTTCTGGTTCATCCTAGTTATCAATAAAAGTCCATATAACTGACTTTCTGTGACAAGGGTTAAGCCTCCCCTGATAGGAGGGACTTAGCCAATCCCCTATTACGTAGAGTCAGAAGAGGGGATTCCTAGCTCTGGAAAGTTGCCAGTATAAGTGCTTGTGATGGCACAGAACCCATATGTCAATGAAGTAGTGTGAAATTTAAACATCTTCTTTTACAGGTAAGTAGGACTTATGTAACTGTACTTTTACCCTAAAGATCACTGAATGGTAAGTGTATCTAAAATGATTATTAACACACATACCTTTGTGTTCATAGAAATAGGCATACCATACATTCCCTTTCACTGTGCTTGTGGATGACCTGTTTTGACTAGGCCTCTTGTAAGCTCCCTTGTCCACTCAGAAATGGCCAAATATCTGTTTGCCTCTCAGGTGGTGGTCTAGCAGGAGCTGTCTGTACCTTGTCTATTGGTGCAGATGGCCTTGACATGGAACATTCTGAACACTAACTTCAATGGCTGTTCCACACATTTGGTACATTCTGACCTGTACCAGTTGTTGCTGTGAGAGGACTTCCTGCAAGGTCATCTGCTTGTTAGGTCCACACACATGCTAGATAGACTGACCAGTACACACAGATTCAATACATTCATGCAGTAGGCCACATATAATAAATTGTTTGCTGTGTGTGTTGTAGATAATGCTAGATATGCCATAGAGCCTAGAGCCTTGCTCAATGACCCTAATACTTGATTTCTAGACAATGCAGGAAATAACCCATAACACAGTCCATACTGAAATGTGAAACACAGTGGACTGGGTATTCAGACTACTGAAGGAATGTATCTGATGTCTAGATGCCTCAGAGGAAGGACACTTATATAGTCTTCACATAGGTAGCAATATATTTGTTGTATGTACCATGAGTCACATTGTCGTATTGCACAAATCTGATGCAGCAGTTGCCTAAACTGGCAAGGCCTACCATACCAGTAATGCCAGCAGCAGAAGGGCAGGGTGGAGAGTCAGGAGAGGAACATGAAACAACAGTATGGCAGCAAAGGTAGGGGTGGCCACAATACATCATGACACTTGCAAAGCAGAGATTTCTGGTGCCTATCTGCTGGCCATGACACAGACAATACAGAATAAAATGATGCATGCAGTATTACAGCCTAGCTGTGCAGAACAGTGCATGGGTTGATCATGCTGTGCATCAAACATCAATATGCCCTCACAGATTAGGAGATGGATAGGGGACAGTCATCTTCACTTGCACAGGTTGGAGGGGGCACTCTGACAGGTGACTATAATTCTATAATTTAGGATGAGGTAGTGTCACAAGAGGTGGACACAATAGGCACATAGTCTGAGAGTTGTAGGGAGTCAGGATCACACCCAACTGTGGTGGGGTCATTGTGCCATGACATAGCTGTTGCTGATGCCCACTACATTGGCTAGTAGTGTTGGGGTCCTGTCTATTCTGTATCTGGGAAAGGGTAGAGCCTAATTGATTGGCTATTTGTTTAGTTCTTTTGTATCATTAATTTACTCTTACTGTTAGTGCTTAGGTCTAAATATTTGAATAAACATAAACTTAAATTTAAACTAGAACTACAGGACCATGAACCTGTACCCTGATGAGGTGTCCTGGATATTGAGCAGGAGGAGCTGTGCCACCCATAATCTGTACGGTGGCCATACTTAGGGTGGCAGGCAGGGTGCCCCTAAGTGGTACTTAATCTTCTCACCAACACTCTGTTAAGTCACACTTGGGGCAGCCTGTTTCCAACCACCTGACCTCTGGACCCTCCCCTTGCAATGGACTGCATGGCATGCACACACAGACTGGATGGTGGTTGTAAAGTGTGTCATGGATGCCTTCGTGAAGGCAACATTTGCCATCAGTGACCTCAGCATCAGTGTGTATTCTTTATGTCCCTATCCTCCTGGACACTTTAATGATGGTGCATTTACTCCCTATTCACGCAACATATGGAGACAAATGCCATCTCCACAGTGCTGTGAGCTGTGCCCATGTTATTGACCTGTACATCTACCAGATAATATTGAGTGTTGTAGCAATTTCAAGGACAGTCCTGTAGTCTTGGTGGCACTGAATCTCCTGCATCTTTCTCCTGTGGTGCGTAATGCACAACTCAGAGGTGGTTTGCCTGTCAGATGCTGTGTGGGCTTGGGACATAAGTGGAGCCCATTTGGGATACTCAGGTATAGGATGTCTGTCATGCACTAGGGAGGATGTGTGTCCAGCCCATACGTCTACATGGTCCGCAGTAATGGTGATGTGGTTGACCCCCTCCCCCCTTGTAGTGTTATGCCACTTACATGTTGCCACCATTATCAGCCACAGGTGTCCTGCTGATGTCAGCCCTATGTTGTCCTGTTTTACTGGACTATCCGCCAATGGAACATGTTGAAATCTGTACACACATAACACCATTTTCAGTTCACAGACAAGTGCCTCCATAACCTCCTTTGGCATACTTACTGTTACACATGAAAATGCTGCTGTGCAATAAATTGATAGATGTACCTTGTCATACATGCTGTTGCTTTTGCAGATGAGATGTACCAAGGACAGTTATGCAGCTAGCCTTTCAACAATCCCTCCCACTTATAATGCTGTGGTATTTGCTATAGCATACTATAATAATAATGGACATTACTAACCTGTTAAATCCTCTATGAAGACATAGGTGCTTGGTGTCGGTCCAAATCAGGCATCTAAGCCACAACCAGGTATGAAAGACACTTCTCCTGGCCGGGGAATAATATTAAAACTCCTCCATCTGAGTGAGCTGCCTCTGTTCTTGTGGTCCATCCCCACTGATGACTTCACAAAGTCCCATGTCTTTTCCTTTGCAAGGAATTTCATATCAGTAACCCTTTACTGCATCTGTTGTAGAGACATTTTTAGGAGCTCACAACATTCAGTTCTTGCACCAGCTCCTGCCAAATTAAGGAGGTGCATTTCTCGTGTGTATAAGGATTTCATTCTCCATGCTAGTGAACTTTTTAAGGTATCGCCTTCTCAGTACATGTACACTTGAGGGCAAAACTTGTCATCGAGTAGGTGTGTATGCTGTGCTGTGTGATGAACATAAGCATGATCATGGCCTCCCTTCTTTGTAGTGCACATGGTTAACAACTGCAGCTGCGCAGCCTAACACCTCACTTGGGTACTAAACCCATTCTTCTACTTATGGATCTAGGACCCAATACCTTTGCAGTGTGTAATCTCCATAGTTTCTTATCTTCTCCCTACAAGCAGATGGTGCTCTGCCATGCCATTGGCAGGGGGTCCCAGTTCTTCATACACCACAGCATCTTCCTCACCCTTCCTGACATTCACTACTGGGTTTGTAGTTGTTACGTAGGTACTTTAGCTGACTGGTCTTCTTCCTTAACTCTGTGAAGCTCCACACATAGAAAGGTGTTACCTAAATTTCTCTATATCATAGTTGTATGGCTGTAAGGTGTGTAGTGCAAATTGGCACTGATGGTTTACATTGTGCTGTCAGGAAGCAATTACTGCATCAGCTGTGCCAATGAAGCCAATTAGTACCACTGTCTTTGAACCACTGCCTCTGTGCAATCTGCTACCCATACACGTTGGTACAGTGCATGAAAATCAAGGTGAGCACTAAGCAGGTGACCTGTATGAACATGCATATGGCATGAGTACATGATAGCAGTGCAGTACCCCTTTAGTGACACTGTTTCACAAACATACTGCTCCTCGAGCAGACCTACTAAACAGCTGTGGCTGCTTCAGCAAGTGGGAAAAGCAAGGCTCCTGCATGCCGTGTAGAGAATTTGAGGAATACTTGTTTGGCAAGTATGATGGCCTTTTCATGAAGATGGATATCTACTGTAAATTGTGCCAAATTTTGACTGATGCTACTAACATCAGGGTTGCCATAAAGCATTAATGGCTGAGAAGATTATATGCTCATAATATTGATCACTGCTGCACTAGCTTTAGCTATATGGGTTATATCCGGCCAAGAATATAATAGCCAGCAAGCTTCCAAAGCTTCAGGGCACCTACTACACACCTAAACCATTAGTCAGCTCAAGCAGAGCTGAATAAAAAGACAGATTTGGGTACCAAGCCCTCCACAGTTTTCCTGCTGTGGAAGAGAGTGCTTCTGTGCATGCTTTCAAGGATTGATGGTCAGCTTGTGCTGTTACTTTGCTGGGCAGATAAGTTCCCTTTGAGGAAGAGTCTTCCATATTATAAAAATTGTTATTTCATTGTACTTTCCTGTTTCGGAATGTTATTTTTAAGCTAAGATTGTATGTTTTAATGGACTGTCATAAGACTTAACTGTACTTTTAAATGGGCATGCTCTTTATTCCTGTCAGCTTAAAAGTTGTTTAAAGTAATTGAATTTTTTTTTCTGTGATAAAACTGAGTTTATTTTACTTTTGGGGGATGGCAGAGTGTTTTAATGTGCTTTTACTGTGTTTTCTGTTAAGTGACTTTTAAATACTTTAAATATTTACCGTCCTTTGCAGCCTGTTTTCCATGGGAAAGAGGCACCATTTTTAGAATGACCATGGAACAAACTATCAGTCCCAGAGTTGGTCTTCCTTCCACTCAAAAAAAGGAAAAGTTAAGCAAACAGCCTTTGCCATCACAGCAGGCTAACAATTTTCCAGAGCCACAGGTGGGTGACTCTGATGTAGCCACAGCATGTTCTTCAGACCGCCCATCTTGTACCCAGGTCCCCCTGGTGTAGCACCTACAGCCATTATGGACCATGTTTTAGCCCTGTCCTCTGCAGCTGTTGCCCCTCAGTGGGCAAGAGAGAACAAATAATATGATGTTGTTAATCTTCATTTATTCCTTACTGATGGGTGTTGGTTCCATCCTCGGAACCGAGCCGGACATTATAACAAGCTTGCGCCAGTCAAAAACCTCTTGAGCTAAGCTTTACCTATAGTGCCCCTGTCAATATTACCTCAGATCTCATTTGCCGCATACTGAATCAAGACATGTCAGGCCACCTTTCAGCTATGTCATTTAAAATTTTTTCACTACTTAAACGTTTTCTTGGCTTTCTTGCATATATTTATTTAATCTTTTGTTTATCGCATATTTTTTGCTTATCTGCATGAGTGTCCCTCCCTTTCTTTCCTTCTTTTACCAAGTTTGGTACTCTTTGTACCATTGCTTCCCTTACTTCTGACATAATTTCCAATGGCATTGTTGGTATTCCCCATTCTCCTATCTCCTCTCTTCTGTAAAAAAAAAAAAAAACTCCTTCTTCTTTCTTGTGTGAGTGTGATTTGACTTGCTTTTTGTTAAAATTATATTTTTGGTCGCAAATATGTCTGAGAAAAAGGGAACAACTGGTTTCAAGCATTGTGACCAGTGCAATAGGAAAATGCCTAATGTAGACAATTGTGTATCTTGTGTATACAGTCTCGGGGTGCCACACCTGTCTGTGAAACCCTCTTGTGAGATATGTAAAGGATATAGCTCCCGCAGAATGGAAAAACAAGCTTATGCTTAAAGGTTTCCTAAAATCTCCCTTCATGGAGGCTATTTCTGAGTCAGAGAGCTCAATCTCTCCAAAGAGAGAACATAAAAAGAGGAGTAAATCCTTATCCTCCTCTCCTCATATCAGTGAATCTAAATTGATGGAGCCAAAAGCAAAGATTTCTAAATTGGCACCAACAACCTCGGCACCGGGGCCTCAAACCCCCTCCATGCTGCTGTGTTTGGTTCCAGGACCTCAACAGCTGTCTACTGTACCATCCTTGGTGCCCATGCCCCAAGCACCAACTACGACACTGATTGTGGCTACAGTACTAATCTCCCTTTCAGCACCAAAAATAGTTGTTTCAGTTCAAGTCACTTCCCACCTACCGTTACATCATGCTGGTCCTTCAACCTCGATGCCGAAAGGTAAAATACCCCCTCGGACTTGATATCCCCCTTCTGTAGAACCGTTTTTTGGACAACAATGCAGCCCATTTTTAAAGAGTCCTGACTCACCATGGGGGACGTCCGCCTGCTCCTCCAAGAGCCTTTCAGAACTGGATCTAATGAGGCTAGTGGATCAGGTCCTGGCAACCAGAGGAATTCAAACTCCTTCCTCCTTCCCACTTGGATCCAAGGATTTTTCTACACAGACTCCACCATATTTTCCTCCTTTGAACTCCCTGGAGGTACCGGACCCTTCAACACCATCGCCATCCCCAGTTCCAGCTTCTTCGATTCCACTGTTAGATCCTACCATGGCACCGGTGTCTACTCTTTGGCCATCGACTCACTCGGAGCCAGGCCATCCTTGAGATCGAGACCGGTCTGTTGGCACCATGTTCCCTAGTACAGCACCTCTTGTTTCCATGGCAATATCCACTATGGTTCCGGTTGCCTTGACGGAACCGAGTCCTCTCGTGGCTTTTTGCCTGGAAGTGGGTTCGTCGGAGCAAGGTGTGACCCCAGTCCCGAGGTTGTCTTTCTTGGTTTTGGGCTCCCATCCCTCTTTGGGCAGACATGCTTTCCAGGTGATGGAGAGGGCAATTGCCTCTGCAGGCTTCCAGCTCGTCCCTTCGATGCCGGAGACCCATATATTTCTTTCCTCTGAGCCACAGCTGACACAGCCCAGTATTCACAGACACTGGGCATGGGAACCTCAAGACATCCGTCCACAAGGTACCCACTCTGCAGAGTCCTCCTCAGATGTCCCCATTGAGGAGATACCTCGCAAGAGATTGTGCAAGAGGAAGCACGTGGATTCCCCTGAGAATCCCTCACCGAAGATACAGGTTACGATGAGGGGGGAGGGTCCCCACGGTCGCCCCCCCTGAGGATGTCTCCTTTGGAGACATATTGGAAATCTTGAAGCAGCGAGGAGACTGGAAGTCCACCACCCCTTCCTCTGAGGAGTCTGTATTCTTGCAGGCTTTCCATGCTCATCCCTCTACTTCCTGGGTGACCCCGCCTGCAGATGACCCAGTTCAGCTCATTGTGCAGCATGCCTGGAAGGGTCCTGATACCGTTTAGTCTATCCCCTGGAGACCGGACAAAATTTTTTCTCCTCCAGAGGGCAACCCACACTGGTCCAAGGGCCTACCAGTAGATGCTATGGTTGTGGCGGCAGCCGAGGAGAGCACTACTGTCCATCCCGCTAACAGGGAGTCTCGAGCAATGGACAGACCAGGGAACTGGGTGAATTCTTCAGCGACCTTTGCCATTCGGACCTTGAACTATCTGGCACACTTCACCCGGCTTCAGAAAGATCTAATTTCATTACTTTCAAAAACCCTGGCAGGAGCAGTTTCTGATGAGGTACTTGACAATGTTGTCTCACAGCTTGCCACCCTAGAATCTATCTCTAACTCATCCATGTAGGTGATTTCTCACTGTACTGAAGAGGTGGCTAGAGCAGCGGGTGCAGGTATTGTCATGAGATGTCATGCCTGGATGCACCTACGCAATTTTGCGGATTCCTTTAAGTCTTCCTTTCTTAATGCCCTCGTAGAAGCCTCCTCTGTTTATGGCCCAAAGGTAAAAGACACTTTAGCCAGGTGTGAAAAGGATGGTAAGACCTTGTCTGCTGTGAGCATACACCCCCCCCCCCAATGACCCTACTGTCAGAGTCAGAGGTGTGGAAAGATGTGGTACAGGAAATCCCAGGGTCCATTCCGTGACACACGTGGCGAGTTTTCCCCCCAGGGTAGAGGAGGGAACTTAACTGGAAGATGCCCCTTCAGAGTCAGATGGAGTCTGTGTAATCAGAGGTCCAGAGATTTCCTCTCTGGACAGCCCTGTCAGTACTCCTGAGAGCGGCCCAATTGCTTACCTCTGGAAGCATTCGGGGAGCGTTTTTCTCTGCAACACCTTTCCTGGCGAACGATAACCACAGATTTTTGGGTGCAGATGATAATTGCCAGAGGTTATTACATCCCTTTCAATCTTTATCCAAAGCCACTAAGGCATATTTCTGATGTTCTGCCCAGTCAAAGGGAAGCAGCAGCTTAAAAAATCTAATAGCTGCTTCTAAAAAGAGTCATCCAGACAGCCCCACCAGACCACATAGGATCTGGATTCTAATCAAGGATCTTTTTAGTGCCAAAAAAGACAGGGGACTGCAGGCCAATTCTGGACCTCAGCATCCTAAACAAATGTGTCAAGCAAACAAAATTCCATATAGTCACAGTTCAGTCTATACTTTCCTTTCTGGGGAAAGACGATTGAATGTGCTTGATAGATCTTCAGGATGTGTATTACCACTTAAACATTGACAAGTGCTCCAGAAAATTCCTCCGCTTCCGGCTGAGAGCCAATCACTACCAATTCTGAGTGCTGCCCTTTGGTCTCGCTACAGTCCCCAGTGTTCACCAAATGCATGACAGTGGTAACAGCTCACTTGAGACTGCAAGGATTCCAGGTGTTTCCATAGTTAGACGATTGGCTCCTTACCGCTCCAACCAAGCATCTACTGGTTTCAGCTATACATTGCACCCTACAACGTATGGAACACTTAGGAATAACAGTAAACAAAGAGAAATGCAAGCTAATTTCTTCTCAAAGACTGGAGTTCATAGGGGCAATTTTTTGATACTCATTCTTGCCTAGTCTCCCTCCCACTTCTCAGGCTACAAAGACTCAGGTCTCAACTCCGGGTGATACTCTGTCAGGACAAAGCTTCAGCACGAGCAGTCCTCCAACTACTAGGTTCAATGGCAGCATCAATAATAAGAAGTTATGTACCTACCGTAACGTTCCATGTTAGTTGTCTTCTTCTCGCCTTTTTTCTTGCTGGATGGGTTCGGAGCCGATCCTCGGCTCCAACTCGGCCTTCTACTAAAGCTCGAGGGCTATTTACTGGCTCGAGGCCTCCCCATATCCCACAATGGTAGGCGTCAGATACCCAGATCTCGTTTGGCAGAGCTAACACCATGGAAAAAAATTTTAAGGACACCTGTCCAAACTACAAGATTTACCTGCAGTACTAAAAACAGGAGGACGTAACCTAGATAAAACTCAGCCAGAGGAAGAAGGCCTCAAAAGGGATTCTTCTCGGTCTGTCCAGGCTAGGGGGATGGAGGGTGTGACACAAGAAAGAAGGCGAGAAGAAGACATCTAACATGGAACGTTATGGTAGGTACATAACTTCTTAATGTTAAGTTGTCTATCTCGCCTTCATTCTTGCTGGATGGGACAGCATCCCTAGCACCTTAGCCCTGGGTGGCTCATCGGAACAGACTCTTGAGCACAGTGGAACCAAAATCAGCTTGACTCCTGGAGGCCATATCCAATTTATAATGTGAAATGAAAGTATGAGGAGTAGCCCATGTGGCTGCAGCACAAATAGATTCCATTGGTAGTCTTGCTTGAAAAGCTACCGATGGAGCTAACGCTCTGGTGGAATGAGCTTTTGGTTTTATAGGGAGTTCTTTATTTCTGAATTGATAAATCAAAGTGATAATAGAGGCCAACCACCTGGATAGGGTTACTTTAGAAACTGGCAGGCCCTGCTTGCCCTCAGCATAGGATAGGAAGAGTTGGTCCGATTTTCTTGTTTGTTTAGTCCTATCCAAATAAAAACGTAATTGCGTATGAACGTCCAGTTGGTGTAACTTTTATTCAGCTCTGTTCGAATAGTTAGGAAAAAAGACAGGTAGATCAATAGCCTGATTCAGGTTTGTCTCAGAAGGTATTTTGGGCAGAAAAGAAGGATTAGTCCTGAGTGAAACTCTATCCTTGTGAAAAACAAGATAAGGAGGACGAATACAGAGGGCTTGAAGTTCCGACACTCTCCTAGCTGAGGTGATGGCTACTAAGAAGAGAGTCTTCCAGGAGAGTAATTTTAAGGAACAGGAGGCTGCAAGTTCAAAGGGAGGGAGAATCAAGGAAGTTAATATGAGGTTTAAATCCCACAGTGGCAGGGGATCTCTAACTGGGGGCTTAAGTAAAATAGTCCCTTTAAGAAAGGCCTTACAAAGTTTGTGGGACATGATGCTGGTTTCTGACAGGCCAGCGTGGAAATTAGCGATAGCAGCCAATTGGACCCTAATAGTGGCAGACGAGGAACCCGCTCGAAAGAGTTGTGCTAAAAAAATCTAGAACGTGATGGACAGGGGCTGTAAAGGGGTCTATATTTCTAGCCTCCGCCCAGAAAGAGAAACGTTTCCACTTACTAGCATAAGTCTTCCTGGTAGCAGATTTGTGCGAAGAAAGGATGATTTCACGCACAGGCGGAGAAATATGTGGAAGCCTGGCTAAGGTTGGAAGTGGAGCAACCAAGCTGTGAGGTTGAGAGACTGAAGGGATTGGTGCAGCCTGATGCACCAAGAGGTCTGGCACTGGGTCCAGATTCCAAGGCTGCTCCAGCAGGTGACGATGCAAGAATGGGAACCAAATTTGTCGAGGCCAGTAAAGGGCAATGAGGATCATCCTGGATCCCAATGCGGTCGCTTTCTGAATTAGTTTGGGAATTAAGGGAAAGGTTGGGAATGCATACAGAAGACCCCGGGGCCAATTGTGAACTACAGCGTCTCTGGGGGAGTGGCCGGGGAGGGGGAAGAGAGTGAAGAAATTGTCGCACTTGCTGTTGAGAGGGGTTGCGAAAAGGTCGCAGCAAGGTTGACCCCATCTGCGGAAAATTTTGTCCGCTACTAACTGATTGAGAGACCACTCATGAGGCATGAGAATAGCTCTGCTTAGCCTGTCCACTATGACGTTAGACTTCCCAGGGATGTGCATTGCTATCAGAAACAGTTGAGAGGAGATCGCCCACTGCCAGAGTCTGAGTGCTTCTCGACATAAGGGATAGGACCTGGTTCCGCCCTGCTTGTTGATGTACCACACTACAGACATATTGTCTGTCTGAATTGCAATAGTCCCAGTGGGTAGAGAGTCCTGAAGAGCTTGCAACCCTAAAAGTACTGCTCTCATCTCCAAGACGTTTATATGCAGGTGGTACTCTAGAGGTTTCCAAGTGCCCTGGACAGTCCTGCCCTGAAAATGCCCCCCCCCCACCCGATCAGGGAGGCATCCGTTGTCACCATGGCAACAGGAGAAGGAAGAACAAATGGTCTGCCTTGAAGTACTTGAGAGGAGACCATCCACCAAGACAGGTGATCTTTGCATGATTGGTTGATTATTATGATGTGAGACATTGGAAGCTGTTGAAAGGACCATTAGGTAAAAAGCATCCATTGAAGAATCCGCATGTGAAAACGAGCCAGGGGAATTAATGTGATTGCTGCTGCCATGAGACCCAAGGTTTTCAGTACAAATCTGGCTTGAATTATCTTACACTGTAGTAAGGTCTGGACATGTCAGCGAATGTCTGAAACTCTTTCTAAGTGAAGTTTTGCCGACAGCTCTTTTGTATTTAATCTTGCATCTATAAAGGTTATAGATTGACAAGGCGACAATGCAGACTTTTCAAAGTTTGTAGAGATACCTAGTTCGGTGCAAGTTTGGATGGTATAATCCCTGGCTCGCACTAGCTGATGCCTGGTGGAAGCAGTCGGGAGCCAGTCGTCTAGATATGGAAACACCTGGAATCCTCGCCGTCTCAGGTGAGCTGTAACCACTGCCATGCATTTGGTGAACACCCTGGGGGCTGTGGTGAGACCAAAGCGCAGGGCTCTGAATTGATAGTGACTGGCTCCCAGCCGGAAGTGGAGAAACCTTCTGGAGCATCTGTCCATTTTGATATGATAGTACACATCCTGAAGGTCTATGGAGCACATCCAATTGTCCTGACCCAAAAAGGGTAGAATGGACTGAAGCGTGACCATCCGGAACTTCGTTCTTTGAACAGATTTGTTTAACCTGCTGAGATCCAAAATGGGTCTCCTGTCCCCTGTCTTTTTTGGTGCCAAAAAGAACTTGGAGTAAATCCCGGATCCTTGCTGGTCTGCTGGGACTGGCTGGATGGCCCTTTTTTCTAGCAGTTTTGAAATTTCCAGTACTGCTTGATCCCTTAGACCGGGTGGAACATCTGGAAGGGACCTGTTTGTTTGTACAGGAGTGTGGACAAAGGGGATTTTGTAACCCTCGGATATGATAGACCGTACCGATTTGTCTTGTGTGAGGAGTTGCCAGGCTACTGGGTACACTGACAATCTTCCCCCGACTGCCTCCGAAGGTGGACAGTCGGGCAGCCCCTCAGGGGTGCTGAAAGGGTTTGTCAGAGAAAGATTCTCTGCTACCCTGATTTTGCGGACCCCCTCTGCCCCTCGGGCGGCATCTATTATTGTTCCCTCCCCTTCGCCTGGAGGGAAACTCACCACGCGTGTCAGGCACGACTCCCTGGGGTTTCCAAAACCACATTTTTCCACTCTTCTGACCTTTAGGGTATGGTCTAGAGGGAGTAGAAAAACAGACTCCCACGGCAGAGAGAATCTTGCCTTCCTGCTCACATCTGGTAAGGGTATCCTTCACCTGTGGTCCAAACAGAGCCGAACCATCGAAGGGAGTATTGCTGAAGGATGCCTTAAAGGGGTCAGCAAAGTTGCATAACCGCATCCAGGCATGTCTTCTCAAAGCCACGCCTGTACCTGTAGCCCTACATGCCCCATCGGCTGCATAAGAAATGAGCCGCATGGAGAAGTTGACTATAGAGTTAAGGGTCGCCAGCTGGGAGTTAATCTTGTCCCGAGAACCCGCAGCTGATGGATCCTGAAGGGTATCACCCAGTTCCTTAAGAAGATCCCTTTGAAGGCGAGTGAAATGACACAGATAATTCAGCGACCACATGGAAAAGGTCGCTGAAGAAAACATCCGCTTCCCATACCTGTCCATTGTCCTAGATTCTTTATTAGGTGGATGGACAGGCACCAAAGGGTCAGCCAACTCCTTCTTAGTGGCTGCTGCCACCACCATGGCATCAACAGAGACACATTTTGTCAGAAATTGTTTGTCGGGTGGGGCTGTAATGAACTTAGTGGGCCTGCGGGGAGTTGGTTCCACTGTGTCCGGGGCTGTCCACACCTTTCAAGCCACCACTTCCATGAGCGGGTCGAAAGGTGGAGACATCCAGGAGGTGGAAGGGCGAGAACCAAATGCATTCAGGTACACCGACTCGTCCTCGGAAGGGTTAAGGGCAGTCCAGTTCCCCCTCTGCCTAAGGATCTCTAGGATGTCTGAAAAGGAGACATCCTCAGAGGGAGACCTTGGGGACCCTCCCGAATCCTCCAAGTCGGTATCAGACGTGACTGACTCGGGGGAGTCAACATGTTTCCTCTTACATTTTCTCTTCCGAGGGGGCTCCTCTGAATGATCAGGGGAGGCCTCAGAAGAGGAAGATATGCCCAATGGAGCGACCTGGAGCATCTGTTCTCCACGCTTGGGGTCAGGAGGGTGGACAGAGACAGATGCAGGCACAATGGGGGAGGAGCCAAAGGGGCCGATCGTGGAGCCGACACAGGAGTCAGCACGCTCCTCATGACCTCGAAGGCACCCCTATCGGGCAGAGCAGAGGGTCTCCACTCTGAAGAGATGTGAACCCCTCCCGGCACCGAGAGGGATGGCTCCGAGGCTGATGTCAGGGCCGAGCTCACCTGCGCCGAATCCCCGAGAGGGAAAACGGGGTCAGACAAGTGTCCTATGCCACTCGCCCCCTCGGAGCCAACGAGGGAGTCCTGGTGCCTAGATCCCTCCAAGGAAGGAACCAGTGAAGAGATCGGAGCCGACCAAGGAGCCAAAAGGTGTGGTATCGGCTTCGACGTTTCCAAGATTCGAGCCCCAACCAGCCCCGGCTCTGAACACAAAAGGGGAGTCGGAGGAGGAACTGTTGAAGACACTCGGATAGCCACAGTCTGTTGAGAAGGGCTGGTTAACATCTTGGCCAGGGCCTGTGATTTAAGTAGTCTACTAACCACCCTCTCTAAGTCATGGTCGGATAACCTGGAAGACCGAGAGGAATGGGACCTATGGCTCCATTCCGACTGCAGCAACGGTGACCTCGGAGCCGAGCGAACCGATTCTAGGGAAGGGGACCTGGAATGTTTCCGGCCTAATGACGGTTCCGACATTAAAGTCGGAGCTGATAGAGGTCTAGAGGTGTCGGCCCCAGCCGGAGCCAACGAAGAGGCAGATGCTCCGCCCGGCGACGGCTCCGAACTGGGAGCCGACGGCTTGGTGGGCTTTGAGGATTTCCCCGACTGAGGCTTTGCCAGGGATCCCTCTGGCTTGAGTAGGCCTCTCAAGATAAGTTTGTTCCTATGCTCCTGCAGGACTCTTGGGCTGAAGGCATGACAGACCGAACAGGAGTCCTGCAGGTGTAGGGAACCCAAGCAATACACGCAAGAAGTGTGACCGTCTGTCAGAGACATCTTCTGACAGCACGAGTCACACTTCTTGAAGCCTGAAACTTTGGTATCGTTGGACATACTGGCCCGGGATTACCAGAGAGAGAAAAAATGTTACACTAGTGCTTAAACCAGACACACAGACACAGTCACACACCCGCACTAGATGAGGTAACAGTAGTGAGTAGAAAAAACTATCACAAACACCCACACTTTATAAAAACAACTACAACAATCTAAATAAAAATTATAAGGCTAAACACTACACCTATAGTTACAACAAGGGGGGGGGGTTAGCCATTATTTGAGAAGGAACAAGGGGGGGGAGAAACTCTCTAACAGAAAACGAGTTTCCTAAGTGGGACAAACTAGGGGATACCGGTACAACTACACTAAAAGTTAAGACAACCTAAGTCTAAGAAAATAACAGTTAAATTTTAGCTGAAAAAGATAAAAAAGGATTAATACGACCTGAGCTAGTAAAAAAATGCAACCTCGTAGCTGAAGAGGCAAACGAGATCTGGGTATCTGACGCCTAGCATTGTGGGATATGGGGAGGCCTCAAGCCAGTAAATAGCTTTCGAGCTTTAGTAGAAGGCCAAGTCGGAGCCGAGGATTGGCTCCAAACCCATCCAGCAAGAATGAAGGCGAGACAGACAACTTAACATCAATAGTTCTACTGGCAAGACAGTGGTCCCCTTTGGCTCTTCCTGTGTCCTTTCATATCAAGATAACAAATTGATGCAAACAAGATTTAATTTGATGGATGAAGCCAGAAAAGCACTTATGGAGTCGCCCTTTCTCCCCCTCTCAGCCCAGAGCCATAGTGACCACGGACGCCTCTCTGATTGGGTGGAGGGGTAATTTCCAGGGAAAGACACTCCAAGGCACTTAGTCACCCATGTAGGCCAACCTGCATATCAGTGTTATAGAAATGAGGGCAGTGCTTCAAGCGTTGCAAGCATTTCAACCGGTTCTCCCTTCAGGAACAATTGCCAACCAGTCCGACAACATGTCAGTAGTCTGGTATATCAACAAACAAGGGGGAACTAAGTCCTACCCATTGTATCGAGAGGCCATGAGTATTTGGTAATGGGTGATAGCTTCCAACCATTTTCTGATAGCAATGCACATTCCCAGGGATTCCAATGTAATTGCAGACAAATTTAGCAGATGCATTCTCCTGTTTCACGAGTGGTCCCTCAATCCTGTCATAGTGACGAGGATCTTCAGTCGCTGGGGGCAGCTTTGCTGCATTCTGTTCACATCCCCCACAAATCACAAATACAACAGCTACTTTGCCCTAATTCCCCACAGGGGGAGTCCTTGTGGGACGCTCTTGTACATGATTGGCTCACAGGACTTCTTTATACTTACCCCACCTTCCGCTGATCCCGCAATAATTGAAGAAAGCTCTTTGGTTGAAAAGCAGAGTAATCCTCATTGCACTGTACTAGCCATGACAAATTTGGTTTCCTTTCTTTGGCCTCATCTAGTACATCAACCACAGATTCTGTATCCAACTCCAAAATTGCTGTCACACCCATAGGGGTTGATACATCCAAATATATAGAGTCTCAAGATGACAGCTTGGTTCCTCCACTTCTGGAAATTGCCAGGCAAAGCAATCTATCCTCCCCTGTCCACCACATTTTTCTGGCTTCCCATAAACCATCCTCCAGGAAACTTTATCTTAGCAATGGAAAAGATTCATAATCTGGTCTTGGGAAAAGGGAGTAAACCCTTTTTTGGCACCGCTTTCTATGGTACTAGATAATTTATCTAATCTCCTTCATTCAGGAGCAGCAGCTTCATCTATTCGAGTACACTTGGCAGCAATCTCCAACTTCCACAATAATTTCAAAGACTCTTCCTTGATTTCACACTTTCTCTGTAAAACCTTTTTGAAAGGCGTTACAGATAACGGGCCCCCCTTCAAACAGCCATTCGAACCCTGGAGTTTGACATTAGTTCTGCAAGCCCTGACTCGCCCTCCTTTTGAATCTGCTGCTAATTGTAATTTGAAATTCTTATCCTAGAAAACTTTATTCTTGGTGGCCATTACCTCAGCAAGATGAATTTCTGAATTGCAAGCCTTGTGCATAAAACATCTTTACATTTTATTCCCTAAGGATGGAGTATCACTCCAGACTAACCCCTCCTTTTTACCCAAAGTTATTTCTGACATGACTGTTAATCAAATGATTGATCTACCAGTCTTCTTTCCAGATTTTTCTAACAAATGAGAATATTCATTACATTTGCTTGCCATGCATAGACAATTGCTTTTGTATCTTGACAGATCTAAATCATTATGAAAATCTGACCAATTATTTGTATCATTCTCAGGACCAAAATTGGGAAGATCTGTTGCTAAAGTTACTTTATTTAAATGGTTGAGAGATTGTATTTGCTTTATTTATCAATGGAACAAGGCTTCTCTACCATCTAAGGTCAAAACACATTCCACAAGATCAGTTGCAATGTCTGTTGCCTTCCATGCAAGGGCTTTCATGGATGACATTTGGGCAGCAGCAACATGGGCCACTCCTCTTACCTTTATCACGCATTACAAATTGGATATGGTCTGCAGAAGGAGAGCCTCCTTTGGTTCAATGGTACTCAGAAATATTCTTCCATAGGGTCTCCCAGGAAACAAAGTAGTTAGGGACTCTGTCCCATCAGTAGTTAATGAATGAAGATTAACAGCATCAGATAAAGAAGATATGTTCTTATCATAATGTTCCTTCTGTGCTGTTGATCTTCATTCAATCATTACAATCCACCCACCATCCCCCTATGAATGACTCCTGGAGGTTCGGATATGGTCCTAGCCTATGATAAGGAAGTTGCTCAGACAAAGCCTCTGCTCTCTTTCTTCTTTCTTCCTTATGGGCAAACTCAATCTGAGATAATATTGAGGGGGGCACTATGGGTAAAGCTTAGCTCTAGAGTTTTTTGGCTGGCACAAGCTTGTTATAACAACCGACTCGGTTCCGAGGATGGAACAGACACCTATCAGTGATGAATGAATGAAGATCAACAATACAGATGGAATGTTATGGTAAGAACATAACTTCTTTTTTTCAGTCCTGGGAGAGGGAACAGAGAATACTTCCCTCATAAGACAGAATGTTTTTCCATCCCTGGGGTAGCTGCTGTTGCCGCCATTAACAACACTGTTGGCCCCATTTTACCTGTCAAAAAGAAACGGAAAACTAAAAATGTATGTACTCCTACCCAAATTTCCTTAGACAGGAGTGGTTTACTGTGCCTGGCTCAGGGTTTTAATTCAGGCTATTGATCCTTCTTATAAGGAGGTTTCTAGTAAAAGAAAGAGGGATTCCTCTTTTCCTGAAGAGATTTCAGATTCTGAATCTGGGCATGAAGATGAAGGGACAGATAACAGGGTTTTCTTCAGTTTTCTGATTCAGACTTAGGAGAGTTCAGTTTCTGATTCTCCCTGTGGGTGTTAATCTTTCTCTGAGACTATTTCTAGAATGTCCCAGTGTTTTCAGTGGAAAAACATTGAGGGTTCTCAGTCCTTCAGGAAATACTATGGGCTGTTACAGAAGGAATTTCCAGAACCTTCACCCATTTACCCAGTTCTGTCAGCTGTTGAGGATGTGTGTGTGTGTTAATGTTTAAAAAGACAGATAGAATGTATAAAGTTCCTCAGTCGTTTAAGTTTTTATACATTCTTCCCAAACCTGGCCCGGCAGTTATAGCTTTATTTACTCTTACTGCTGCTAAACATTTGTTTAGTTCTAATCCTACTCTTTCTGGCAAGGATGGGAAGATTATTGATAAGTATGGAAAAAGTCTGTATGTCTGCTACTTTCATTTTCTGAATTTTGAATTGTCAGGCTAATGTGTTAACATTTATTCTAACTAATTGTGAAAGCATGAGGAATGTTTTGCCTGCAGTTTCTTCTTGTGAGGAAAATCTGCTTTAAATAATTTAGTTTTTTTCCATTTTGCAGGTCACTACTCATGTTTACAGTGTGTCTATGACTCAGGTGATACTTCTTCCAGGGCTATGGCCACTGGTATTGTTTTGAGGAGGTTTGCTTGGCTGTGTTTTCAAAGCCTCATAGATGATGTTAAAATGAAATTGTAAATTTTCCTTTGGATAGAAATTTAGTTTTTAGTTCCTTTGCTGCAGAGGTTGTCAAAACATGTGATGAAAGGCGTAATTTGATACAGGGAATCTCTTAAGATATCTCACACCTCCTTTTCCAAAATTTGTGAAGGATTTGTGAAGGATTCTGTAACCCTTCATCCAGTTTTTGCAAAACAGAAAATAAACAATCTCAGTAAAACCCTGGTAGACAAATGTTTAAAAAGAAATGGGTGGGTGGTCCCAAAAAGTATTCATGAACCCCATAGAACAAGGAGACAGTCCAACAAGTCAGAATGAATGTTTAAGGGACCTTGTCCACCCCTCCCACCCTGGCAGTCCATTTTCCCTTCCAGAAAATCTGAATCTTCACATTTCATTTTGGCAACAGATAGTTTCACACAAAGAGGTTCTGAAGAGCATTCATTAAAGTTACAGATGGTAGTGGGAGGAAATCCCTCCATTTCGGTGAGTGAGGTAATTCCTCATCCACCAGTCCAAACTAATTTATTTCCCCCTGTCCTTCAACACATGCTGTCCTGGGGAGTGATTGAACCTCCTTCCTAAGTCTTCCTAGGTGAGAAAATGTTTTTAATCAAGGATGTGTTTAATGCCAAAGGAAAAATGTTTGGAGACCAGTTCCAACTCTTTCTTTCCTAATCCTATTTGTGAAAGCACCAAAGTTCAAGATGATGTTGTTTCACAACCTATGTCACCTTCCTTATTCAACTTTCTTGGTAGAACTAGATTTAAAAGATGCTTAGCATCACATCCATATTCATCCAGACTTCAGATGTTTCTTAAGGTTTTGAGTCTCTGGATCACATTATCACTTTTCTGCCTTAGCCTTTGTGCTATCCATTGCATCTAGAATGTTCACAGTGTCTAGCTCTATTTATAACTCACTGGAGGCTATAGGGTATCCAAGTTTTTCCATATTTACTAACTTACTTATTTTTTCAGAGTCTTTTTCAAAGTGTCAAGAATCTCTGACTTGGGTGAGAGATCTCTTACACAAGCTGCGATTCCAAGAAGACATTCAAAAGTCTTTTTGACTGCTTTACACAGGATTGTGTTCCTAAAGTATCAGATCAAAGAGCTTTTCTGCCACAAGACAACATAGATCCATATCTAGGTCAGTTTCTAAAGTGTTCCACTCCGTATTCGTTCAAAGCACGTGAGTACCTCTTTTGGGTCTCATGGCATTTATGATTCTCATAATCTCCCTGGCAAAACTCCACACGAGAGAGATGCAGTAGCATCTGAAACCTGTTTAGTCCCAGCACCAACATCCTTTGTCATTTCAAATCCTAGTGGTAGGGTTTGTCAGGAAAGAAATCACTTGTTGGAGGCAGTAAATTTCCCTAACTCCAGGTCTCCCCTTCTCCCTCCCTGCTCCAAAGCAGTCAGTCACCACAGATGCCTCAGACTTTGATTGAAGAGCAGTTTCAGGAGAATAAAAGTGCAAGGTTTGTGGGAAACCAAGGACAAACACAAACACATATAGTCTCTGAATCATCGTCGGTCCTCCAGACATCTTCAGGTTGTTACAGACAATCCCACAGTTATGTGGTACAGCAATACGCTGGAAGGAACCAGGTTGTACCCTCTTTGCAGACTAGCCATTTTAGCTTGGGACATAGCTTCACAGCACTATCTTACTCTACAGGCATCTTACATTCTGTCACAACAAAACTGAATGTCAGACAAGGTACTGCAATAACAGGACATCTGCAGAGATATCCTCAAACACACATATTTGCTTGCTTCCTTTTCCACCCTCTCAGTCAAGGGGAATCCTAGCCAAATGTATTTAGAATGGAGTCCTTCCCAAAGCTTCTAAAGCTGAGCAGAACAAGGGTAGACCCCACAAATGAAACTAGAGCAGGGAGGTCTTCCAAGATTTGATCCATCTGTGGGGAGTTCCTCAAGTAGACCTATTTGCCTTCATTCTGAAGAATCAGCTTGCAAAATTGTGTTCCAGGACTCAATGCAAGAAGACTTGGAAGACAAATAACTTTTCCTATCCTGTATGCATTTTCACCCTTTCCATTGATATTCAGGTTACTTCTGAAGATTCAGGAGAAATCTACAAAAATCATTGTGGTGACTTCCTTCTGGCCCAGGCTGTGACACCCCACCACTGGCCCAGTAATCAAAGAGCCTCAGTCCTCACCACTGGCAACAGTGGGGGACATACATTGGGAGGATGACAGGTACACACACAGTATTTCCAGATGCAGCTGTTTGTATCAAATGCAATTCCCCTTAAGGGCACACAGAGATCACAGTCAGTCTGGGGCTGGTTTCTCCCTCTTTCTCCAGATCCTCAATATGACTCCCCACTGACACAGCTATAGAGTTGAGATCTCTGCTGAGGGGCCAAGCCAAGACCTCCAACACTCTCTCTGTCCAACCAGTGCTTTGTGTCCCTGCCCAGTTAGCTGACCCACACACTCTTGGAGATTTGTTTTACACACACACACACACACACACACACACACACACACACACACACACACACACATGGGAAAGGTGGGCACAGGTTTGCTAGCTATGCCCCCTTCTTCCCAGACTATAAGGTAGTTATTACTGTCACCAGCCACCTCTTTATCAGCTACTTTAAGGCCCTTACCAAAGGGTGTCCAATCTTACTGTGTAATGTTACTATCATTACAAATGGTAGTTTGACGAAGAGCAAGGATTTTAGGAGTGGCCTACACAATGTCACCAAATAAATATGCAAGTACTCTCAGAGCTTAAATATGTCTAGGCAGACTAGCCACAATGAAAGGTTTAAATATATTTAATAATAAGTATTAAAAGTACAAGAAAATACCTAGGTATATATTTATAGTGATATCAGAGTTCAAAATCACAGGAAATATTTAAAACAACATTGCAGGACAGTCTGAAATAAATAAATAAAAATATCTAAAATAAGCTTTGCTATATTCCTGACTACATCTAAGAGAATTATACTGTTCTCTAGTACAATTAATTAGAGCAGCAAGGCAGATGTGGTGAATGGATCCTCTAGCTGATTTTGTCAGGTCAAAGATAGAATACAGAATGCAGAGTCTCTAACTGAGAGTTTTTAAATTAATATCTCAAATATTACTGCTGGGATATCTTGCGGAATGACATTATTTCTTGTCATTTGGCTCTATCCCAGGTAAAACCCTCACTGGTGAAAGTTAGCAGTATTTCACATCCACCTGTAAAAATACATAGACAAGGGCTTTTCCTCAGATCTATGCAGATCCCGGAAATCATGAAACAATAAAACACTTTCAAGAAAATACAGAGAATGTCTCTAGTACAGACATTATGTCTCCTGCTGCACTGAAAAAGATAACATATTTTTATTGCATGCCCGTAAAGTAATTTAATTTCAGCTATTTTTCTGAAGTTAAATTTCTTGTGTTCTGGTTTCCACTGTTAAAATATATACATTTAAAGAGTTACAATAGTGTATGTACATTTCTGTTCTCTTCCATTAGGGTACACTAGGATACATTTTAAGCACTTTGCAAAAACCTTTTCACCCCCACTTCTGTACTGGCAGTTTGATATACACCTGACATGCAGTTCTAATACATTTGTAGCAGAAGTATCTTATATGAATCATGTTGATATTCACAAATGACATATAATTATTTACAAAATTCTGGATAGCGGTGCTGGCAGTATCTCCATTTGTCACACTTCTCCCCCTCGAAGACTCAAGATAGTTTTTCAAGTGACCCTTGTAAAGCATTGCTTGAGAGGGATGAGCCTATCTGGGAATACCTTACCCCATTCACTGTCTTGAGAGCCTATCTGGGAATACCTTACCCCATTCCCTGTCTTGAGAGCCCATCTGTGTTGGCATTGCTAACCCCATTATGGTGCTGCACTGTCATATCATATGCCTGCAACCCTAGGCTCCACCTTAGCAATTTGGCATTTTGCTGGCTGGCTCAGTGTAGCCATGTTAAGGGATTGTGGTCTGTAACTACACTGAATTTCCTTCCATAATGATAAGGCTGAAGTTTCTGCAGTGCCCACACTATGGCTAGACATTCCTTTTCTACAGCTGCATAGCATTCCTCCATGGATTGGAGCCTATGTCTGAGATATTTCAAGGCAGTAACCACTCCCACAGGGGCAGGCAGGCTGCTCAATGTTTATCACTGCCACTGATGAACACAGAGACTTCCCTTTAGCCCAAGCAAACAATGGCCTCCAAGAACCTTACAAACAGTTCAGAACAGCAAATCTGTAACTGAACTTTTTTAAATCTCAGAAAAGTGGGGAAAAAGCAAGATTTGTTTTGTTTTTTTGAGGCTCTAAATAAAAATCTACCTAAGCAACAGAGACCTCCAAAGCAGACATCGAAGCAAACACTACCCCAAAACAAAACACGTACAACACATAGCACACAAAGTCAGTGTGCCAAGCAGTCACAGCCCTTAAGGCTGAATAACACACCTGATACTCTTGTAATAGGTGACTCTATTGTCAGACACACTGATGTCCTGCTCACCAGGCTGAATAAAGAGAAGGTCACAGTGAGCTGCCTGTCAGGCGCTAGGATCCGCCACATAACGCAAGCACTCAGTTCACTCCAAAGCAAATACAAATATGACTCAGTCATTGTACATGCTGGCATGAATGACCTGAGACGTACCTCCCTCGACTTCATGAAAAGAGACATAGAGGAACTCTCTGATCATGTAGCCCAGGCCGGTATGACCCTGACCTTGAGCAGCATCTTACCCTCACCTAGAATGATGCCACAGTATAAAGACAAAATGATCGATTTTAACAATTGGCTAAAATTTTGGTGTCATTCAAAGGGGATCCAGTGTCTGTCAGCCTGGGATGACATGCTCGACAAGCCACGTTGCTTCGCTAGGGATGGCTTGCACCTGTCACCCTGGGCTTTCGGATATTGGCAAAGGCTCTTGCCACCCCCATAGTGCCTTTTTTAGGCAAGGCTCAAAAGTCAAACCCACCTCCATAGACAGCACAAGGAACAAGAAACTAAGGGTGATGCTGCTAAACGCCAGAAGTCTTAACCTCAAGATGCACGCACTCGAAGCTCTCCTCAGTATGGAGAACATCGATATCTGTGCAGTGACAGAAACCTGGTTCAAGGCTCCAGAGAGCACCCCAGCACTACCAGGTTATACCTCATATCATGCTTTTCGGCCCCAAAACCCGGACCGAACCACAAAAGGAGGGGGAGTTTCCATATTTATCAAGGATATCCACACCTCCAAATTAGTGGCATTGCACGAAGTATCGGAGACCATCCATGTGCAACTGACAGTGGGCAAGACTGCTTTTCAGTTTATAGCATCCTACAGACCACCCTCTCAAAGTCAGGAATCCCACTCGGCTTTCCTGAAAACATTGGAGAACATGAAGATCTCTCCAAACACCATTATATTGGGTGACTTCAACTACCCAAACATAGACTGGGAGCATTACTCAAGCCCCAGCACCTTAGCCCAAAGGTTCCTGGAATTTATAAACTCAAATGCTATGGAACAACTAGTCACCACTCCCACAAGAGGGGAAAACATACTAGACCTGGTCATTACCAACATGGGGACTCTATGCTCCATACCAGAAGTATATCCCTCATTGGTAAGATCAGACCATAAATTAATTTCACTGGATATCCACATCCCAACCCCACCCCCCAGCCCAGAAAACCACAGTGAAAAATTTCTCAAAAGCGAACTTCACACTTCTCAAAACCGAAGTGGAATCCTTCAAGGCCCCAGGGCCAGTGGAAACTATGGCCCAAACTGCAGAATCCTATATAAACGCATTCTACGGACATCTCCAGGAATGCATGGATCATGCTATCCCAAACAAAATCAAGACCCAATCATCCAAAGGCAGGCGTCCAGTCTGGTGGACCCCAGCCGTAAATAAACTGTACAACAGAAGGAGGAAGCTACTACATGATAGAGCAAAAACCCTAAAAGGGAAGGCATCTCTGATCTGTACTAGCAAAAAATTACGATCCCTCATAAAATCCTCCAAGGCCAGCTTCGAGAGAAAAATTGCACAGGACACTAAAGACAATCATAAGGCTTTTTTCCGTTATATTAGGAACCTGGGATGCAACTCCCAGACTTGTTCTGAGTTGATTCTAAGCGACAAAAAATACACTGAACCCACAGACATCGCTAATATCCTGGCAGACAGGTTCAGTGCAAACTTCTCCACCCCCTCCCCCTCAAAAGAACAAGTATCTATCCCGGTAGAGTGTAGCCGCCCAAACATCTCTGATGCTCAGGTGAAGGCCGCCCTCACTAAAGCAAAAAACACTGCTTCCATGGGAACAGATGGCGTCCCGGGTTGCGTCCTACATGAACTCCAAGAAGAACTAATCCCTCAAGTAAAACTGCTGTACAATCTCAGCCTCACTACAGGATATGTGCCCAAAGAATGGTGTACAGCAACAGTGGTCCGACTCCACAAAGGTGGTGCCTCTGCGGACCCTGGAAACTATCGCCCCATAAGCCTGACTAGCCTAGTCTGCAAGGCTATGGAGAGGATCATCATGGAACTCATAAACAAAGACATTGGGGATCTACAGACACTAGATCCTACCCAATTTGGCTTCGTCAAGGGCAGATCCTGCCTTTTGAACCTGGTCGACTTCTTCGAAACAGTCACCAAGGCTATAGATGAAGGAAAGGTAGTCCACACAGCCTATCTGGACCTCGCAAAGGCATTTGACACAATACCCCACTCGGGCATCATAGATAAGCTATCCAGCCTAAATATAAACCCCTATGTCACAGGATGGGGCGCAAACTGGCTCAAAGACAGAACCCACAGAGTCAGAGTTGCTGGAGCCATGTCAGACTCGAAACCAGTCACAAGTGGCATCCCACAAGGTTCTGTCCTGGGACCACTCTTGTTCAGTATTTACTTTTCTGAGGTACAGGCCAACGTGGGAGGACTATGGCTCATTAAGTTTGCAGATGACTGCAAACTGGGCGCCATAATCGACTCTCCAGCTGACACAAACATCCTTCAAAAAGGTCTCGCAGAGACGGATAACTGGTGCCAGAGCCATGGTCTAAAGCTAAATGCCAAAAAGTGTATAGTCATACCCTTTGGCAAAAACAATGTGCCCACAAATTACCACATAGGTGGTAACCCATTAAGTACAGAGAAAGTAATTAGGGATCTGGGGACCCAAGTTGATAGCAATCTCTCCTTTGACAACCACATTGCCAAAGTGGTTAGAAAGACCTTCTACATAGCCCACCTCATCATGAAAGGATTCACATCTAGATCAAGAGAGGTAATCGTGCACCTTTATTCATCCCTCATCAGGCCCATCATAGAATACAATGCCCCCTTTGGGATGTACCTTACCCAACACCTGCAGCAATTAGAAAAACCCCAAAAGTACCTCACCGAGGATCAAGGGACTCAAACAGATGCCATATGCTGCTCGGTTAAAAAAACTCCAGCTCTACTCAGTTGCATACCGCCTACTTCGAGGCGATCTATGCCTGACATATAAAGCTATGTCCAACCCAGAATTAATGGACATGCTCCACCTCAGTAAATCTAAATCCCTTAGAGCCACGCGCTCGAGGGACTTGAACCTCAGCACAGAAATAAATAGAACATGCTGGAGGGACAGATTCATAACCCAGAGGCTCCCTTCGCTCTGGAATAGAATTCCAATTCATGTTAGGCAGAGCACCTCACTGACTCTCTTCAAGAAGAATCTTGATGAGTGGATGGGGGATCGTAGGTTTGTCCCGGGGATTACTTCTGTGTCACTATTAGACAGAGGCACAGTAAACTAAACTTTAAAAAGGGCACAGTATACTCAAATCAAGGGGTGGCGTAAGCCAAACACAATCGGGCTAGGCTTATAAATGCCCCAGGGCAGATAGCCTAGTATGAACCTATGAACCTATATATCACTGGGTGTTCTTCTTCCTTTGAGGAAACCTGACTGAGCACAGCCCCACTCCATGCTTTGAAGCATCTACCTGCACAACATATTCTTTGCTGTAATCTGGACTGACTAACACAGGGGGTCATCCTCATCCCAAAGCTCTTTTAAGCTTCTGGAATGCCTGTTCACATGCTGGGGTCCACACTACCTTATCTGGCCTATTTTCCTTGTCAGGTCTGTGAGAGGAGCAGCTATGGTACTGTAATTGTGGACAAGCTTTCTGTAGTACCCTGCTATCTCTAAGAATGCCCTCACCTGCTTTTTGTTAACAGGAGCAGGCCATGCCTGAATGGCTTCCACTTTGGCAGGTTCTGGCCTGATTTTATCACTCTCCACACTATGTCCCAGGTAGGAGACCTCTGCCATGCCCACCTGGCACTTACTGGGCTTAATGGTTTATCTTGCCATCTGTAGTGCCCAGCACCTCCCTGACATGCTGAAGGTGCTCTTGCCAGGAATGGTTGTAGATAGTAATATCATCCACGTAAGCAAGGGCAAAATCTCCTGCTTCTGCTAGGATATGATCTACTAGCCTCTGGAAAGTCGCTAGGGTACTTTTCATCCTAAAGGGCATCTTCGTGAACTCATACAAGCTGAAGGAGTCACAAAGACTGACCTCTGTCTGGCGTTGGGACTCAAGAGCACTTGCTGGTAGCCCTTGGTAAGATCAGTAGTGGTAAGATACTTAGCCCCAGCCAGCTTCTCTAGGGATTCATCTGTCCTAGGCACAGGGTAAGCATCCAACTCTGTGTGTCTATTTAATTTCCTGTAGTCCATGCAGAACCTGGTGCTGTCATCCTTCTTTGATACCAGCACCAATGGGTAGTCCCAGGGACTGCTGGATTCCTAGATTACCCCTAGTTCCAACCTTTCCTTTATCTCCTCCCTCAGAGTCTGTTTGACCCTCGCAGGCACCCTATAAGGGGCCTGCTTAATGGGCCTTTGGGGTCCTGTATCCACATGCTGCTGCACCAGATGCATGCATGCTGGTTTCCCAGTGAACATGCTCCCAAACTCCTGTAACACTGTTTGGATTTCTCGAACCTGTGTAGGGGATAGCTGCTGAGACACTGCTACCCCTTCCAGTGAGGTGTCAAACCAAGCCTAATTGAGGAGATCAGTCACTAGATCCCCCTCAGACTCCTCCTGCCCTGTACTGCAAATAGTTAGCACCAAGGCCTCCCTATTGTGGTAAGGTTTCATCATATTAACATGGTATAATTTATGCCCCTGCCTCCTGCTTAGCAGTTCTACCATGTAGTTAACAGCACTGACCTTCCTTACCACTTTGAAGGGTCCCTCCCAAGCTGCCTGCAGCTTGTTGTGTTTGACAGGAATGAGAACCATAACCTGTTGCCCCACAGCATACTCTCTAGCTCGAACATTCCTGTCATACCAGACCTTTTTCTGCTGTTGGGCTTCTGCCAGGTTCTCCTGGGCCAAGCCCATGAGTTCCTTGAGCCTTGTCCTGAGGTTTTGGACATATGCCACAACAGAATCCTTGTGGGATTCACACTCCCTCTCCCACTCATCACAAATCAAATCTACAGGTCCCCTCACCCTATGCCCATACAGCAACTCAAAGGGTGAAAAACCTGTGGATTTGTCCCACGCCCTCTTAAACTGGTCTGCAAATGCCCACAGCATGGTCTTTAGTGTGGAGTTTAACCTCTCAACAAGACCATTAGTCTGGAGATGTTAGGGGGTGGTATTTAGGTGCTTTACCCCACAGCACTCCCACAGACAAGCCAGCAGGTCTGACATGAAATTGGCACCTCTCTCAGTCAGTATTTCTTTTGGGAAAGCTACCCTGCTGAAAATCTCTAACAAAGCATTTGCCACCTTTTCTGCCTCAATGGAGGATAGGGCCAGTGCTTCAGGGTATCTAGCAGCATAATCTACTACCACTAGGATATACTTTTGCCTGTGGAACTTGGGGTACTCAGAGGCCCCACAATATCCATAGCTACCCTCTGAAATAGCTCCCCAATCACCAGCAAAGGCATTAAAGTAGCTTTCACCTTGTCTCCTGCCTTTCCTACCATTTGGCACTGCTCACAGGTCCTGCAGTACCCTGTTACATCCCCGAAAATCCCAGGCCAATAAAAGTTGCATAATATGTCTTGCTGTATGTTTTATGCCCATATGGCTTGCAAAGGGAATGTCATGGGCTATAACTAGAAGTGCCAGATGTTAGGCTGTGGGCACCAACAACTGCTGTATTCTCTCACCCTCTAGCTCTCCCTTAGGGGCCCACTCTGTATACAGTAACCCATTGTCCCAGTATACAGATTCCCTTTTTCCTTGACAATCAGGTGCCTCACTGGCTACCTCCGTCAAGCCTTGTAATATAGAGTCTGAGAGCTGTGCCTATCTCAACTTTCTCTCTCTTTGTGACCCTTCCCAGCTCCCCTTCCACAGGATGTCTGGTATTCTCTGACAGCAGTGCCTCACTGTCAGCCTGGGTAGTACTACTCACCGCTGGCCTTGCCGTCACTCTGTCCAAGGGAACATCAGTACCCACAAGCAGCTGTGGCTCACCTTCAGTCTCACTGCTATAGCGTAGCTCCCTCTCTGAAGTAACCACTACACCAGTCCTGACTTCAAGTCTGCAGTCTGTCTGGGTCCCCCCCCCCCCTCCAGGGTACCAGACCCACATGCTTGTCTCCAAGCCTGACTGCATGTAACTGCATGCACACAAGGTACTGCATTGTCAAAAGCGTTCCCTATCAGGACATCTGCAGGGATATCCTCAAAACACCTAATTGCTTGCTTCCTTTTCCACCCTCCCAGTCAAGGGGAACCCTAGCCAAAGGTATTTAGAATGGAGTCCTTCCTAAAGCTCTGACTGGAGTAGACTGCCCAAGCAAGTTGTGCTCCTGTTTAACCATTGCAGGCTTCACAATGGTTAGGTCAGAGGCTGTCTTTCTCTTAGCAGTGGGCTGTTTCCCGTCTACTAAGATAGGATAGAACCTCTTGTGGTAGTTTGCTACCCTTGTTGTTTGCAGATAACTTACTGCTGGCATTCTGTCAGTCCCACTTACTTGCTCTCCCACCTTTTGTTCCCCATCTTGACTCCATAGACATCCATATGCTGCATGCCCCCACTGGTTGCATTTAAAATATTTAACCCTTGGTCCTGGCTGTGTGCCTGAACTAGTGTCTTCCCCTGCTACTGGCAGGCTTTGTTGGGGATGTTTAGGCTGCCCACCATGGGTTCCCTTAGACCCATGAGCAGCACTGGGCATCCGTTTCCTGTGCAGTGATGCCCTGCTTGCTAGATATAGGTCTCCCTTTTTCCCCATCTCATCTGTGGTACTACATTCCCTATCTGCTAACCAGATTCTGATGTCCTCAGGCAAAGTGCTAAGGGCTTCTCCCCTCACCAAAAGGTCTGCCAGCCCTTCAAAAGTGGTGACCTGGCACCCATTCACCCACCTATGAAAAATGCTTAACTCAGCAATATATTCACACACACTTTCATCTCCCTTGCGTCTGTGCTTATAAAACCTTTTCCTATAATCTTCAGGTGTTAACTTAAAGCACTCTAATAAACAATTTTTAACAGTATTGTAATTTAAGCAATCAGTATCAGACAATTTAGAAATAGCAGTTACAGCTTTACCATGGAGTAAGGGGGTCAGGAACCATACCCATAGCCCTTGTTCAGCATTATACTGTTTACATACTCTTTCAAACATATGAATAAAACTATCAAAACTATCACCCTCTGTAAATTGTGGAAGAAATTTACTGACCTTTGTTGTTTCTGGGGTTCAGTTACTCCCTTCCCCATTACCTCCATGACCCTGGTGAAGAGTCAGCATCTCTTTTTCATGTTCACTCTGTCTCTCATTCTCCTCAGCTTCCAGACATCTCAGTCTCATTGTTGATTCTAATTCCATTTGTTTCTCCTTTTCTTCAGCCTTCAAATGTCTCAGTCTCTTTGCTGATTGTATTTCCAAATGCTTGGCCTCCAGTTCAAGTCTCTTTAACTCCAGAAAGATAGATTTTTAAGTCCTCTGTGAAAAGGTTGAACAGTCCATTTTCTGAGAGTTGTAATTCCCCAAGCCCAGTATGGTTGTCCTCTTGGTTACTGGTTTGTGATGCAGCTGTGACTAAGGCTGCATTAATTTCTGCTTTAGTCTGGTTGGCATGCACCAGTCATTTGGCTTGGCATATCTCAGCCAACTGGCTTCTTGTCAGCTTCCCATATTACTCTGCTGACAACCTTGCCTGGTCTTGACTAAATAAACTAACAAACAATAAATAAAACTATTGTGATATAAAACTCTGAATGTTCACTATGTGTCTGATTGAGAGTACAAACACCTTCTTTAGTGACCACTGCTTACAGGCTACAGGAGTTCAAAATCTGCACCACTGAATCCTACTATGGGATGTGGTGATCCCACCACTGCCACCAATAAATGTGAAGCCCAGCCACTGGCCCAGTAATTAAGGAGCCTCAATCCTCACCACTGGCAACAGTGGGTGACGTACATTGGGAGGATGACAGGTACACACACACTACTTCCAGATGTAGCTCTCTGCATCAAGTGCAGTTTCCCTTAAGAGCACACAGAAACTGCAGTCAGTCCTGGGTCAGTTAATTCCTCTTTCTCCAGATCTTCAATAAGGCTCCCCACTGACAAAGCTATAGTTGAGATCTCAGCTAAATGGCCAAGTCAAGACCCTCCAACACTCTCTCTGTCCAACCAGTGCTTTGTATCCCTGCCTCGGTAGCTGACCCACACACTCTTGGAGATTTGTTTTACACACACACGTGCGTGCACCTGGGAAAGGCTGTCACAGGTTTACTAGCTATGCCCCCTTCTGCCCAGACTATAAGATAGTTATTACTACCACCATTCACCTCTTTATCAGCTACTTTAAGGCCCTTAACAAAGGGTGTCCATTCTTACTGTGTAATGTTCCTGTCAATACAAATGGTAGTTTGACCAAGAGCAAGGGTATTAGGAGTGGCCTACACAGTGTCACCAAATAAATATGCAAGTACTCTCGGAGCTTAAATATATCTAGACAGACCAGCCATAATGAAAGGTTTAACCATATTTAACAAGAAATATTAAATGAACAAGAAAATACTCAATATATATTTACAGTGATATCAGATTTCAAAATCACATTAACTATTTAAAACAACATTGCAGGACAGTGTGAAATAAATAAAAAAATATCCAAAATAAACTTTGCTTTATTCCTGACTATATCTTATATACTGTTGTCTAGTACACTTAATTAGAGCAGCAAGGCAGATGAGGTGAATGGATCCTCTAGCTGATGTTGTCAGGTCAGAGACAGAATACAGAGTCTCTCTCTGAGAGTTCTTAAATTAATATTTCAAATATTGTACCCTCTCCCCACCCTCCACTGTACTCACAACCACTCTAATTTCAAATCACTTCTCCATTCTTACCTTACTTCGGACTGGTCTATTCCTGCTGCCTTCCCAACTAAATTATACTGTTGACTTTTTCAAAGCTTCCTTCAATCTCATCTACTGTCACCTCTAATCACTAACAGTATTGTTAGAACAAACACTAAACTTGTATAAACACGTTATGACTTGTACTTTTAATTATATTATCTGTGGTATTTTTGACTTTATCTATATTTTAACATTTGTATTTGTTTAAACGTATACTCCCTAATTTTGTATTTGTATTTTAAATAGTATATTTAAGCTTTTGCATACTGCATATTTCATACTTATATTCTAACTGCTTTTGGAGCTTTTCTCCCTGGGCCTCCACTGAAAATGGGCTCTGCTTGGCCCAGTGGACTTCCCGGTCATCAAACTGAAAATAAATAATAAATAAATAAATCAATAAATAAATACATAAATAAATAAATAAATAATACTGCTGGGATGGCTTGCAGAATTACATAATTTCTTGTCATCTGGGTATCCCAGGTAAAACACCCACTACTGAAAGCTAGTTATATTTAGCATCCACCTGTGAAAATATATAGACAAGGGATTTTCGTCAGATTTCTTCAGATCCTGGAAGTCATAAAAGAATAAAACACTTGCAAGAAAATACAGAAAAGTTTTCTTGTACAGACATTATGTCTCCTGCTGCACTGAAACTGAAAGATAACACCTTGATGTTATGTTGTCCTGTCTCGCCTTCATTCTTTGCTGGTTGGGCTTGGAACCGAGAATCGGTTCTGACTCGGCCTTATACAAAAGCTCGAGAACTTCCACTGGCTCGTGGCTATACCCTATCCCACGATGCTCAGGGAAGATTACCCAGTTCTCGTTTGCCACTAAGCAAGATCGGGTGCTTCCTCTAGGCTCTAGGCTAAGTGGAAACATTTCTTCTTTTTCCTGTATTTTTCTTGTATTTTTCATACAAATATGTAGTGTCTATAATGTAGATTTATTATTAGGATTGTTTAATAGATCCTTTTCTGGTTCATTGTTGTAATTGTACTTTTTCCTTGTTGGCCGTCCTCTACCGCTAGGCCTGTTTGTGTTCTTCCCCCCTATCCCGGTCCCAAATTCATCTAAATTAGAGAGTTTTTGGGTCTTTTTGCTGTTTAAACTAATTTATATTTCTTATCCCTTTATTGTTAGGTAGTCCATTTGAGTTAGAGGGCTTCCTTCGGCCCATTTAACTTAGAGGGCTTTCCCTTCCTTCCTCCTTTTCTTTTTCTGTGAGGAGTTTGCCGTTTAAATTAGATACTTCTCGTCTTGTTACTATTTGAGTTTCTTTTTGGTTGGTGTGTTAACTTTAAAAAAAAAGTTGTTGTTGTTGCCTTTTTTTTTTAGAGTTATCTTAGTTTTTTTGGCTTCTTGTTGAGTTATGTCCAAGGATGCTAAAGAAACAAAGCCTTCGCTTTAAAAAATGTGACAAATGCAGCCAGAAGATGTCTTTGACAGATGGACACACCAGTTGTGTGTATTGTTTATGTGCTGTCCACCTACAGGAGTCATCCTCATTTTGCCACGCGTTCAGCTGTAGAGTTTTAATGGAGAGAAAGAATAAGCTGATAGTCAGGGGCTTGTTGAAGGTACCTTTTACTGAGGCTCTAGAAGGGAATCAGATTTCCTCTAAATCCTGCCGCCAGTCTCCATCTTCAAGATTGGAGAAATCTTCAAAAAGATCATCTTCCACTGCTCCATCATCAGAACCTTCGAAGAAGCATGCGAAAGAGTCATCTATGGACCTGAAGGCTTTTGGGCCTGAGAAAGCTACCTCTTCACCTCCCCTAGTGATTTCAGAGCTGACAGAGTTCCATCTTCGGAGCTGATCCCCAGTTCTGGAACCAGTCTCTTCCGTGTTGCATTTTCCCATCCTTCAATCAGTGAGATCCTCGACTCTGACCTTTCGATCTTCCAGGAGCCTTTCAGATGACGATGTGGAGTGGGTGGTCAAGAGGCTTTTACGGACTCCAGCACTGGCCAAGATTCTATCGACCCCGACCCAAAAGGATTCGGGACCGACAAACATGACTACCCCTTTGTCAATTCCTCATCCGACCCATTCTGTGGCTTTGGAGTTGGAGTGCTTGGATCTGATTGTAGTAGAACTGTTGTGGCCGAGACCTGCTCTGGGTTCTTCGGCCCCGACCAGCACTCTGACCCCCTCGGTTCCATCGGATTTTGAGGGGTCTAGGAGCTGACGCTCACCCATCAGGTCTAGGGAGGAGAGTTGAGTTGGACAGTTGTCTGACCCAAATATACCTCTTGGGGTTTTGGAGCAGGTGAGCTTGGTGCCTACATCGGCCTTGCAGCCCACCGCCTTGGTTTGGGGGAATTCTTCTGGTTCTGCAGGGCCGTGGTGCTTTCAAGGTCATGAGGAGAGTGCTGTCACATCAGACAGCTCCACTCTCAGTTCCTAGCACTGTTCCCCTCAGAGTGCCAGAGTCTGTCTCTTTACCATCACTCCCTCCCAGGCGTGGAGACCAGAAGTCCCAGGATGCCCTACTGGGCGAAGCCATCTTTTCCGAATCCTCTCCTGAGTACCCCTCTGAGGAGGTCCCTCGGAAGAGGTTATGTAAGAGGAAACATATAGACTCCCCTGAGGAGTCCATCACATCAGACATGGACCTCGATGAGTCAGAAGGGTCCCCACGGTCACCCTCTGAGAATGTCTCCTGTGTGGACATCCTAGAGATCCTTAAACAGAGAGATGGCTGGAAGTCCATTAACCTTTCTGAGGATGAGTCTGTGTACCTAGAGGCTTTTGGGTATCGCTCCTCCACCTCTTGGGGAGCTCCACCTTTTGACCAGCTCATGAATGTAGTCAGTCGGAAGGCGTGGAGCTCTCCGGATTCAGTAGAGCCTGTTCCTAGGAGGCCAAATAGGTTCATCACTGCACACGTAGACAGGGATTTTCTGAGTAAAGGTGTCCCGGTAGATGCTATGGTGATGGCGGCAGCCACAAAGAAGGAGTTCCAATGAAGTAAATTGCTGGCTTCTAGTTAATCCACAGATATTTTATTCAGAACGAACACTATAAACACTGTAAAGTAAACGCTTTCATCTTACTCTAATAAGTAAAACTTCATCAGACAAAGAAACAAATAAATTAAGTGACTTATATATACACAATTAGCAATCACATGTTGTTAAACCACGCAATTCAAAAATTAAAAGATGTACTATCCTTATTTCATTAAATACATTATGATAAAAAAGTTAAACTATTAAATAGTGCTGATATATTAAAACCCATTCAAAGAAAGTGGAACTGACTGGATTAGGAATATTATAACTTTGAAATCATCATGTTGTTGTTGTTGTGTCTTTCGGCTTATCCCAGTTAGGGGTCACCACAGCAGAACTCCGGTCCACTAATGTTTGGTAGTGGATTTTTATGTGCCGAGTTACCAGCCCTGACGCACAACCTTCAACAAAGGCACGCCCAATCACGTATGCCTTCACACACAAGATGCTCTAGCTGAGAATTGAACGGGACAACGTCTTGCAGTGAGGCGGCAACGCTACCGCAGCACCACTATAAATATATGTAAATAAATATATGTATATGATTTTCACAAAGAATTTAAATAACATTAAAACAAATATATTAATTCATAAAACATATATGTATTCACATAATATAATTTATATGTTTCATCTCTGAATACTCTTCAACTTTAATAAACAAGGTAATGTGGTCATTTCATTTAACAATGGTGGATTATATGCGTTCAATCTAATCTGCCACATGAGTTCAGAAAATTCCAATATTAAACTCAATGGACCACCTCTGGGATTATATTGTACTTGGTGTATAATTTGAAAAGCAAAACTATGCTGGGGGTGTTCCTGAACATGTTTTTCTAAAGCATTCTCTGTTTTTACTCTCCTGATACTATACAGATGTTCATATACCCTGTCCTTGAGTTTACAATCTGTTTTTCCTACATAAAAACAAGGACAGAGTTTACAGGTTGCCAGGTGTGCCCCCCCTTTTGATAAACAGTTAAATCTGTTTTTGATAGTATACTTTCTGTCCCTAAAAGTAAAGGTCTTACCCACCTCCATATGTTTATAGTATGCACAACTTTCGCATTTGTACATGCCCGTAATTCTTGTTAAAGGGGTTGTAGCGTTCTCTAACAAATTCTTAAGGTTAGGACCTCTTCTATAGGTGATCCTGGGCTATGGTTCAATAATGGATACTAAGTCTTTATCTGACCTTAACAAATCCCAATTTTTACAAGGTATTTGTCTTATAATAGAAGCATCCTGACTAAAAGTTGTAATAAAAGTCAATCTTGGTGGACCTTCCCTGTTGCCAGGCATAGGATTAATGTCCTGTATTGGTGCTTCATTCCTATGCCAATCAGATGTTAAAATGGGTCTATATTCTCCTGTAGTCCTTTTATATTGGACTTCAAAAGTCAGCTCATCGAGTAAATAGGTTGGATAACCACGTTTCGAAAACATGTCATATAATGTTTGACAGTCAAGTTTAAATTTGTTCTCTTCAGAAACCATCCATGCTGCTCTCACCAGCTGGCCCTTTACCACAGATCTTTTTTGTTGGAAAGGGTGACAACTGGTGAAATGCAGAAACAAATTCAAGTATGTTGGCTTCCTATGTATACGAGCCTTAAAGGATCTGTCATTCTCATGCCTGTATAATTCCACGTCTAAATAGGCTTTACTACTATAGCCCAAGCTGTGGGTAAATTTAAAAAAAATAGTTGATTCATTTAAATAAGCAGCAACTTTCAGGATGTTTTCTCTATTGCCATCAAACATGATAAATACATCATCCAAAAATCTCATGTAACAATATATATTATTCCTAAATGGATTGTTGTTGAAAATATGATAGAGTTCCCAATGTGCCGTCACTAAATTAGCAAATCTTGCACCACAAGGGGAGCCCATAGCTACTCCCGATTTCTGTAAATAATATTTACCATTAAACATAAAATAGTTAATAGTTAGAATTAAGTCTAACAATTTCCGTAACAAATCAGTTTCCCTTTTGGGAATGCCTTTTGTTCGAATTAAATTAGTTACCCATTCTGTACCTATATCTGTAGGGATTACCGTATATAGGTCTTTAACATAAATGGTCAACAATATGATGTTGTCTCTATATTCCAAGTCATTGAAGCTTTTTAAAAAATGACCATGAATCCCTACAGATATAATCTATATGTTCAATATATTTCTTCAGTTTTATATCTACAAATTTCGTTAAGGGATAAGTTATAGAATTTCTACCATTTACTGTTGGTCGGAGTGGTAGGTCCAAAAGATCTTTATGGACTTTCAGTATCCCAAAAATCACCGGAGTAAGGGGGGCCAAGCATGACATATAATTATATAATGCCATAGGAATCTGTGATTCTATAAATAAATCGTTTAAGAACAACTTTTATTTTTTGATGAACACGGTTCATTTCATTAAGGGAAGCTACATCATAGTGTTCTGAATCAAGAAATCTTACCATACGTATAATATAATCTTTATCAAAAAATAATAGGCCTCCACCTTTATCCAGATTTACCACTCTTAAATTCTGAAAATTCAGTCTATTTAAACTCTCTCTCTCCTCCCTTGTGAAATTATTCATGTTTGGTAAACTGCGTCTATTAGTCTCGAGGCAGTCTCTCAGGTCCAGTTCACATATTTTTTTGAATACTTCCAACCCAGGTGGTAATGGTGGGTTAAATCTACTCGACACCTTACATTCATTATGAGTTCTCGGATGATCTTTAAACAAAAATTCTAAATTAATTCTACAAACAAACAACTTTAAATCAATTATTGTTCTGGCCAAATTAGCCCTTATGTCAGGGACAAACGTTTGTCCTTTTACTAATAAGTCCACTAAACCAGTGTCCACCTCTGTATTGGAATAATTAAATATCTTGAAGTCATGTGTACTGTTAAAAGATATTTTAAGGCCCCCGGTAGTGGTAGATCTATCCATATTTATAACTCCAGCTAGGGCATCTCTAGCTGGGTCATCTGCTACCTCTGATTTGTTTGATTCAAAGTATGTTTCTTCAGTTGGTAGGGTCTGATATTGTTTGCTGAATTCATCGACTGATGGCCCCTCCTGTGAAAATTTTGAAATCCGCCATTAGTACTTGGTTGTTGAGTATCATTAGAACCATTCTAAAATGGTGATTCAGCTGTTGATTGATTATTATGTCTCTGTTTATAGTGTTCGTTCTGAATAAAATATCTGTGGATTAACTAGGAGCCAGCAGTTTGCTTCATTGGTACAGTTTTTAAGCCTTTACAAGTTTGTATTTTCGTTTGTTTGTGCTACTGCATGGCGACAGAGTCTTCCACTATACAGGGATCATTCTTCTCTTTAGAGAACACACTTTCTAATGGTGTACCTAATGGTATTGCCGTATCTAATAAAGTCTGTACACCCTGTAGCAATGACCGTGTTGTCAAAGAAACTGGATCTAAGGAAGTGGATATACAGCAATTAGTTAATGCCGTTTTGGCATTAACTAAGAAGGTAGACAACCTTTCAGTGACTGTAAATGGGCTTATGAGCTCATTTCCGGCTAAAGAACCTGATATTCAGCCTTTGCTTGCAATGGGGAAAGGTTTTTGTCGTCCCGGTTGAGTGAGACCATTCTGAATGGGAGTTGTACAGCAGATTTTAATATGGAGAGTAATAGCAATAACGTAATTTCTACTGATAGTAGCAATAGTTCCCAACAGCTGCAAAACCATTGATCTGGAATGAAACGCGGATTTTACAACTATTTATACAACCAACTGTAGGGAACAGGGCGGAATCGCCAATAAGAACAACAACAGTAAACAGAGCTCAATCTGGCTCGAGTATATCACAAGCAGGTACGGACAATTCAAATATGTAAATTGGCAATGTGGATATAGTAAATCATGTCTGTATGGATTTAAAAAACTGGCTTGATCAACCTGTCCAATTAAATGAGAACCAGAATAGTAACACAGACAGTTCAGTAACTCAACAAAATGCGAGTTCTTGTAATATAGTAGAGCACTTGAAGTTTTTGGATGTGAAATCATTTAAAGCCAAAAAATTACAACTTGAGGTTGCCTATTTTAAAGAATGTTTGAGAAAATCCACAAACCAGAGCGCAGCAGAGTTCCAACGTAACCAAAAAACTTTTTATTGAGATTAGAGTACAGCCAGACTGCAGGTCGGATAAGCGCTTTCACTCAGTGTATGAGCTTCATCAGATCACAAAAACCAAAGCCTGTGGGGCTTCTTATATACGCATAGGGTGATTAATTAATTAATAAATAAATCATTTAATACTAAACCTATTACATATAATTCTTAATCAACCCATCCAATCCTGTAGTAAACAGATAGAAACACTGTTACATCTGTAAATACATATAAAAAAACAATCAAATAAATGCATGGGTGCACAATAAATAAAAATCAAAGCAAAATCATAAAAATGTATAAAAAATATATATAAAATATATATATGTAAAAGATATATATATATATAAAAACAAGTATATGTGTTCTAAATAGAATAAGAACGGCAATATAATGCGTGAAAAATATATATGTATATATATCTCTAATGGTTCATTGAAATATATATACTGAGTGATCATATAAGGGCTAATATGTACATAATTTATCTCTATAACTTGATGTTCCTACGTTTTCTAAGTTCTGGTTTAATTGAGGCCCTCTCATTTAAACCAAGGCCTCTATCATCTCTTAACCTGATAATCCATTTACTCTCCCTACTTTCAGTATGGTTCCTGATGTTACCTCTCCTAATATTGGGAGTAATGATCTCAAGGGCTCTAAACAGAAAACTATGTTCACTCCCAGACTGCATAACATGCTTGGCTAGGGCATTATGTGGTGATCCCTTCCTTATATGATATACATGTTCACAAATCCTTTCCTTAAATCGACGATTCGTTTTCCCAACATAAAAAGCCCTACAGATTTGGCATATTGCTAAGTATACTATGTTAGAGGTGTTACAATCAGCTTCTACCTGCGTGTTGAATACAGTGTCTAGATCTGGGTGTAGGAAGCAAGTATTAGTGTCTATCAAAACACAAAAGTTACAATCTCCACATGGTTTAGTATGCATAGAGTCAACCTTAGGTCCTTGTTTCCTGGGATAACAAAGCATCCTTCTCAAATTGAGTTTATTCCTAAAAAGAAATTGAGGCTTTGTTCCCACCACCTTCTTAATATTATCATCTGTACATAGAATTGACCAATGTTTAGTCATTATATCTTTAATGGCTAGGTAATCAGTGGTGTAAGGTATAGAAATCCTAACCTCTGACCCCCTATCATATGAATTTCTCTCATCATATGTTCTCTTAGGTCCAAAGTAAGGGGCTGCTTTATCTAGCCTAAGTTCTTTGATATTCATGAGATTATCATCAACCTCACGAGGACTATAGCCACGATCAATTAATCTTTGCTTAAGATCAGCTACCTCAGTAATAAAACCTGACTCAGTAGCATTCAACCGAGAGGTCCTCATTCCTTGGCCTTTGATGATATTTTTAAAGATATGTTGTGGATGCATACTCATTCGCATCAACAGGGTATTATGGTAACATTCTTTTCGATATACCCCTGTATTGATCAAACCACATTCAAGTTTCTCTATAAACAAGTCTAGAAACTCTATTCTGGTACTAGAATGATTCATAGTAAATTTCAAAAAATCTGTAAGTTGATTCATCATACTATGAAATAAAAATAGATCATCTTCACTCCCTCTCCATAAAATGAAGACATCATCGACAAAATGCAGATAGAATGCTACATGATGTTCAAAATCATTTGTTTCAAATAGTACTTCATATTCCCATTGCGCCAAAAACATGTTAGCATAACTATTGGCGCAAGGTGTGCCCATGGCAACACCTCCTTGTTGTTGAAAAAATGTATGCTGGAAAACAAAAATGTTGTTCTCCAAGATCAATTCCAAAAAATATGCCAACAAATCAATTTGCACTATTGAATAATCACTATGTCTTGAAAGGTAATTGGTAATATAGGTAGTCCCTAACTCATTCGGTAGAACCGTGAATAAGGACTGGATGTCAAAAGTGACAAAAACCAGGCTCTCTGTTCCACTTATATTACCTAAACAGTCATAGAGGTCCAATAAAAATTGTTTGGAGTCCCTAAGTACTATTGGATTACGATCTAAAATTGGACGTAAATGTTTCTCAACATACACAGACAAATGCTCAGTAATCCACCCCTGTCCAGCCACTATAGGTCTCATCGGGGGATTACTTATGTCTTTGTGTATCTTGGGGAGTCCTTGAATTATGGGAATCAATGGTGTTTTAATCAGTAAATAGTCATATAACTCTTGGTTTATAATATTACCTTTGAACATATCTAGTAAAGTGTCTGATACATGCAAAATGGTGTCATGCACTACTTGTTCTTCTATTACCTTATAAAACTGATCGGTTAATAAGGTGTTCATAGCTGCATAATAATGGTCAATATCCATTATAACTATCCGACCGCCCTTGTCGGCTGGCCTTATAATTATGGATTGTGATGTCTGTAATTGTCGAAGGCTCTCTCTTTCTGATAAAGTCAGATTACCTTTCCTTCTGTAAGTAGTTGTATTGAAATACTCATATAAAGCATCCTCTGTTAATTTCATGTAAGCTTCAACTAAAGGGTGGTGTGGGGGAACAAAACTACTCAAATTCTTGAATCTCAATGATCTCTCAGATCCATTTATATTGCCAACATCCAATCCCTCTCTATCTGTATACAACAATTTGAGCATTAGATTTCGACAAAAAAGTCTTATGTCGATTACAGTATCCGTAAAATTGCTATGGCTACTCGGAATAAAATTGAGGGCTTTGTTCAAAAGGTTCCCATCATGCTGTGTTAATACATAGCTAGAAATATTACAGATCAATGAGTGTGTGTTGACTTGATGTGTCAAGACTGTGGAGGTCAAATCATTAGAAACTAGTTTAACTTGTTCCTCCACATCTTCTTGATAGTTTGGTGTGGCAACAATTCGTCCGACAGTTTCCGTTTCTGTCGACCTCTGCTTAAAGATCTGCCCCTCTTCAACCCTTTCTCCTTCCATACAGGTAAAGGAAAAGGGATATCACCTTCCACACCTACTACTTTATTTGTAACATTGGAAACATTCTTCGATCTGACAACACCATCATTAACTTTGTTATTACTCAAAGGCACCCTATTCATAATCTGTACTGCTGGATACAGATTCAGAGAGTTTGTCCCATCCGTCTCATTACTTACTACTACTGATGTATTCGTAGTAGTAGTAGAGGCCTCATTACATTCTACATGCGTTATACTAATAACATCATCTGTATCATTTGACACTATAACATTCCGTACATCAACAGGTACATTTTTAGATGTATTACTCAGTCTAGCCCTATTCCTATTAGGAATATCCATAGCTTCCTTATCACTCAATAATTCATTGTGCAAAATATCATGATCATTATTAACAGTCATTCGTTTGTTTACATTGTCATATGCATCAATATTCAAACCATTATTATTAGTGAAATTAACTTCGCTCTGTCCATGTCTAGGCCAAATGAAGACGTGGCCTAATTTGAAATCCTTGAAGTCTCTAGAAATCTTATGTCTCTTTTGTTGGAGCAGCTTCCGCTCCAAAGCCGAGACTCCATCAAGAAGACTTTCAAATAAAGGCTCGACAGCAATGTTCGGAAACGTATTAAAAATGTACTGTTCTTGTTTCCTTATGCTCTCCGTAAGAGCTACCTCCTCAGGGCTAAAGAAATCAATAAGCAGTTTCAAATATTGTCTGCTTACCTCTAAATTAATACGCTGCCACTTTGCCAATAGTTATGCAAGCTTTGGACAACATTGAGCTTGATTATGAGCCCCGGGGTGTAGACCTGGGCTCAACGATACATCTACATAAAAGATTTGAACAATATCTTGCGTGTTCCAAAGTGAACTCTTGGCAATTGGAGGAATTAGAACATACTGATGACAATAACGGAGCGACGACCGATTTGGAGAAGTTGCAGCACTCGTTAGACATGCTAGAGAAGGACTTTCTTAGGCTGAAGCGTTTGCAGACTCAGCGTCTGCATTTCCAATATTGTTTGGATAAACACATCGTACCCAGAGGATTGCGTGTGTTCAACATGCCCAATCAGGGCGAACACTATCCAGAACTATTGGCAAAGTGGCAGCGTATTAATTTAGAGGTAAGCAGACAATATTTGAAACTGCTTATTGATTTCTTTAGCCCTGAGGAGGTAGCTCTTACGGAGAGCATAAGGAAACAAGAACAGTACATTTTTAATACATTTCCGAACATTGCTGTCCAGCCTTTATTTGAAAGTCTTCTTGATGGAGTCTCGGCTTTGGAGCGGAAGCTGCTCCAACAAAAGAGAAATAAGATTTCTAGAGACTTCAAGGATTTCAAATTAGGCCACGTCTTCGTTTGGCCTAAACATGGACAGAGCGAAGTTAATTTCACTAATAATAATGGTTTGAATATTGATGCATAGGACAATGTAAACAAACGAATGACTGTTAATAATGATCATGATATTTTGCACAATGAATTATTGAGTGATAAGGAAGCTATGGATATTCCTAATAGGAATAGGGCTAGACTGAGTAATACATCTAAAAATGTACCTGTTGATGTACGGAATGTTATAGTGTCAAATGATACAGATGATGTTATTAGTATAACGCATGTAGAATGTAATGAGGCCTCTACTACTACTACGAATACATCAGTAGTAGTAAGTAATGAGACGGATGGGACAAACTCTCTGAATCTGTATCCAGCAGTACAGATTATGAATAGGGTGCCTTTGAGTAATAACAAAGTTAATGATGGTGTTGTCAGATCGAAGAATGTTTCCAATGTTACAAATAAAGTAGTAGGTATGGAAGGTGATATCCCTTTTCCTTTACCTGTACGGAAGGAGAAAGTGTTGAAGAGGGGCAGATCTTTAAGCAGAGGTCGACAGAAACGGAAACTGTCGGACGAATTGTTGCCACACCAAACTATCAAGAAGATGTGGAGGAACAAGTTAAACTAGTTTCTAATGATTTGACCTCCACAGTCTTGACACATCAAGTCAACACACACTCATTGATCTGTAATATTTCTAGCTATGTATTAACACAGCATGATGAGAACCTTTTGAACAAAGGCCTCAATTTTATTCTGAGTAGCCATAGCAATTTTATGGATACTGTAATCGACATAAGACTTTTTTGTCTAAATCTAATGCTCAAATTGTTGTATACAGATAGAGAGGGATTGCATGTTGGCAATATAAATGGATCTGAGAGATCATTGAGATTCAAGAATTTGAGTAGTTTTGTTCCCCCACACCACCCTCTAGTTGAAGCTTACATGAAATTAACAGAGGATGCTTTATATGAGTATTTCAATACAACTACTTATAGAAGGAAAGGTAATCTGACTTTATCAGAAAGAGAGAGCCTTCGACAATTACAGACATCACAATCCATAGTTATAAGGCCAGCCAACAAGGGCGGTCGGATAGTTATAATGGATATTGACCAATATTATGCAGCTATGAACACCTTATTAACCAATCAGTTTTATAAGGTAATAGAAGAACGAGTAGTGCATGACACTATTTTGCATGTATCAGACACTCTACTAGATATGTTCAAAGGTAATATTATAAACCAAGAGTTATATGACTATTTACTGATTAAAACACCATTGATTCCCATAATTCAAGGACTCCCCAAGATACACAAAGACATAAGTAATCCCCCGATGAGACCTATAGTGGCTGGACAGGGGTGGATTACTGAGCATTTGTCTGTGTATGTTGAGAAACATTTACGTCCAATTTTAGATAGTAATCCAATAGTACTTAGGGACTCCAAACAATTTTTATTGGACCTCTATGACTGTTTAGGTAATATAAGTGGAACAGAGAGCCTGGTTTTTGTCACTTTTGACATCCAGTCCTTATTCACGGTTCTACCGAATGAGTTAGGGACTACCTATATTACCAATTACCTTTCAAGACATAGTGATTATTCAATAGTGCAAATTGATTTGTTGGCATAATTTTTGGAATTGATCTTGGAGAACAACATTTTTGTTTTCCAGGATACATTTTTTCAACAACAAGGAGGTGTTGCCATGGGCACACCTTGCGCCAATAGTTATGCTAACATGTTTTTGGCGCAATGGGAATATGAAGTACTATTTAAAACAAATGATTTTGAACATCATGTAGCATTCTATTGGCGTTTTGTCGATGATGTCTTCATTTTATGGAGAGGGAGTGAAGATGATCTATTTTTATTTCATAGTATGATGAATCAACTTACAGATTTTTTGAAATTTACTATGAATCATTCTAGTACCAGAATAGAGTTTCTAGACTTGTTTATAGAGAAACTTGAATGTGGTTTGATCAATACAGGGGTATATCGAAAAGAATGTTACCATAATACCCTGTTGATGCGAACGAGTATGCATCCACAACATATCTTTAAAAATATCATCAAAGGCCAAGGAATGAGGACCTCTAGGTTGAATGCTACTGAGTCAGGTTTTATTACTGAGGTAGCTGATCTTAAGCAAAGATTAATTGATCGTGGCTATAGTCCTCGAGAGGTTGATGATAATCTCATGAATATCAAAGAACTTAGGCTAGATAAAGTAGCCCCTTACTTTGGACCTAAGAGAACATATGATGAGAGAAATTCATATGATAGGGGGTCAGAGGTTAGGATTTCTATACCTTACACCACTGATTACCTAGCCATTAAAGATATAATGACTAAACATTGGTCAATTCTATGTACAGATGATAATATTAAGAAGGTGGTGGGAACAAAGCCTCAATTTCTTTTTAGGAATAAACTCAATTTGAGAAGGATGCTTTGTTATCCCAGGAAACAAGGACCTAAGGTTGACTCTATGCATACTAAACCATGTGGAGATTGTAACTTTTGTGTTTTGATAGACACTAATACTTGCTTCCTACACCCAGATCTAGACACTGTATTCAACACGCAGGTAGAAGCTGATTGTAACACCTCTAACAGTATACTTAGCAATATGCCAAATCTGTAGGGCTTTTTATGTTGGGAAAACGAATCGTCGATTTAAGGAAAGGATTCGTGAACATGTATATCATATAAGGAAGGGATCACCACATAATGCCCTAGCCAAGCATGTTATGCAGTCTGGGAGTGAACATAGTTTTCTGTTTAGAGCCCTTGAGATCATTACTCCCAATATTAGGAGAGGTAACATCAGGAACCATACTGAAAGTAGGGAGAGTAAATGGATTATCAGGTTAAGAGCTGATAGAGGCCTTGGTTTAAATGAGAGGGCCTCAATTAAACAAGAACTTAGAAAACGTAGGAACATCAATTTATAGAGATAAATTATGTACATATTAGCCCTTATATGATCACTCAGTATATATATTTCAATGAACCATTAGAGATATATATACATATATATTTTTCACTTATTATATTGCCGTTCTTATTCTATTTAGAACACATATACTTGTTTTTATATATATATATATATCTTTTACATATATATATTTTATATATATTTTTTATACATTTTTATGATTTTGCTTTGATTTTTATTTATTGTGCACCCATGCATTTATTTGATTGTTTTTTATATGTATTTACAGATGTAACAGTGTTTCTATCTGTTTACTACAGGATTGGATGGGTTGATTAAGAATTATATGTAATAGGTTTAGTATTAAATGATTTATTTATTAATTAATTAATCACCCTATGCGTATATAAGAAGCCCCACAGGCTTTGGTTTTTGTGATCTGATGAAGCTCATACACTGAGTGAAAGCGCTTATCCGACCTGCAGTCTGGCTGTACTCTAATCTCAATAAAAAGTTTTTTGGTTACATTGGAACTCTGCTACACTCTGGTTTGTGGATTTTCTCAAACATTTTACTTTTTGTGTCAGACCTGAGCGTTTATCCGGATTATTGGCAAGATTTTTGTTCTATTTTATTTTAAAGAATGTTTAACAAGACGACAGGTACCAAAGGGCCTTAGGTATTGGCGTTTTCCTATGGGTCTGGTATGTAATTCACCATTCCACCAGGACCTTATAGCCTTGTTTGATAGGCAAGGATTGGAGTTATTAGAAATGTTTAATGTTAAGTTGTCTATCTCGCCTTCATTCTTGCTGGATGGGTTCGGAGCCGACCTCGGCTCCGACTCGGCCACTCTAAAAGCTCAAGAGTTGGTTCCACCGGCTCGAGGCTCCCCTTATATCCCACAATGCTAGGCGAGAGTTACCTCTGATCTCATTTGCCGCTACAGCGATCGAGGTGTTGGTTTTCTACCTGTTCTTGGTAAGTGACTTTCTTGTAAATTTAGTGTATTAAACCCCTTTAAATTTAAATTTTATACTTATTTCCCTTAGTTTAGAGGAATTCTTGCCCCTTTTTCTTAAAATTCCTGTTTTTTCCCCACAAGAACTTTAAGTTCTTCCCTCGGGCCTTCAGGCCTTCTTCCTTCCCTAGTGGGTGTGTGTGTTATTTCTTAATTTAAAACTTAGTCAGTTGTTTTATTTTAAGCTAAAACTAGACAGGGTGTAATCAGTGTGTTTTTTGACTGTGTGTGTGATTGCACTTTTGGGATGTCTAAAGAATCAAAGGTCTCAGGCTTCAAGAAGTGTGATGCGTGCTGTCAGAAAATGTCTCTGACAGACGGTCACACTTCTTGTGTCTACTGCCTGGGGCCTTTGCACCTGCAGGACTCCTGTGCTGTTTGCCATGGCTTCAGTCCCAGGGTCCTGCAGGAAAGAAAAAATAAATTAATTTTGAGAGGTTTACTCAAGCCTGAGGATTCCCTTACTGTCTCTTCAGGGAAGCCCTCCAAGGCTTCTAGGTCTTCGGCTCCAGCAACTGAGCCGAGACCTAAGGCTTCTAAACCTCCGACTACATCGGCTCCGGCTGGAGCCGATGAGTCTCAGTCCACAGTTTCTGTGGTTCCCTCGGCTCCGGCTGGAGCCGAGGTAATAGAGATTCCCATGTCGGCTCCGACCAGATCTTTGGAGCCGACATCGAGGAAGAGGTCCAGGTCACCATCCCTTGGCTCCGTTCATTCGGCTCCAGGATCTCCCCTGCTGTCTGAACGGAGCCATAAATCTCATTCCTCTAGGTCATCGAGGCTGTCGGATCATGACCTTCAGAGGGTAGTGAGTCGACTTCTTAAGTCCGAGGCACTGGCCCAGATGCTGCAGAGACCGACTCATCAGTCGATGCCTGCCCCTGTCCATCAATATATTCCTCCTCCGACTCCGTTGAGCTCGGAGCCGGGTCGTGTCGGAACCGAGACTGTGGCAGCGTCGGAGCCGATACAATTGTCTTCGGCTCCATCGTCAGCTCCGATTTCTTCCTTAGAAGAATCTCGGCGCCGGACTTCCATCGTCGGCTCCGAGGGGGTGAGTGGCATCGGACCCTTGTCCGGCCCGCTCTTCCTCTCGGAGCTTCGGCGCTGGTGAGTTCGGCTCCGACATCGGCCTCGGAGCCATCACTGTCGGTGCCCAGGGAGGTTTTCAGCTTCTCGGAGCGGGGACCTCTGGCTTTGCCTGACAGGGGTGCGTTCGAGGTCATGCGGAGTGTGTTAGAGCCTGGCTCTACTCCACAGTCGGCGCCGTCCGCCCCTCCCTCTACGGTGCCTCAGGTCAAGTCGACTCACTCCCTCACCCCGGACCGCAGAGAGCCAGCTCCTCAGGAACCCCCTGTGGGGATTTCATCCTCTTCCGAGGCCTCTCCTGATTTCGCAGAAGAGCCCCCTCAGAAGAGGAAGTGTAAGAGGAAACACATTGACTCACCTGAGTCCATCACATCTGACACAGATTTAGATGATTCCGAGGGTTCCCCCCGTTCCCCTTCTGAAGATGTCTCTTTTGCAGACATTCTAGAGATCCTGAAACAGAGGGGAAATTGGCCAGCCCTTAACCCTTCGGAGGATGAATCTGTATATCTTGAGGCGTTTGGCTCTCGCCCTTCCACCTCCTGGGTGTCCCCCTTTGACCCCTCATGCAGGTGGTTGCTAAAGGCATGGACGGCTCCTGATTCAGTGGACCCCACTCCCAGGAGACCCTCCAAATTCATAACGGCACCAGCAGACAAGCAGTTCTTGACAAAAGGAGTTTCTGTGGATGCTATGGTGGTAGCTGCTGCCACTAAGAAGGAACTAGCTGATCCTTCAGTACCTGTCCATCCACCTAACAAGGAATCTAGGTCCATGGACAGGTGGAAGCGGATGTTTTCGTCAGCGACATTTACTATGCGTTCGCTGAACTACCTGTGCCATTTCACTCGTCTTCAAAGGGACTTGATTAAAGAAGCGAGTGACATGTTGAAGGATCCTACAGCTGCGGGTTTTCAAGATAAAATGAACACTCAGCTGGCTACCCTTAACTCCATAGCCAACTCCTCCATGCTCCTCCTTTCTTATGCGGCTGATGGAGCGAGTAGGGCCGCAGGGACAGGTGTGGCCTTACGTAGGCATGCCTGGATGCGGCTATGCAATTTTGCGGACCCTTCAAGACGTCTTTCACTAACTCCCGTTTGATGGATCATCTCTCTTTGGTCCTCAAGTGAAAGAAACCTTGACTAGGTGCGAGACTGATGGCAAGACTCTTTCTGCCGCCGGAGTCCGTTTTCTACTCCTTCTAGGCCTTACCCCAAAGGCCAGAAAAGTGGGAAAATGTGGTTCTGTAAACAAAATCAAGGGACTTCGCCTGACGCACAAAGTCATTACCCCGCCAGAGGCAGAGGCGGGAATAACAATGGTAGACGTCGCCCTCGAGGCAGGGGGGGTCCGCAGAACCAGGGCAATCGAGAAGCCTTCTCTGATAAGCCCTTTCAGCATCCCTGAGGTGTTGCCCGGCTGCCCACCTTCGGAGGCAGTCGGGGGAAGGTTGTCACTGTACCCAAAAGCCTGGCTATCCCTGACTCAAGACAAATGGGTACAGTCCGTCATTTCCGAAGGCTATTCTATCCCCTTTCTTCGCATTCCCCAGTTCCAGCAGACCAGCAAGGATCCGGAATCTTCTCAAGGTTCTTTTTAGTTCCAAAGAAAACAGGGGACTGGAGACCAATTTTGGATCTCAGTATCTTGAACAGATCAGTCAAGAAAACAAGATTTCGGATGGTCACGCTGCAGTCCATCCTTCCCCTATTGGGAAAAGAAAACTGGATGTGCTCTATAGACCTTCAGGATGCGTACTATCACATAAAAATGAACAGACGCTCCAGAAGATTCCTCCGCTTCAGGCTGGGAACCAGTCATTTTCAATTCAGGGCCCTGCCCTTTGGTCTCACCACTGCCCCCCCGGGTGTTTACCAAATGCATGGCAGTGGTAGCTTCTCACCTGAGACGACAAGGATTCCAGGTGTTTCCATATTTGGACGACTGGCTCCTCACAGCTCCCACCAAGCATTCCCTTCTGATGGCCAGGGATTACACTTTTCGCATTTGTCAAAAGTTAGGCATTTCAATAAATTGCGAAAAGTCTGATCTGAAGTAGGATATTCATTTGTCTGCAACCTGTGGGTTATGGATCCGATATCGGATCCGAACCGGCATGGTTTTCCAGCTATGGATCCAAGCTCTCAGCTCCTCCCCTCACCCATAATGCCCTGCTCTACCCTCATGACCCCAGATCTCGTTTGCCGCGCTGGTGACTGGATTGGTATTCATAGCTCTCAGCTAAGTGGTGATTTATTACCTGTTAAGACAGAAAATTTAAAGTTTTTTGTGTATTTCTGTGTGAAAGTTTAGGTTTCCCTCTTTGATAGTTTTATTTTGAGTTAAATTAAGTAATTTTTTTTCCTCCCTCGCTGTTGTAGAGTGTGTGTGTTGGGCCTGTGTGTCTTTTTGTTTAAGTTACTTTTAGTAGCTTTATAGATTATGGCTGATCAGCCTAAATCTATTTTCTCAAAATGCTCCGAGTGTGGCCATAAGCTCTCCCCGGCTGATGGCCACACTCGGTGTGTTAAGTGTCTCGGGGTTGAACACCTCACATCTGGTTGTTCCATTTGTGCAGGGTTCAACCCCAGGGCACTGAGGGAGCGGAGGTCCAAGCTTGTCTTGGCGGGTCTTTTACCGCCAGACTCGGCTCCGGCCTCCGCTCCTTCGGGAACAACTGTGGCTACGGTTGTTCCCCCTGTGGCACCCCCTCCTGCTCCTGGGACTCAACCTCCCGTTTCTGGAGAGGAGAGGGATGCTAGAAAAAAGGACCGGAGGGAGAAGCACCACAAGCGGCGGGCCGAGACCTCTGTTTCGGCCCCGCCAGCCAAGCGGGCTTCTCCCCCGGCTCCGTTGTCGGTTCGGTCTCCTCCTTCTCGGCTCCGGTCCCCTGTGTGCTTTTCACCGGGTCCTGAGGAGGAGGAGACCCGATCTCCGTCGAGGCTATCGAGGAGGCACTCCAGGCCTACCTCGGTAGCCTCGTCGAGATCTACTCATAGCCTTTCTGATGCTGATCTGGACCGGATGATGAGAAGGTTCATCCAGGCCCAGATGCAGATGGGAGTGCTCTTGCCTCCCCCCCCTCCGGGGGGGAGCTCAACACCCTTTTTTAAGCCTATTGCTCCTTCTCCGACCCGCTATCCGGGTTTGGAGCAGCTGGAGCCGAGCAGCCGGGCCGGGGTGGGTCGGCGCCGATAGTACTTGGTACTTCGGATCCGACCCTGCCCTCGAGTGCGTCGGATCCGACCTCTCGGAGCCTGGATCCGAGCCTCGGATCCGGGGGGATCAGTGCTCCTTCGGCGCCGTCTGTGTCGGAGCGTACTGTCCCTTCGGATCCGAGCGCTTCGGCGCCGGCTCCGGTCCACTCCTCGGATCCGAGGGAGCGATTGTCGGATCCTTTGGTCGAGGTCGGCTCCCTTCGGCTTTTGCTGTAGTGGAGACGGCACTGTTGACGGTCACCGGACCCCCGCACTTGTTCCGGCTCCGTCCCGCGCTCCCTCTGCACTGGGCCAGGCTTCCACCATCCGGCCCCTGGGACAGCCCGTTTCTGTGCCCCAAGTTGCTCCTATGGAGCAAATTGCTGCTTGCGAGGACTCCTCTGACAGCCCCCAGAGGAGATCCCTGCAGCATACGCAAAGGAGGCACATTGACTCCCCGAGTCACTCACAGAAGACACGGACTTGGAGGAAGGGAAGGCTCCCCACGGTCCCCCCCCGAGGCTGTCTCCTTTGCAGACATCATGGAAACCCTCCGTATAAGGGGGGGGTGGTCTGCCCCCAAGTCTTCCTCGGACGAGTCTGTGTTCTTGGAGGCATTTGAAACGGGCCCGTCTACCTCTTGGGTGTCCCCCCCTGCCGACCCCCTGGTGGACCTTATTACCACCAGGGCGTGGAAGGAACCGGACACCGTGGAGCCAATTCCCAAAAGACCGGATAGGATCCTTAGTCCGCCATCCGACCGGGCCCATTGGAGTAAGGGGCCTCCGGTAGATGCCATGTTGGCGGCGGCCACAAAGAGGGAACTGGCTCAGGAGAGTCCCTCAGTCCACCCACCGAGCAAGGAGTCTCGGATGATGGACCGCTTGGGGAAGCGGATGTTCAGTTCGGCGACCTTCTCGGTAAGGGCGCTGAACTATTTGGCACATGTCATTAGGATGCAGCGAGATCTTATTAAGGAATACGCTGCATCCCCCCCGAGTCCATTTCGGAGGAGGACAGAGTTCTGCACTCCACCCATATGGCCACTCTTAGGTCAGTTACAAATACTTCTGCGGCTACTCTCCCATGCAGCGGAAGGCCGCTAGAGCTGCGGGACAGGACTGGTCACTAGACGTCAGGCCTGGCTCCGTCACTGCGATTTTCTGAGCCCTTCAAAGCGTCGTTTGCGCCCCTTTGATGGTTCTGCTCTGTTTGGCAAGACCGTTCGCGAGGCGTTGACCCAGAGCGAAAGGACGGAAGACGCTGTCTGCCGTCGGAATCCGCTTCTCTGCACCCCAGAGGCCCTATTCTAGGAACCAAAAGGGTCAGAAGAAGATGTGGTTCGAAGTCGCAGCAGTCCCAGCCTGCTCCGGACAACCAGTCCTTCCGTGGCAGAGGAGGACAGGGAGGACGCCGCCCTAGAGGCAGAGGGGCTCCCAGAAACTTCGGGTCCAGGGAACCTTTCTCTGAACGGCCCGCAGCAACCCTGAGGGTTGCCCGACTGCTCTACTCTGGAGGCAGTCGGGGACGTTCGGGGCACCTAGCGGCATGGGAGTCCATAACATCGGACCGCTGGGTTCTCCAAATCATATCCAGGGATATCGCATTCCTTTCCTGCACCTGCCAAGGTTGAAGGCCGTCCCAGGCGTGCCAGCCGGTCACCGGGAGGCCGCTTTGGCAGAAATTGGCCATCTGCTAAAGAAAAGAGCCATCCAGCCCGTTCCCCAGACCAGATCGGATCAGGGTTCTTCTCCAGATTCTTTTAGTGCCAAAAAGACGGGGAACTAAGACTAATCTTAGACCTCTCTCTTGAATCTGGCAGTCCCCAAAGAAAAATTCGAATGGTCACTCTACAATCTATTCTCCCCTTCTGGGAGAAAATCACTGGATGTGCTCGATAGACCTCAAGGACGCGTACTACCACATCCTGATGGACAGGCGCTCAGGAGGTTTCTCCGCTTCGGCTGGGAGCCAGTCACTACCAGTTCGGGTCCTTCCCTTTGGTCTCACCACAGCCCCAGGGTGTTCACCAAAGTATTAGCAGTGGTAGCGGCCCACCTGAGGCTTCAGGGGTGCAGGTCTTTCCCTACCTGGACGACTGGCTTCTTACCGCCCCAACAAGGCATCTACTTCTATTGGCGAGACTCCTTTCTCCATCTTGCTCCCTTTCTGGGCATCACAATAAATACAAAGAAATCCAACCTGGCTTCACACAGCTCTTAGATTTTATAGGGGCCAGGCTAGACACAAGGAGTTTACGAGCCTTCCTCACTGCGGACAGAGTTCTAAATCTGCAGCTCCAGGTGCGGGCCATTCTCCATTCAAGTTCTGTTCCAGCGGAGTTGGTCCTGAGGGCTCTAGGGTCCATGGCATCGGCTATAGCACTTCTTCCTCTTGCCAGGCTCAATATGCGCATTCTACAGTGGACGCTCTTAGTACAGTGGTCATACCTTGCTCTCCCATGCATCATCCCATAGCGATCAGCAAGGCTTGCAAGCGGTCCCTCTTGTGGTGGCTCCACTCCCGGATCTCCACAAAGGCCGCCCATTTTGTGCTTCTCCCCTCTCGCCACGGTGACCACGGACGCCTCCGCCTCGGGTGGGGGGCACTTCGGCCGGACCGTCCAAGGCACGTGGAGCGATTCAGAGACCTTACTGCATATCAATGTTCTAGAGATGAGAGCAGTGCTCTTAGCGTTGCTAGCACTTCAGGACTTTCTTCCCTTGGGAACAATTGCGATTCAATCGGACAACATGTCTGTTGTCTGGTACATCAACAAGCAAGGGGAACAAGGTCTTACCCTCTTTGTCGAGAGGCCATGAGAGTTTGGGAATGGGCAATCTCCACCAATCGCTTTCTAATAGCAACGCACATTCCGGTCGGTCCAACATCCTAGCGGACAAGCTCAGTCGCACCATTCTGACCCCTTACGAGTGGTCTCTCAATTGTCAAGTAGCGGAACGCATATTCGCACGGTGGGGAACCCTTCATGCGATCTTTTTGCTTCTCCCTCAAACACCAAGTGCGACAGTTTTTCGCTCTGATACCTCCTCCCGGAGGTACCCCAAGAGACGCTCTGGTGCATGCTTGGCCACCCGGTCTTCTGTATGCCTATCCACCCTTGCCTCTGATGCTCCAAGTTCTTCAGAAAGCCTCTCGGGTGGGTTGCAGAATGATTCTCATTGCTCCATTCTGGCCTCGACAGATCTGGTTCCCCTTCCTAAGGTCTCACTCGGTGAATCCTCCTTGGATTCTAGATCCCATCCCGGATCTGATATCCCATCCATCCTGCATTCCTCCTCCGAATCTGGACAACCTGAAGCTGACCGCTTGGCTGCTCCAGTTCCACTCTTAATAAGGACTCCCGGTATTTCGTCACCGGTTAAGGCAATTTTGGTGGCAGCTCATAAACCATCCACTAGAAAGGTTTACCGAAGCAAGTGGAAACGTTTCTCTTTGTGGGCGGAGCGGCAAGGCCTGAATCCCTTCACGGTTCCTCTTCCTTTAGTGCTTGACTTTCTAACCACTCTCTTTAACGATGGTGCCAGCAGTTCCACAGTCAAAGTACAACTGGCGGCAATTTCTCACTATCACATTGGCCATGACTCTAATCCTCTTATGTCAGCCAAGTTGTGTAAAATTTTTCTTAAAGGTACTTTTCTTCTCAGGCCCCCTATAAAACAAGCAGTTCCTCCTTGGGACCTTTCTCTGGTCCTACAGGCCTTGACCGCCCCTCCTTTCGAGCCAGCGGCTACGGTGGATCTCAAATTCTTGTCCTACAAGACAGCTTTTTTGGTAGCCATTACATCAGCCAAGAGAGTTTCTGAACTTCAAGCATTATCAGCTAAACCTCCTTACTTGGTATTTCATCCGGACCGTGTCTCCCTCAGGACCAACCCGTCCTTTCTTCCTAAAATCGCTTCTGAAGCAAACATCAATCAATCCATTAATCTCCCTGTTTTCTTCCCTAAATATGAAAACAAAGGTGAATATAAGCTTCATTCACTAGATGTTCACAGGCAGCTTAGATTTTATCTGAGCAGGACAGCTGGTCATAGGCAATCCGACCAGCTGTTTATTTCCTTTGCAAAATTCAATTTGGGCAAGCCAATCTCTAAAGTTTCTCTGTCCCGCTGGATTTCACAGTGCATTTTATTGGCTTATCAAGCTTCAGGAAGGCCCGCACCGGAGGGTGTTCATGCCCATTCAACCCGGTCAGTATCTACCTCAGCAGCCTTCAAGGCTAGGATTCCTCTAGATGATATTTGTGCAGCAGCCACGTGGGCTTCATCTCATACGTTTATTTCCCACTATAAGTTGGATCTTGCATCTAGGGGTAGAGCATCCTTTGGCTCAGGTGCTCGGAATATCCTTCCATGATGGCGCCCAAGATTCAGGTAGCTGGGGACTCTGTCCCACAGGTTGCAGACAAATGAATATCCTACTTCAGATTTAGAAGTTATGTACTCACCATAACGTTCCATCTGAGTAGGTGTATTCATTTGTCTGCAACCATCCCGCCCTCCTATCCCCCTGGCCTTTCAGTTTCCTGCATATTCTATGTTACCCTTTTTAGGGTGTTGTTGCTTTGGCAAACTCGATCTGAGGTCATGAGGGTAGAGCAGGGCATTATGGGTGAGGGGAGGAGCTGAGAGCTTGGATCCATAGCTGGAAAACCATGCCGGTTCGGATCCGATATCGGATCCATAACCCACAGGTTGCAGACAAATGAATACACCTACTCAGATGGAACGTTATGGTGAGTACATAACTTCTAATTTTGTCGCCTTGTCGTACTATTACCTTCATAGGCGCAAATTTAGACACAGTAGACATGTCTGCGAGGCTAACAGATCAGAGAATAACAGACATACACAGACTGGTCTCACTCCTTTTCAACAACAACAGAATCAAAGCCAGGTTAGTTCTGAAAGTGTTGGGAATTATGGCGGCTGCCATACCTCTGCTTCCATTAGCCAGATTCCACATGCGAATCCTTCAATGGATGCTCTTTACACAATGGTCATACCAGCAACTTCCAATGTCCCACACCATTATGATCACGCAGGCGTGCAGAAATCATCTTATGTGGTGGATGTCTTCCCCTCAGCTCTGGTTGGGAAGACCCTTTGTCCCTCCCCCTCCGGTTGCTACTCTGACAACGGACACCTCCCTGATCGGGTGGGGGGGGCATTATCAGGGCAGGACGGTCCAGGGCATATGGCAACCAGACGAATGCCACTTGCACATAAATGTTCTGGAGATGAGAGCAGTGCTTTTAGCGTTGCAAGCCCTTCAAGACTCTCTCCCCTTGGGAACGATTGCAATCCAGACAGACAATATGTCTGTAGTGTGGTACATCAACAAACAAGGCGGAACCAGGTCCTACCCCCTGTGTCGAGAAGCACTCAGATTGTGGCAATGGGCGATTTCTTCTCAGCGTTTTCTGATAGCAACGCACATCCCGGGAAGTCCAATCAAATAGCGGACAAATTGAGCAGAGCTATCCTCATGCCTCACGAGTGGTCTCTGAAAGACTCTGTTGTGAGAGATTTTTCTCAAGTGGGGTCAGCCTTGCTGCGATCTTTTTGCTACTCCCCAAAACAGCAAGTGCAGACATTATTTCACCCTATTCCCTTTACCAGGCCAACCCAGCAGAGGCGCTCTAGTCCAAGTTTGGCCCGGGGACTTCTGTATGCATTTCCTCCCTTCCCACTAATCTCTCAAGTGATACAGAAAGCTATCGCTCAGAAGGCCTCGTTGATCCTCATTGCTCCTTACTGGCCTCGACAGGTGTGGTTCCCCTTTCTACATCAATTTCTACTGGAGCGACCTTGGCATCTGGACCTAGTTCCAGACCTTTTGATCCATCAATCGGGTCAGTTACATCGCTCCCTCCCTCTCTGAACCTCACTGCTTGGTTCCTCCAGTTCCAACCTTAGCCAGGCTTCCTCAATTATCTCACTCTGTTCGAGATATTTTGATAGCTTCCCATAAATCTTCCACTAGGAAGATTTATTTGAGTAAGTGGAAACGTTTCACATATTGGGCTCAAGGAAGGGACATTGATCCTTTCACTGCTTCCATCCAAATAGTCCTTGATTTTCTAGCTGAACTCTTCCATGCAGGTTCATCTCCTTCTACTCTTAAAGTTCAATTAGCAGCTATCTCTAACTTTCATGTGGGTATTTCTGAGTCTGCCTTAATGTCCCACAAGCTTTGCAAAGCCTTTTTGAAAGGAGTTTTTCTTCTCAGACCTCCTATAAGAAATCCTCCTTCTCCTTGGGACCTAAATTTAGTTCTTACTTCTTTGATTCTACCCCCTTTTGAACCTGCAGCCTCCTGTTTTTTTAAAATTGCTATCATGGAAGACTCTTTTTCTGGTAGCTATTACTTCAGCTAGAAGAGTCTCAGAACTTCATGCACTCAGCTGTCGACCTCCTTATCTATTGTTCCATAAGGACAGGGTATCCTTACAAACCAACCCGTCCTTTTTGCCTAAGGTAGTCTCAACGTCAAATCTAAATCAAAGCATTGACCTCCCTGTCTTTTTTCCAGAATATTCCAATAGGTCTGAACAAAAATTACACTGGCTAGATTCATCGTCAGTTGAGGTACTATTTGGATAGAACAAAACAATTCAGAAAATCTGACCAACTGTTTGTCTCCTATGCAGAAGGCAGAAAGGGACTTTCAGTTTCAAAGGTATCATTATCTAGATGGCTTACATCTCTGATTACCCTTGTTTATGAGATTAGACACCAAAAGCTGCCTAATAAACCTAAGGCCCATTCTACCAGAGCTTTGGCTACTTCCTTAGCCTTCCAAGACAGACTGCCTATTGACACCATTTGTGCAGCTACTTGGGCTACTCCTCACACTTTCATTTCTCATTATAAGTTGGATTTAGCTTCTAGGCATAGAGCTAACTTTGGTTCCACTGTTCTCAGGAGTCTGTTCCGTTAGGCCACCGGGACAAGGTGCTAGGGACGGTCCCATCCAGCAAGAATGAAGGCGAGATAGACAACTTAACATATAGAAGTTATGTTCTTACCATAACGTTCCATGTTAGTTGTCTTCTCGCCTTCTTCTTGCGTCCCACCCTCCTTCCCCCTGGCCTGGACAGACCTAGAGGAGTTGTGATTGTGACCTCTCTTTCTACCACCTCTTTCTTAGGCATATGCTGCTTGCATATCTCCTGAATCAGGATGTAGGTCACCCTTCTTTCTCCCTGTTGTTAGAGGTGGACTCTGTTTAGAGTTATTCTGTTACTGTTATAAGCTGGGGTTAGCTTACAAACGAGATCTGAGGTAACTCTCGCCTAGCATTGTGGGATATAAGGGGAGCCTCGAGCCAGTGGAACCAACTCTCGAGCTTTTAGAGTGGCGCAGTCGGAGCAGAGGTCGGCTCCGAACCCATCCAGCAAGAAGAAGGCGAGAAGAAGACAACTAACATGGAACGTTATGGTAAGAACATAACTTCTATTTAAGCATTATATAATGGTTATTGACAGTTTGAATGCTGAAATAAACATTCTAAATAATAATATAATTAAGGACAATGATTTTGACCGTTACAAATACAAATATGATCGCATTTTTTCCAGCATTAATGGCCAGATAGAGAATATGAAAATTACTAAAAATAAGAAATTGTCCAGGGATAATAATGATTATATCAAAGGCTCTGCATATCCTAAGCCACCACCTGCACAAGAATGGATTAATCCCACAAACTATTTGCACAATAATGATCAAAATGAGTGTGATTATGTTTTAACTGAGCATGATATGGAAGCTCCTGAGTACAGTTCTTTGGAACGTACCTATGCAGAAGCAGCTTCCTTACCAAATAATTCAAATGCAAGTGTTAATAACTCTAGCTGGAATGGTCATTTAAGGAATAATAATAAGAGACATAATACTAATAATCGATCAACAGCTGAATCACTATTTTATAATGGCTCTAATGCTACTCAACAGCCAAGTACTAGTGGCGGATTTCAAAATTTTCATGGGAGGGGCTGTCAGTCGATGAATTCAGCAAACAATATCAGACCCTACTCAGAGGTAGCAGATGCCCTAGCTGGATTTATAGATATAGATAGATCTACCACTACAGAGGGCCTTAAAATATCTTTTAACAGTACACATGACTTCAAGGTATTTAATTATTCCAATACAGAGGTGGACACTGGTTTAGTGGACTTATTAGCAAAAGGACAAACGTTTGTCCCTGACATAAGGGCTAATTTGGCCAGAACAATAATTGATTTAAAGTTGTTTGTTTGTAGAATTAATTTAGAATTTTTGTTTAAAGATCATCCTAGAACTCATAATGAATGTAAGGTGTCGAGTACATTTAACCCACCATTACCACCTGGGTTGGAAGTATTGGAACAAAATATGTGAACTGGACCTGAGGGACAGCCTCGAGACTAATAGACGTAGTTTACCAAACAGGAATAATTTCACAAGGGAGGAGAGAGAGAGTTTAAATAGACTGAATTTTCAGAATTTAAGAGTGGTAAATCCGGATAAAGGTGGAGGCCTAGTATTTTTTGATAAAGAAGATTATATTATACGTATGGAAATATTACTTGATTCAGAACATTATGATGTAGCTTCCCTTAATGAAATGAACCGTGCTCATCAAAAAAATAAAAGTGTTCTTAAATGATTTATTTATAGAATCACGGATTTCTATGGAATTATATAATTATATGTCATGCTTGCCCCCTCCCCCCCCTTACTGCGGTGATTTTCGGGATACCGAATGTCCATAAAGATCTTTTGGACCCACCACTCCGACCCATAGTAAATGGTAGAAATTCTATAACTTATCCCTTAATGAAATTTGTAGATATAAAACTGAAGAAATATGTTGAACGTATAGATTATATCTGTAGGGCTTCATGGTAATTTTTAAAAAGCATCAATGACTTGGAATATAGAGACAACATCATATTGTTGACCATTGATGTTAAAGACCTATATACGGTAATCTCTATAGATATAGGTGTAGAATGGGTAACTAATTTAATTTGAACAAAAGGCGCTCCCAAAAGGGAAATTGATTTGTTATGGGAATTGTTAGATTTAATTCTAACTAATAACTATTTTATGTTTAATGGAAAATATTATTTACAGAAAACGGGAGTAGCTATGGGCTCCCCTTGTGGTGCAAGTTTCGCTAATTTAGTAATGGCACATTGGAAGCTCTATCATATTTTCAACAACAATTCATTTAGGAATAATATATATTATTACACAAGATTTTTGGATGATGTATTTATCATATTTGATGGCAGTAGAGAGGACATCCTGAAATTTGTTGCTTATTTAAATGAATCAACTACTTTTTTTTAAATTTACCCACAGCTTGGGCTATAGTAGTATAGCCTATTTAGACGTGGAATTATATAGGCATGAGAATGACAGATCTTTTATGGCTTGAATACATAGGAAGCCAACATACTCAAATTCATTTCTGCATTTCACCAGTTGTCACCCTTTCCAACAAAAAATACCTGTGGTAAAGGGCCAGTTGGTGAGAGCAGCATGGATAGTTTCTGAAGAGGACGAATTTAAACTTGAATGTCAAACATTATATGATATGTTTTCAAAATGTGGTTATCCAACCTATTTATTCGATGAGCTGACCTTTGAAGTCCAATATAAAAGCACTACAGGAGAATATAGACCCATTTTAACATCTGATTGGCATAGGAATGAAGCACCAATACAGGACATTAATTCTATGCCTGTCAACAGGGAAGTTCCACCAAGATTGACTTTTATTACCACTTTCAGTCAGGATGCTTCTATTATAAGACAAATACTTTGTAAAAATTGGGATTTGTTAAGGCCAGATAAAGACTTAGTATCCATTATTGAACCATATCCCAGGGTCACCTATAGAAGAGGTCTCAACCTTAAAAATTTGTTAGAGAACACTACGACCCCTTTAACAAGAATTACAGGCATGTACAAATGCGAATGTTGTGCATACTGTAAACATATGGAGGTGGGTAAGACCTTTACTTTTAGGGATAGAAAGTATACTATCAAAAACAGATTTAACTGTTTATCAAAAGGGGGGCACACCTGGCAACCTGTAAACTCTGTCCTTGTTTTTATGTAGGAAAAACAGATTGTAAACTCAAGGACAGGGTATATGAACATCTGTATAGTATCAGGAGAGTAAAAACAGAGAATGCTTTAGGAAAACATGTTCAGTAACACCCCCAGCATAGTTTTGCTTTTTGAATTATAGACCAAGTACAATATAATCCCAGAGGGGGGTCCATTGAGTTTAATATTGGAATTTTCCGAACTCCTGTGGCAGATTAGATTAAACGTATATAATCCACCAGGCTTAAATGATATGACCTCATTAGCTTGTTTATTAAAGTTGAAGAGTATTCAGAGATGAAAAATATAAATTCTATTATGTGAATACATATATGTTTTATGAATTAATATATTTGTCTTAATGTTATTTAAGTTCTTTGTGAAAATCATATACATATATTTATTTACATATATTTGGGCGGCACAGTGTTGCAGCGGTTAACATTGTCACCTCACAGCAAGAGGTTCTCCGGTTCGATTCTCAGCTGGGGTGCCTCCTGTGTGGAGTTTGCATGTTCTCCCTGTGTTTGCGTGGGTTTCCTCTGGGTACTCTGGTTTCCTCCCACATTCCAAAGACATGCATCTGGAGCATTTCTCCCCGGGCCTCTGCTGAAAACAGGCTCTGTGGAACCTAGTCGGACTTTCCCGGTCAACAAATGATAAATAAATAAATAAATTTATACAGGTTATGATGATTACAAAGTTATAATAATCCTAATCCAGTCAGTTCCACTTTCTTTGAATGGGTTTTAATATATCAGCACTATTTTAATAGTTTAATTTTTTTATCATAATGTATTTAATGAAATAGGGATAGTACACCTTTTAATTTGTGAATTGCGTGGTTTAACAACATGTGATTGCTAATTGTGTATATATAAGTCACTTAATTTTTTTGTTTCTTTGCCTGATGAAGTTTTACTTATTAGAGTAAGACGAAAGCGCTTACTTTACAGTGTTTATAGTGTTCGTTCTGAATAAAATATCTGTGGATTAACTAGGAGCCAGCAGTTTACTTCATTGGTGCAGGTTTTAAGCCACTTAGAAGGAGTTATCTGAGACATCCTCATCTGTCCATCCACAGATTAAAGAGTCTCGAACAATGGACAGATATGGAAAGCGTATGTTATCGTCAGCATCCTTTGCCCTTCAGGCGCTTAACTATCTAACCCACTTCACCAGGCTTCAGGGGGATCTCCTGAAGGAGTTAGCAGATACCTTCCAAGGTTCTGTAGCTCCGGGGGTCTCAGACAGGGTTACTTCCCAGCTCTCCACCTTAAATTCCATTGTGGACTCCTCCATGGGGCTTATTTCCTATGCAGCTGATGGAACGAGCAGGGCAGCAGGTACAGGAATTTCCTTTAGGAGGCATTCCTGGATGCGCTTATGCAATTTTGCAGAGGCCTTCAAGTCTTCCTTTAGTAACTGTACTTTCAACGGCTCATCCTTGTCCTTGTTCGGTACAAAAGTTAAAGACACCCTGACCAGGTGCGAACAGGAGGGAAAGACTCTCTCTGCCATGTGAGTCCGTTTCTTCCTCCCTACCTGACCTTATCCCAAAGGTCAGAAGGGGGGGTGTTTTTTTAAGTCCCAGAGAGCTTTCCCAGATGCACGTGGTGATTCTTCCCCCAGGGGCAGAGGGGGAAGTAGCAATGGAAGACGCCGACCATGTGGCAGAGGGGTTCTGCAAAACCAGAGTGACAGGGATACCTTCCTTGGTAAACCCTTTCAGCGCTCCTGAGAGGAGGCCCATCCTGGCCATCTGTGGAGGCAGTCGGGGGTCGCTTGTCATTGTACCCAAACCCCTGGCTGGAGATCACAAATGACAAATGGGTACAAATAATCATATCCAGAGGTTATTACATACCATTTCCCTCTCCTCCTGTAGAAAGAAAATCAGTCCCAGACATTCCACCCAGGCAAAGGGATCATGCACCTCTACAAATACAAATGTTGCTAGAAAAAAGAGTCATCCAAAATGTCCCCACTGACCAAATTGGATCCAGAACTTACTCAAGGTTCTTTTTAGTTCCAAAGAAGCTAGGGGACTGGAGACCTATTTTGGACCTCAGCAGACTAAACAAGTTCATCAAGAAGTTGAAGCTCTGGATGGTGACACTGCAGTCTATACTCCCCTTTCTGGGGAAGGATGATTGGATGTGCTTGATAGACCTCCAGGATGCATACTACCACATAAAAATGGACAGGCAATCCAGGAGACATTTGCGCATTTGGCTGAGAGCCAGCCATTATCAGTTTCGAGCTCTGCCCTTTGGCCTCACTACAGCTCCCAGAGTGTTCACCAAGTGCATGGCAGTAGTTACGGCTCATTTGAGGCATCTAGGATTCCGGGTGTTTCTGTATTTAGACAACTGGCTCCTAACCTCCACCACCAAGCATCTACTAACAAGAGCAAGAGACACCACTATTCACCTTTGCTACCAGCTAGGCATCACAATAAATTTTGAAAAAATCTGTCTTGTTGCCATCACAGCATATTGTATTTATAGGGGCAGACTTAGATACAAGAGAAATGTTGGCCAAACTTCCCCCCGAGAGGATTCAAACCTTCTGTCTTCAGATCAAGAACCTCTTAACCAAGAAAAAAGTACAGACGAAGGTTGGCTTAAAAGTTTTGGGCACCATGGTGGCAGCAATAATCTTGATACCTTTAGCTCGCTTACACATGAGGGTGCTTCAGTGGCTATTATTCACCCAGTGGTCCATGTAGGAGCTACCTGTGTCTCACAAAATTATAACGGAATCCTGCAAGAAGGATCTGCGCTGGTGGCTTCACTCCACTCAAGTGACCTTAGGTTGACCATTTGTCCCTCGTCAATATGTAGCCATAGTGACCACGGACACTTCCCAGATATGGGGGGGGGGGCATTATCTGGGGAAGAATGTCCAAGGTGCTTGGCGGGAAAACGAATACTTGCATACCAACGTGCTAGAGATGAGAGCAGTGCTGTTGTCATTGCAAGCATTTCAGAACTCCCTTCCACTAGGAACAATTGCAATTCAGACAGACAACATGTTGGTGGTATGGTATGTAAACAAACAAGGAGGAACCAAATCCTAGTCCCTGTGTCATGAGGCCCAGAGAGTATGGCAATGGGCAGTCTCTTCCCAATGCTTTCTAATAGCAGCACACATCCCAGGGAGGTCCAATGTGATAGCAGACAAACTCAGTAGAGCTATGCTGATGCCTCACAAGTGGTCCCTAAAACAGGAGTTTGTGGAAGAGATTTTGTGCAAGTAGGGCCAGCCTTGCTGCAATCTCTTTGCCACATCCATGAATGCCAAATGCAGCAGCTACTTTGCCCTGATTCCCCTTCCGGGGGAGTCACTAAGGGATGCACTTGTACACGATTGGCCCCGGGTCTCCTCTACGCCTTTCTCCCTTTAAACACGATATTGAAACTCCTACAGAAAACCAGCACGTTGAAAAGCAGAATACTGGCCTCATCAGATTTGGTTCCCCTTGCTATGGTCCCATCTTCTTGAGGAGCTGTGGATTTTGGACCCAGTTCCAGATCTCATGATCCATCCATCCATCAGGGTCACTCCATCCATCTGTTCAAACCCTCAAATTGACAGCTTGGCTAGTCCAGTTCCACAAATAGCCAGGCTTCCTGAGATTTCTCTTGCAGTAAAACATATTGATTTCATCTCATAAGCCTTCAACCAGAAAACTATATTCTAGCAAGTAGAAAAGATTTTCCTGTTGGGCTTGCATAAATCATATTGATCCCTTTACTGCCCCTGTAACAGCCGTGCTAAACCTTTTGGCTATGCTTTTAATGAAGGCGTAGTGGCAGCTACTATTCGAGTTCAATTAGCTGCTATATCTAATTATCATATTGGGGAAATGGGTTTAAGAGTCATGTTCCACAGACTTTGTAAGGCTTTCTTGAAGGGTACTTTTTTTACTGAGGCCCCCAGTAAAGGAACCTCCATGGGACCTAACTTTTGTTCTATCTATATTGATTCTTCCTTCCTTTGAAGCCACATCCACTTGTGACATAAAGTTTTTATCATGGAAGACAGCACTATTGGTGGCTATTAAATCTGCTAGACGAGTGTCTGAACTTCAAGCTTTGTCAATATGTCCCCCTTACTTGATCTTCTTCATAAAGATAGAGTTTCCTTACGAACTAACCTCTCTTTTTTACCAGAAGTGTGTTCAGAAGGCAATTTAAATCAATCCATTGATTTACCCATCTTTTTCCCAAATTTTGGCAACAAGGCAGAGTATAAATTACACGAGTTAGACGTACATAGGCAGTTACATTTCTACCTGCATAGAACAAAAGACTTCAGAAAATTGCACCAGTTGTTTGTATCCTTGTCAGACAAAAAGAATGGAGCCCCAATATCAAAAGTCACACTTTCAAAATGGCTTACAGACTGTATACCTTACACATATAGATCCCAGAACAGAGGACTTCTGGGGAAAGTGAAAGGCCATTCCACAAGGGCTATGTCTACCTCATATGCCTTTCAAGCGAGGCTATCCATGGATTCCATTTGTGCAGCAGCAGCAACATGGGCAAAGCCTCATACCTTTATCCCTCATTACCATGTTGATTTGGCTTCCAGGAACAGGGCCTCTTTTGGGTCTACTGTTCTGAAGAGTTTTCTCCATTGAGCCACCCAAGAAAGAAGGTGCTAGGGATGCTATCCCAACCAGCAAAGACTGAAGATGAGATAGGACAACATAACATTAAGAAGTTAAGTAATCACCATAATGTTCCATGTTTTTTGTCCATCTTGCCTTCATTCTTGTGTCTCACCCTCCTTCCCCCACCTTCGCTCCTGGAGGATCGATCGGTTCTTATTAAGATTGGATACTATGTCTCTGATTCCTTCTTGGTCTCTTTTATGATATGGTTATATACTACTGTATAATGGTTATGGTATCTGCAGACAAGATCTGGGTAATCTTCCCTGAGCATCATGGGAGAGGGTATAGCCACGAACCGGTGGAAGGTCTCAAGCTTTTGTATAAGCCGAGTCGGAACCGATTCTTGGTTCCAAACCCAACCAGCAAAGAATGAAGGAGAGATGGACAACAATCATGGAATTTTATGGTTCCAAACCCAACCAGCAAAGAATGAAGGAGAGATGGACAACAATCATGGAATTTTATGGTGAGTACATAATTTATTATTGCATGGCCATAATGTAATTTAATTTCAGCTATTTTTTCTGAAGTTAACCTTCTTGTGTTCCAGTTTCCACTGTTAAAATATATACATTTAAACAGTTACAATAGTGTATATATATTTCTGTTCTCTTCCAGTAGGGTACACTGTGGATACATTTTAAGCACTTTGCAAAAATCTTTTCAACACACAAGTTTGTACCAGCAGTTTGATATACACCTGACATACAGTTCTAATACATTTATAACAAAAGTATCGTATGTGAACCATGTTGATATTATAGGTTCATAGGTAGGTAGTAGGCTATTAGCCCTAGGGCCTATATAAGCCTAGCCAAAAAGGTACCCTTGCTTTCGCCACCCAAGAAAATTATTTTCCTGTGCCCCTGTCGAGCAGAGCCACAGAAGTGATCCCTGGGGTGAATTTCCTATTTCCCATCCAATCATCAAGATTTTTCTTGAAGAGTGCTAATGAGGAGCTCTGTTTGACATAGATAGGTAGTCTGTTCCAGAGTATGGGAAGTCTCTGGGACAGGAATCTGTCCCCCCAGCATGTTCTGTTTATTGTGGAGACAAGGTTTAGGTCCCTAGAGTGTGTAGCTTGGAGGGATTGGGATTTCTTTAAGTAGAGCATGTCCAACAGCTCTGGGTTTGACATAGCTTTGTATGTTAGGCAGAGATCACCTCTGAGTAGGCGATATGCAACGGAGTAAAGCTGGAGATTTTTGAGACGGTCTGCGTAGGACATCTCTTTGAGGTCAGTAATCCTCTTTGTGAGGTATTTCTGTGACCTTTCCAGTTGTTGTAGATGTCTTGTGAGGTACATACCAAAAGGGGCGTTGTACTCTATAATGGGTCTAATGAGTGATGAGAAGAGAGGAACAATGACCTCTTTCTTTCTGGATGAGAAACCTTTTGTGATGAGGTGAGCCACGTAGAAGGATTTCCTGACCACTGTGGCGATGTGATTATCAAAGGAGAGACTACGGTCCACCTGTGTCCCAAGGTTTCTTATCACACTTTCGGTGTTAAGTAGACTACCACTTATGTGGTAGTTCATGGGTACAGAGTTTTTACCAAAGGGGATGACAATACACTTTTTGGCATTGAGCTTCAGGCCATGGCTTTGACACCAGGCATCTGTCTCAGTGAGGCCCTTTTGTAGTATGTCCACATCATTAGGAGTTTCGATTATGGCTCCTAGTTTGCAGTCATCTGCAAACTTTGTTAGCCAAAGACCTTCTGTGTTAGCCTGTACTTCAGAGAAGTAGATACCAAACAGGAGAGGACCCAGGACTGAACCCAGTGGTACTCCACTTGTCACTGGTCTGAAGTCGGATTTGGAGTCTGCTACTTTCACAGTGTGGGTTCTGTCTGTGAACCAGTTGGCAACCCATCTTGTGACATAGGGATTTATATCTAGTTTAGTGAACTTATCTGTAATTACAGAGTGGGGGATGGTGTTGAAAGCCTTGGCGAGATCTAGATAAGCTGTGTGAACCACCTTACCCTCATCTATGGCTTTGGTGACTGCTTCAAAGAAGTTAATCAGGTTTAGGAGACATGATCTACCTTTTACAAACCCGAACTGGGCAGGGTCCAGAGTTGGAGATTACCAATGTCTTTGTTTATGAGTTCCATGATGATACATTCCATGGCCTTGCAGACCAGGCTCGTCAGGCTAATGGGGCAGTAGTTCCCGGGGTCCGTCATGACTCCCCCTTTGTGGAGTGGGATAACCGTCGTGGTGCACCATTCAGTGGGCACAAAGCCTGAGGTGAGGCTATGATTGAACATGGTACTTAGGTAGGGTGCCAGTTCATTCTGTAGTTCATGTAGAATGCAGCCTGGGATATTGTCAGGTCCCATGGATGGTGTGTTCTTGGCTTTGGAGAGCATGTTTTTTACCTGTGCAGCCATGATTACAGGAACTTTGCATTCTTCCGGTATAGAGATGGGCTCTCTAGTGGGTGAGATAGGGTAAAGTTAGTACTGAACCTATCTGCCAGGATGTTGGCAATATCAGTTGGTTCTGTATATTTATTGCCATTGTGCTGTAACTCAGAGCAGATATGAGTGTTGCCATTGAGATTCTTGACATAGCTATAGAATGCTTTGTGGTTGTCTTTAGAGTCAGTGGCAATTTTGTTTTTGTAACTAGCTTTGGAGGATTTTATGAGGGATCTCAACTTCTTACTGAGGTTGACCAGGGAGTTCCTCCAGTCATGGGATTTTACTCTTTTTTGCAACAGTTTCTTTCTTCTGTTGTAGATTTTGTTTATGGCAGAGGACCACCAGATTGGCTTTCTTTTTTTGGAGGATAGCATCTTGGTTCTATTAGGGATAGCATGATCCATGCACTCGTGTAAGTGCTTATAAAGTGCATTTGTGTAGGATTCAGCAGTCGTACCTCTATTGTCCGTCTGTTAACAAATGACATATAATTCTTTACAAAATTCCATATAGCTGTGCTGGCAGTATCTCCCTTTGTCACACAGGCAATAGTGTTTTTCCTTCTTTTGGATATGGCAGTGGCAATTACCGCAAGCTTCTTCTTACAATGGATGTACTCATACAGGATCAAGAGTGTTTCATGCACCCTGACCCCAATCAACTTCAACTGACCGTTTGGATAATGCTATCTTAATTCCCTTTAGACATGAGGGTATGCAGCAGGTTCTAATGGAGGCAAAAAAGCCTGCTACTAGAAAGTCATGTATTAGCAAATGGGGAAGGTTTTCTAGTTGGTGCCAACAATATAACCAGCACCCATTCAGGGATAGTTGTTCTCTGATTCTGTGATTATTTGTGTGAGTTACTATCCTATCACCTTTCTTAGTTCAAAGCCAAGGTTCATTTATCAACCATTTCAGCTTGCCTGCTCATGGATCCTCCTCTTTAAATGTATTCTCATATTAAAATGTTTTTGAAAGGGGTTTTGCATAATGAGTCTCCAAAAAAATGGCCCTCCTTGGGATCTTAATTTTATGCGAACAAGCTAACACTTGTTCCATTTGAAACAGCTAATCTAGCTGACTTGAGGTTCTTAACATGGAAAACTCTTTTACTGATTGCTTTGACCTCTGCAAGAAGAGTATCTGAGTTGCAAACTCTTATGGTGAGTCAGCTGTTATCTCATTTTCCACAGAGACAGGATTTCATGAGAACTAATCCTTCTTTTATGCCCAATGTGGTGCTCAAGTTTACTTTAAGTGAAGCTGTCCTTCTCCCTGTTTTCTTTTCTAAACCTAAAAATGAGGGCGAAAGGAAAACTCCATACCTAGGATATCCACAGAAAACTCAGGTGCTATCTTTACAGAACTAAATCTTTCAGATCTTTGGATCAGTTATTTCTTATGAAGGTAAGAAGAAGGGACACACCTGTGTCTAAACAGATTATTTACAAATGGTTGTTTCAGGCTGTTACCTTTTGTTTATACTCACCACAGCAAAGCTATTCCAGGAAGGGTCAAGGCTCACTCTACCAGGGCCTTGGTTTATCTATGGCTTTATGGAAAGGGTTGGATTCTAGAAATATTCTAGAAGCAGCAATTTGGTCCTCCATACATTATGTTTACAAGGTATTGCAAGCTTGATTCCTTTTCTAGGCCTAGATCAAATCAAGCTTTGCTAGGACCATTCTCCAGGACTCCTGGACCCTTCCCCTTCCACCCCTCAGATATAGTAAGATAGGTTAATCTACCTGTATAGCTAAGGTTATGGTAGCAGTGATTAGTATGATGAAGCTAGTACTACTGTGTAAGTAAACTTACCTTAGCAGTAGATGTTCGAAAGATCACTGTGGCAATAGCCTCTCCCTCCTTCAATCTTCTTTGTTTTTTGGTGTGTTGTTTATGCCAGGGTGTGAGTATTGTTTTTTTTGTTCCTAGCATTATCCTTTCATGGGTTAGACCCCCTCTGTCTGTTGAATTGAAAGCTCTAAAGGGCTTGGCACCCAAACCTGCCTTTTTAGTCATCTCAGCTTGAGCAGACTAATGGTTTGGACACGTGGAAGGTGCCCTGAAGCTTTGGAAGCTGCAGGCTGTTATATCATTGGCAAGAACTAACCCATGTAGCTAAGGCTACTCCCACAGTGATCATCCAAACATCTACTGTTATTGTAAGTTTACTTACACATCTATACTTTTTTAGAGGCTTAGAGTCTCTTTTTTATTTATCACAAAAACAAGGGTAGGTGGAGAAAATATTGAGTGATGACTGTGGGTGTGACAGAAGAAGCAGGGCATGTAGCAAGAGCAGACAGATAAAAATGGAACAGAAACACAGATGGGGCAATATACTCACACATGACTGGGAGAACAGTGACTGGATATGTATATACATACATACAGAGGATGGGCTACCCTTGTCTGTTTACCTCTGCTTGCTCTTCTCCTCTTTCCTGCTTTATTATCTGCCCCACTTCTTCCGTGTTTGTTTACTAAACAGGGTTGCCACTGTGCTGTGCTGTGCAAACCCATATTGCTGTTTCTTTTGACTGTTGATCTCAGCTTTACTGGCCTTCTTGTGGAGGCTAAGTATTAGCTACAACTATATCTTACTACCCTGCATGTGTGAGTATTCATTGACTCCACTATGTTAGTCTGCTTCTGCTATGGCACTCAAAACTTTGGTCACCATACATGCTGTCATAGGAGTGATCCTGCTGTATGGTGGCATAATGTTTTTCATCCAGTAACCCCTGAGCCACTGTTTTCTTTTGTGTCCTTTATCTCAGTATGCAGGCACCATCCTCTGCACACTACAACTATAATTAACAACCCAGCATTTTGTGCAGTGACCTCCTTGAACATTAGCACTGCTCAGGCATGCAGCCCTTGTCTATACATCCTAGCCCAAGAGAGAAGGCTTCTTTTTATTATTCTGGTCTAAATTCATATGCTTATATGGTTTGGTGACAGTTTCAGTCTTTAATAAAAAATGAGTTTATTTGCAGGCTGTTCTGCTGACTGATGACAGCAGTACTTTGAACATCAGCTTCAAATCCATGGTTTTGACTAACAACACCCACACTTCTTCTTCTTTCGGCTTTTCCCGGTTAGGGGTTGCCACAGCGGATCATCTGTCCGCTCATGATTGGCAGTGGAGTTTTACGGTGTCGAGTTGCCAGCCTGGCGCCCAACCTTCCACAGAAGGCATACACATGCACACACTCACACCTAGGGCCAATTTAGAGTGTCCAATCCACCTACTGCATGTCTTTGGGATGTGGGAGGAAACTGGAGCATCCAGAGGAAACCCACGCGACTACAGGGAGGGCATGCAGTCTCTGCACAGAAGGCACCCCAGCTGAGAATTGAACTGGAGAACCTCTTGCTGTGAGGCGACAATGCTAACCGCTGCACCACCGTGGCCGCCCACACTAATGTACATAATTATACACACTGGTGTATTTGTCACTGATAAATTTGTGAGTAGAACTGGGTGTTTTGCACATCAATCAGCACAAGTCCTAAAGTAAACCTACAATTGGAGAAAAGTATGTGAATTGTTGGTACTGTAGACCTAAAAACTAGTTCCTTGTGGCAGACTAATGTGCTGTTTCCACATTGTGCAAGTCAAGACAAAGTGAAAATGCACTATACTATAGGGGGGTGTTGGCATAATGGTTAAGGTCTTTACCTCAGATACAAGGTTTAATTCTGACCCCTAGTCGCTGGCTAAGCTTGTAACAGACTGCACACAGATAGCCTAGTATTTACCTGTGCCTATCACTGACTATTTTTGTATGTGTGTGACTTTTTTTTGAGTTTGCATTAGGGAATTGAATAACTTGCAGTGCCATTATGAAAAGGAAAAGCAAGATAGTGTGTGTGTGTGTGTGTGTGTGTGTGTGTGTGTGTGTGTGTATCTGTGCACATGTGTGGGTACACATGTAAATATAGACAATACAGTGAGTTGCAGTGGGGGACATACCTCTCAACTGTCCACATTTTCACAGAATGCCCAGATTGTTGGCTACATATTTTTGGTCTGTTCATCATAACATTTGCATGTTTCTGGCAAACCACTGGGGACTGAAGTCACTAAATAATGACAGACATTTATTTCATACTTTATATCCTTCAGAAAATGCATGCTAACACAAAAGCTGGTATTCTAGCAACTTTCTAGCAAGAGCAATATTTAAAATCTGCCCTTATTTGTGAGCTTTTGTCTCCGCATTATTTTTGGATTTGCCTAGATTTCTTGCTCTAAGAAGTTGAGAGGTATGGTGGGGGATTAAATAAATGCTGTAGTAAGGACTTGACAGAAAGAAACCAAAGGCACATGAGATTCCCCATCTACACATGCAAAATGCACTGACAGTTTGATGTGCTGTGACTAATATACATTGGGCAGGATCTCACTTGTTCCAGTACATGTAGTTGTAGGGATTTTTAAAAAATGTACAATTGTTGGGAAGTGGGAGAAAAAATCAGCTGTGTGAAACACATACCTCTCAACCTCTTAGAACAAGACCTCTGAACAAAGCCAGAAATAATGGGGGAACAAAGGCCCAAAAATAGGAACAGATTTTAAATATTGCTCTTATAAACTTAGAAAGTAATTATAATAAAGCATTTTGTGTTACCATGCATTTTCTGATGGATATGAAGTCTGAAATGTATGTCATTATTTAGTGGTCAGTCCTCATAGATTTGCCAGAAACCCACAAATTTTATGAAGAAAAGACCAAACGTATGAGGCAAAAATCTAGACAGTCTGTGAAAATCAGGACAGCTAAGAGGTATAGTGAAACATAACCTACTGGGTCTTTTATTACTGTATTGAAGGCCGGACTGAAATTCCTGTGATACATGAAAAGGATTTTATCATGAGAAAAAGGTAATCAGCTGCATTATTAAATGTGGCCAGTAGATGACAGTGCAGTATTGAAAATATTCATATAAATGCTGCTCAAGAAACATACCTCTCAATTGTACAATTTTTTGCAGACTGTCCAGATTTGTTGCCAAATGATTTTAGTCCATTTTTCATAAAATTGTGGTTTTCTAGCAAATCATTGGGAAATCTTTGAAGATGTAAGTCAAAAAATACAGACATTTGAGTTTCAGACTTCATACTCTTCAGAAAATTCATGCTAATGCAAAACCTGTTATTCTATCTACTTTCCTAGTTTGTAAGAGTAATATTTCAAAAAGCTGTCCCTATTTTGGGGGCTTTGTCTCCCTGATTATTTATGGCTTTGTCTAGATTTCTTACTCTAAGAGGTTGAGAGGTATGTCAGGAAAACATTTTTAAAAATCTTTATTAATAAATTCTAACATTGCAGAGAATGAGTTACTTGCCATGCAATAACAGAAAACAAACACAGCAAACGTTTCTCGTTTTCATGCATTATACATATGTTGTCTTTTTAAATAATAATTTACTCCAGCATTACCAGAAAGGCTCATCCAGACTCTGCTACACTTTGCTGTGAAGGAAAGGTTAGTTTGCTGTTATTTTTTGTATTTCTGTATTGCCTTTCTATATTTTGAATACTGTAGTTTGTTTGCTTTACCTTGTGTTTTGCTTGCATTCTGTTTTAACAGCATATTAAAACTTCAAAAGAGACCACAGCTCTCTCTGTTCTGAGTCAGGCAGAATTTTTTCCCTCCCTTCCACCCATTTAAGTTGTCTTGTTAAATACCACTGTCTTTCTAGTTGCCCGCCTCTTATGTTAATCTGACCATATATCTCATTTCTCTCTACTTTCACTGGCTTATGTGAGTAATCACAAAACCATCACTTTTGAAATCCCACCCTTCAATTATTTAAATTTATTGGCCATCCTACAGTATTTCATAGTACCAAAATACAAAAGTAACCACCCCTTTCAGTCCATCTTGCTGTTTTAAAAATAGTAACTCTCCACTAAACCTTAACTTTTTAAACAGGTAAAACTCAAGTTACCTACTTTCATATCTAACTTCTCTAGTGCACACTGCAGAGTGCATTCTTTTCAATCTTACCTTTAAGCATCCCTGTTACTAGCACTTTCTCTAATACCTAAAAAGATCATCTCTACTTGACTCCAAGTAGACTTTTCTCTATCTGTTAAACCTAGCACTTGCTCCTACAGTACTTATTACCTTGATACGGCACTCTTATAGATAGCACCCCAAAAAGGCAACCCGCCATTTCTCGGTCACCCACGTCCCCCGGAATCTCTTTTGAAGTTTTTTTGTCTAGTCCTTCTAGCATGTTGAGGGATCAGTTGCTAGTGTCCTGTCCTGCTCAGCTGGTGAACCTGGGAATATTGAGGCAATGTTACAATTGCCTCATGTACCTGAACAACCCTCTCCTCCTCCCACAAAACACAAATACATGCGAGAGATGCAACTATATGGCCAAACTGGAGGCTGAGCTCTCTCAACATAGGACTGGCAAGACCAGTCAGGAGGAGAAGGTTACCACACACACTATAGACCCAGTCTCACATAGTACCATCACAACCTCAAATCATACACATAAACACACAAAGACATACTCGGGCTCTGATCAAAAATCTACCAAAACAGCAGAGGCCACCAAAGCAGACACCCAAACAACCACCACCTCAGAACACAACACCTGCAACACATAGACCTCACAGTCAGAGTGTCAAACAGTCACAGCCCTTAAGGCCAAACACAATGCCAGACACACTAGTCATTGGTGACTCCATAGTCAGACACACTGGCGTCCCGCTCACCAGACTGAGTAAGGAGAAGGTCACAGTAAGCTGCCTGTCGGGCGCTAGAATCCGCCACATAACGCAAGCACTCAGGTCTCTCAACAGCAGGTACAAATACGACTCAGTCATTGTCCACGCTGGTGTAAGCGACCTGAGACGTACCTCCTTGGACTACATGAAAAGAGACATTGAGGAGCTCTCTGATTATGTAGCCCAGGCAGGTATGACCCTGACCTTGAGCAGTATCCTACCTTCACCAAGAATGATGCCACAATACAGAGATAAGATGATCAGCTTTAACAATTGGCTTAAACTCTGGTGTCATTCAAAGGGGATCCAATGTCTGTCTGCCTGGGATGACATGCTGGACAAGCCACGCTGCTTCAAGGGACGGCTTGCACCTGTCACCCTGGGATTCCGGATATTGGCAAAGGCTCTTGCCACCCCATAGTGCCTTTTTAGGCAAGGCTCAAATTCTAAACCTACCACCCTAGAACACAAAAAAGGAAAAAAACTAAGGGTAATGCTGCTCAATGCCAGAAGTCTAGCACGCACTCGAGGCCCTTCTCAGTATGGAGAACATCGATGTCTGTGCAGTGACAGAAACCTGGTTCAAGGCTCCTGAGAGCACCCCAGCACTATCAGGTTTTACCTCTTATCATGCGTTCCGGCCCCAAAATCCGGACAATACCAAGAAAGGAGGGGGGGTATCCATATTCATCAAGGACACCCACACCTCAAGACTGGTGGCAACGCACGATGCATCGGAGACCATCCAGGTGCAATTAACCATAGGCAAGACTGCTCTGCAAATTGTAGCATGTTACAGGCCACCCTCACAAACTCAGGAACCTCACATGGCCTTCCTGCAAACACTAGAGGGGATAAATGTATCACCAAACACCATCATACTAGGTGACTTCAATTACCCTAATATAGACTGGGAACACTACTCAAGCCCAAACACCCTAGCCCAAAAGTTCCTGGAATTCATAAACTCAAATGCCATGGAACAACTAGTCACCATCCCCACAAGAGGAGAAAACATACTTGATCTCATCATCACGAACATGGGAGCACAATGTTCAACACCGGAAGTATACCCCTCACTGGTGAGATCAGATCACAAACTAATCTCGCTGGAGGTCCTCATCCCACCCTCACCTGAAATAAAAAGACCACAGTAAAGAACTTCTCAAAGCCGACTTCACACTTCTAAAGACTAGTGTGGTCTCCTTTAAGGCCCCGAGCCGGAAAACAGTACTCAAGCCGCTGAATCACTTACAAATGCCTTCTACCAGCACCTGCAGGACTGCATGGATAAGGCAATCCCAAGCAAAACAAAGACTCTTTGTACCAAAGGCAAGCGTCCAGTCTGGTGGACCCCAGCCATAAACAAACTCTACAACAAAAGGAGGAAGCTACTACAAGACAGAGCAAAATCCTTAAAAGGTAAGACACCCTTGATCACTATAAGTAAAAACTAAGAGCTCTCATAAAATCATCCAAAGCAAATTTTGAGAGAAAAATAGCTAAAGACTCAAAAGACAATCATAAGGCCTTCTTTAGCTATGTTAGAAACCTGGGTGGAAACTCCCAGATATGCTCAGAACTAGTTCAAAATGATGTGAAGATTACTGATCCTACAGACATTGCCAACATACTGGCTGACAGGTTCAGTGCAAACTTCTCCCCCCCCCAAAAGGAAAGATATCTATACCAAGAGATTGCAGCCCCCAAACATCTCCAACGCCCAAGTGAGAACTGCTCTCTCCAAAGCAAAAACACAGCATCCATGGGACCTGATGGTGTCCCCGGCTGTGTGCTCCACGAACTCAACGAGGAATTAAACCCACAGCTAGGACAGCTGTTTAATCATAGTCTTACCTCTGGATACGTACCCAGGGAGTGGCGCACTGCAACTGTGGTCCCACTTCACAAAGGCGGTGCCTCCACCGACCCTGGAAATTACCGGCCCATTAGCTTGACAAGCCTTATCTGCAAAGCCATGGAGAGGATCATAATGGACCTCATAAATAAAGACATAGGGAATTTGCAGACTTTGGATCCATCCCAGTTTGGCTTTGTCAAAGGCAGATCATGCCTTCTAAACTTGGTTGACTTTTGAAACAGTCACCAAAGCCATTGATGAGGAAAGGCAGTCCATACAGCCTACCTTGATCTGGCGAAGGCCTTGATACAATACCCGCTCGGGTATCATTGAAAAACTCATCAGCTTAAATGTTAACCCATACATCACAAGATGGGTTGCAAACTGGCTGAGTGACAGAACCCACAGGGTCAGAGTTGCTGGCGCCATGTCAGACACAAAGCCTGTCATAAGTGGTGTACCACAGGGCTCAGTCCTGGGCCCACTCTTGTTTGGCATCTACTTTTCCGAAGTACAAGCAAACACAGGAGGGTTATGGCTGACAAAGTTTGCAGATGACTGCAAACTGGGCCATAGTAGAAAACACATCTGACACAGATATCCTTCAGAAGGGTCTCACAGAAATGGATAACTGGTGCCAGAGCCATGGCCTAAAGTTAAATGCCAAAAAATGCATAGTCATACCCTTCGGGAAAAACAAGGTTACCCTAGCTACCAAATAGGTGGCAATCCACTGAGCACAGAAGAAGTTATCAGGGACCTGGGGACCCAGGTTGATAGTAGTCTGTCATTCGACACCCATGTAGCTAAAGTAGTTAGGAAGACCTTCTACATTGCCCACCTTATCATGAAGGGATTCTCATCTAGATCAAGGGAGGTCATAGTCTCCCTATACTCATCACTCATCAGACCAATGATTGAGTACAATGCCCCATTCGGAATGTATCTGACCCGACACTTGCAGCAGCTGGAGAGGCCACAAAGTTCCTCACCAAAAGGATAAAGGGTCTCAAACATCTGTCCTATGCTGCCCGACTGAAAGAACTCCAGCTCTATTCAGTCGCTTACCGCTTGCTCAGAGGTGACCTTTGCCTAACATACAAGGCCATGTCAAACCCAGATTTGATGAATATGCTTCACCTCAAAAATCTAGATCCGTCAGAGCCACAAGAGCGGAGACTTAAACCTCGACACGGCTATTAATAGGACGTGCTGGAGGGATAGATTCATCACCCAAAGACTCCCTATGCTGTGGAATAAAATCCCGGTATATGTGAGGCAGAGCACCTCGCTGGCCTTGTTCAAGAGAAATCTTGACCAATGGATGGGAGATCGCAGATATACCCCAGGGATTACCTCAGTGTCACTGCTCGACAGAGGCACAGCAAAATAATGGGTATAGTTCCCCATACTAAAGGGGTGGCGTAAGCCACAAAACTATGGGCTAGGCTTGTAAATGCCCTTGGGCAGATAGCCTAGTATGAACCTATGAACCTATTACATAAATTGCAAATGTCTCCTCTTAAACCTCACTCCTCCTCCTCCTGAAAATGATTCTGCATGTTGTTGTTGTTGTGTCTTTCGGCTTTTCCTGGTTAGGGGTCACCACAGCGGAACTCCGGTCCGCTAATGATTGGCAGTAGATTTTTACATACCGAGTTGCCGGCTCTGACGCACAACCTTCAACGAAGGTATGCCCATTCACGCATGTCTCCACACAGAAGACGCTCTAGCTGAGAATCGAACAGGACAACGTCTTACTGTGAGGCGACAACGCTACCGCAGCAAAAATATTTTTACTGAATATCAAATAATAGTCTAATACTTGTGAAATAGTTGTAGAAGCATAACACTTATACCAATAAAATAAATGTTTAAATTCACCAGTAAACCTGAAGAAAACTTTTGCACTAAAACATTCTGTAGAGTGTACTTCCTGATAATGTATTCTGATAAATAGTTTTACTTCTGTTTTTGAAAGAAATTGATGTCAAATCTGAAAACAGGCATACAGTCTTATTTTTATCAAAATTATGATGCCATACAGAAATGCACATGGTGAGCACTTGAGGCAAGAATCCATTTTTTATTAAACAATCTAACCTGCAAGCTATTAAATAAGAACTGCTGCTCACATTAAAAAAACACTGCTAATTTGAAATCCCTAGTATAACCCAAAAAGTCAAAATACAATACCTTACAGGTACAAAGACCCCCATATGAGGTGGCAACAACAGAAAGAACCTTCTTTAGAACTGAATATGTTGCATGGAATACTGTTCCAGACAAAATAGAATTTTCTGAAAACTCTTGGACGCACACATTGCTAACAAATACATTTGTTGTAGGAAACCAGACAGAGGTATGGAAATGGTGCCTACCTTTCCTAATTAAAAAAAAAAACTATATACAAATAATTTTCAGCCAAAATGATACACAGAGACAGCTATGCAACCACTGTAAATATGTAAGCTAGCAGGGTTAATGCCCTTGTATAAATGTTTGTAGGTTGTTACTAGGTTAATGATCACTAGAGCCTTTATAAGCCTAGCTGCACACCCAACCCAGTTTTTTCCCAGGTACCTTGGATGTTTATTAAGAGAGAGAGATATGTTAGTGAGGAAGTATCTAAGTGTTTTGAAGGGGAAGGGATGTTAATTGGAGAATGTTTTACTTACAGAGACATGGAAACATCAGACACATGGAAGCCAGACAGGAGTGAATTTCCAATTTCCATCCATTTGTCAAGGTTTCATTTGAATAGGGTCAGGGACAAGCTCTGCTTCACATGGATAGGGAGCCTATTCCATAATGCGGAGCCCCTTTGAGTCATGCAACTGTCTCTCTAGCATGTTCTGTTCATGGCACAAGCAAAGTTCAGGCTCTTGGATCTAGTGTTTCTAGTGCTTTTTGTTTTGCAGCTGTGCAGAGGATCCATCAGGGCCAGATATGAGAATACATAAACCAGGCATATAACACATCAATTCGTGTAATTAACATTCTTGTAAAGCACAACAGTAATAGTTGCTGAACTTTATTAGTATCTACAGAATGCACTGATTTGTGTAAATATTCTTGTAAAATTACAACTAGTGTAGTTATTTCAACTGCAAATAATAATTCTATTATAATATTATATTATATTATAGTTATAATTTAACTTAAATGCAACTATTGATTTAAAATGTGACTCAAAAGGTAATGATTTGTAAATGTTTTTTTGAAAAGTTGTTACTACCTGTTTTCCTGGGTCATGGCTGAAAACACTCTTTGAACCAGTTCATTTACATAGAAAACAAAGTTAACTAAATAAATAAATAAATTATTATACACTTATTTTTTTCTCCAATAGTATTTTATTGTTTTACCTAAGAGGTATCAGAAGGTACAACAAGCGTATAAAGTCACAGAAATTATACATATGCAATATAGGCAACTTTGAAAATTATTCATGGAGCATTATATACCCCTCAAATTATACAAAAGAAAACCTTATATACAACTATATACATCAAATACTACTGCAAACTATAAAGGATAGAGTTAAGTATTTTTTTTTTATAATAATCTCCTAGATGGTTAGACCAGCATAGTGGGGCATCTCAGATCTAGAAATAAGGACTTGTATCAATACATTTCAGTCAGTTACACATTACATAAATCCTCCTGAATGAGGTCAGAAATCAATTTCTAAAATTTCTGGAAGTAGCTTTGTTTAGTAGGGTCATTTATAAAGAGTTTTTGTGACAATATGTATTTTATTGTTAGTTTCCTGAACCCATTCCAAGATAATTTGGTTTGATCTAATCAAGTTTTAGTTATGTAAAGTTTAATCAGTAGACAGAGTAATAAGTACATGGAATTTCAACTTGGGCAATCTGATATCTGTGATGTGTAATATTGCTAGTTCCCAAGAGAATGTTGATTTTTGGTACCCCATTTTTTCTAGTCTGACTTTGAGAGGGCACCAAAGTTTATATGTGTGGTTGCATGACCACAGGATGTGTAGAAGATCTGCTTGAGGGAAAGAGCAGCATGAACATGCTGAGGATATACTGGGGTTAAACGTATTTAATGTGCATGGAGTGAAATAGGAGTTATTGTTTATCATTAACTGTGTATAGATTAGTTTCTTGAAAGGGGAAAACTTAATAGAGGATTGTATTGCCTTAAGCTTCTGGTCCTCTCTAAGGTTAGCATTATATTGATTCCAATAGTTAGAAAATAATAATGCATTTTGAAACTTAGAGGCCACGACCAGTATGTAAGAATTTGATACCATACTTTTCTTCCTGGATAAGTTGTTTATGAAATTAATTATATTTACTCTATCGTTCACAGTGTTCAGATCATCAGCAATAATTGATGTAAGAAGTTCCCTGTTTTGGCGTAGGATAATAGTGTATTTTTGACCTAGTTTTAGTTCATGTCTCATATCTTGTATTCATTTACCTTTGTATTTATGTATATCCCATATAGTGTAGTCCTTAATCAGAGGGTAGTCCAAGAGATTAATCATTTTGTTATTTAGTTTAATATTGGGATTCATGTGGATTATGCCGCGGTGGTGGTGCTGCAGTAGCATTGTCGCCTCACAGTAAGACACTGTCCGGTTCGATTCTCAGCTAGAGCGTCTTCTGCATGGAGACATGCGTGAATGGGTGTACCTTCGTTGAAGGTTGTGCGTCAGGGCTGGTAACTCGGCAGGTAAAAATCAACTACCAATCATTAGCGGACCGGAGTTCCGCTGTGGCGACCCCTAACCGGGAAAAAGCCGAAAGACACAACAACAACATTGGGATTCATGTGGATTGGTTGGATAAGGGGAAGGGGCCTGTCCAGCTCTAAAAATTTTATCAAGCTCTGAATGATCCTAACTTTTTGTTTCAGTATAGATTCCATAGGAATGTTACTTAAGCTTGTAGTCATTAGGAAGGGAAGAGCTTTGGGATTAAAATTGTAGCTCCTTACATGGTTATGCCAAATCTTAACCCAAGGAGGGTGCCATGTATCATTCTTCGAGTCAAAGTTAGAAATTGAAATAATTCTGTTTGCACAAATAATCCAGTAATATAGCCTAAAGTCAGGGAGGCTTACCTTTTTGTTTCGGATAGCTTAGTGTTTTATAACTGATTCTAACTGCTTTTGGGAATCATATGAATTTGGCCAGTTCTTTATTGACTTTATTGAAAAACATTGTTAGGGCTGATCAACTTTGAGGCATTAAACTGATATAGCAACTTAGGTAGGACATTCATCCTGATAACTGCTGCTTTAGATAACAAAAATAGTTTCAGCTGTTGCCCCCTTTGTAGGTCCTGTAAGATGCCTGACCAAGTTTTCATCAGATTATATTGATACATAGATGAGGAGTTATGTTCAAAACAAATCCCTAAATACTTGAATGCATATTCAATTTTAAAAGGGGAATCTGATAATAAATATTCTTTATGGTATAGTGGGTTAATAGGAAAGATAAGTGACTTTTCAGGTTAATTAGTTCAAAACATATGAAAATCTATCAATTGTGTTGACTAGGTTCTTAATATCTGATATAGGGCGTTCAAAGTATAAATTTAAGTCATCTGCATAAGCAGATATACTAACTTTGACCTTCATAATTCTAGGGATAGTTTGGAAAGTGGCTTGAGATATGTATAGTAGTAAAGGCTCCAGGTCTAGATTGAAGAGGTGAGGGGAAAGGGGACAGCCCTGTCTAGTACCATTATATATTTTGATGGGTTTAGATATATTTTTATTAATGTAAAGGGAAGTATATGATTTATTACATAAGGTTTCAATAACATTAATAAATTCTCTAGGGATGTTGAATTGAGCCATGGTTGCAAACAAGAACTTCCAGTTTACTCTGTTGAATGCTTTACAAGTATCAATTACTAAACCATACCTTGGGCTCTTATCATTATCATCACTCTAAATTGTCCGCTGCTGACCTATAATTCTGACTCTCAACTAGTATGTGACACCATACGCAAGTACTGGCCAGTCTTGACAGAGAATGAAAAAAATTAAAGAGATAGTAGGGGAGAAACCACGTTTTACTTACAAGAACAAAAAGAACTTAAAAAGAATGATATGCTTCAAAGATGGAGTTTCAAATAGAATTGGATTGCAGACATTTAAGAAAGGTACATATAGATGTGGCAAATGCAAAGCTTGCCCTTATATAAACACCAGCCACTGCTTCTCACATCCTATTTCTGGCCAAGACTTCCATTTTAATGGGTATGCTACCTGCCTTTCCCGAGATTTAGTTTATCTAGCTAGCTGCAAGAAATGTGCAGCTTTCTATGTAGTTAAAACTAACCAGTTGTTTAAAGCTAGGATTATGCAACATCTGCGAGATATCACTAAAGCTGATACTAACAATGCATTAGCCACTCACGTTACACAGTTTCCCACACACTCATTTACTTTTATGGTCTTGGATCACATCGTACCCAATTTTCATGGAGGTGACCTTAAAAATCTTACAGAAATACAAGAAACTGAGTAGATAATAAGTCTTAGAGCTGACAGGCATCCAGGTATAAATAATATAGTACCACTGAAGCCTCTGCTTAAAAACAGACGCTTCAAAATGTTCTGAAAGTTTTCTTCATTACTTTATTTTAATGTTAGGAAAGCCTGGTTTTTGCAGCTAGAGCTATAGCTTTAAGATGTTAAAAAGTGTGTTACACCTACTCAGTATGATGTCACTAAATGACAAACGTCTGATTGGATGGGACTATGTTTTTAAACTAGTGAATAGAGCTCATTTTTAGATCTGATGAAGGCTGAAGAGCCGAAAGTGCTCATCTTTTACTGGAGCTCTTGGATTTTATTTGTTTACCTGTTTGTTTGTTTCTATTAAAGGAGGAAGTGATTCTCATCGTGGTGGTTTTTCCAGGCTTTTATTCAATGTAACTGTTATTTCTTCGTAAAGTGGTCCGTGTAAAAAATATCAGCCCCACAACATTTCAAGTGACACAACTAATTAAAGAAAATATTGCATACCCTGCAATATATAAATTGAAGCTCAAAATAATAAAACAAATTAAGAGTAATATACGACGAGGATTACAAAACGTGATCTCTTTATCAAGCTTCACAAATATGGTTAAATAAGAAACATATGTGGGCCTATTTCCTTATATTGGCCCCTTTTTTGCATTTTCATTTTCTTCATTTTTAGTGGGCAAGGACCAAAAAAAAAAATGAAGGAAAAGGCAGGTCACAGCATTATACTTACAGCCAGACACTATTAGCTGTTTAAAACACAAACGCCATAACTTTAACATATAGTATTTTCCCAAGTTACAATATTGAGATAGAAATATTGTAAATTAAAAATGAGTTCAGATAGTCCTGGACTACATTAGATAAGTCACAGTTATTTCTCTTTTGAAACTACACATCTACTTAGGTAAGTAAGCTGGAAAAGTACAGTCATGAGGCACCAAAGAAAATGCCATTGTTATGTTAGCAAGGTGTCAGTTCTATCGAAAACTGCGTAATAAAATTGGTTTAGAAATAGCACTATCTATTAGAAAGCTTTATACCTGCAAATATTTACTATCCAGAGGAAAGCGTTAGTCGCGAACAGCATTTATAGAGTATTCGCATATTTTGGTGCTTTCTATAGCCCCATTAGTGCGACTCACACTACTTGGGAAGGTTATAATGACAGTACAGGCAGTAGTAACCTAGGTACACTCCTACTACCCAACAGTTACTGTCATATGGGTTTATGAATGGCTACTTCCTGCCTAGATAGTATTCCTTGTTTAGCATTTTTTTCTTTTTTAAAAACTTGAAATTTTAGATGTAACTAACTAAGTTTCCTCTGGAAGCCACAGCTAGAAAAAAAATTAGCAGACAACTTGTGACTGCAAACCAGGGCACTCAAAACGCCTATAAAGACTGCCATAGTGGATTTTAAGGCATTGTGGCTTTACCAAAACATTTTACAAAGGCGACTTTAGCTTCTGCAGGTGAGTATGCAGTGAATTTGGTCTCACTGAATGTGAAGATCAATGTGCTTGGGTACCGCATTTGAAATTTGATCTTGGGATTTATTAGTTCCGAACAGAAAATGGAGAGTTTTTGGTGCTTTTTCTTGATGGCTAAGGGAAGCTCTTGGGATATGGAAATTATGTGTACCTTCCATACAATCTGGTTTTGTCTTTTTGCTGCAGTCAATATCTTTTGAACATATTGAAAGTTACAGATTTTAACGTAAATCTGTCTGGGGGTATCTTCATTTTTCCTTTTATAAAGGTCTCTATGGACTCTTTCGATCACAATTCCACTGTTGTTCTCTTTGGTTTGCAAAATGAGTTCAAATAGCTGCATAATAATTTTTGATAGTTGGTTATGTTGCTAAGATTCTGGTATCCCTCTCATGAGTAAATTATTGCGTCGACTCCTGGCTTCTAAATCTGTAAGTTTCTGTTGGATATCAAGCAGGGCAGAGTCTTTTGCTTTCAGTTCGTTTTTTAATAAGAATATCTGGTGTTCATTAGCTTTGGTGGTCTCTTCTGTATTGTCTATGTGCATCATCATTTGATTTATTTTGTTACCAAAGATAGAAAGTTGATCGGAGAATCCTTGGATTGCTAGTTGTAGTGGTAATAGGGCTTCTTTCAGTTCCTCCATGTATATGTTCGGTTCTGACTTCTGTTCGGAGCTGGATTTGTTTAACTCAAGTTGTTTTTTTTGCCTTTTAGATATAGTTTCCTTCTCTGGGAAAGCTATAGCTGACAGTTTGGTCTTACTGGTCTGTGTCTCCATAGTTTCAGATTCTTTTGACATTTTCTTATAGTGCTGAAGATCCGTTTCAGATAGCAGTTAGCCTTGTGCTTTCCTTAGACCTGAAAGCTACACGTGGTGGGTGGTCTTGTCAGTCGGAACTCTTGCAAGCTAAAAGCAACAGATAATTACCGATATTCAGGAAAAGAGCATGTCATTTATACAAGAAGCTTTTTAGGTCGGATGTATTAATCAGTAGATCAGTTTTTTAGATGTAGATGTATGGCTATTTGTTCGATTCTGTTATTTTGAGCAGGAGCCTCATGGAGAGGGTGAACATAGGACATCCACCATCTTGGAACCCGATTATTATACATTAATTTTATGGTTTACATTAACACATATTCTATCCTTTCAAAGTTGTCTTTATTGTGTATAGAATAATGTTCAACTTGAGGCTCATCAATGGCGGATGTATTTAACATTAATAGTACTGTTATGACTTTTTTTGTTTGTTTTCTACGTGACAGTCATTTTACAATTTATGCTTAATCTCTAAATATCTTTATATATTAATTGCATGGCATATAATCTCCATCTCTGTATTTCCTTCATCTGTAAACAACATGCTGAAGTTGTTAAGTCAGTGAATTTAACATACACTAATAGAAATAAAATGAATAAAGAAGATGCAGTTTATAGTAACATTAATAACGCATGTTGGAACAGACTCATAGAGGCATGATTTAAGTGGACTGAGCATAAATTAAGCTCTGATAGTTATACTAGGGCACATATGATGATAATTCAGGTAGAAGAATGGCTGTAATGACATAATTTATATGCGAAGATCATATTTGTATTACTGATATTTAAATAATAGGCTAAATGTGCATTGTTACCCTATGGGAGAATGAACATTCTCCAACAACATATTATCATACAGTCGTTCATAGGTTCATATATCTGCAATCTTGGTCAAGATTCCTCTTGAACAAGACCAGAAAGGTTTAAGTCTCCCGCCCTTGTGGTTCTGAGGGATCTAGATTTTATTCATCAAATCTCTTGGTGACATGGCCTTATATGTGGCAGGCACAGGTCACCCTGACAAGCGGTGTGGAGACTGAATAGAGCTGGAGTGGTGAGGAACTGGGGCCTTTCAAGCTGCAGCAGGTGTCTGGTCAGATACATTGGTCTAATAGGCTACTGTCAACCTGGGTCCCCAGATCTCTGATGACTTTTTCTGTGCTCAGTGGATTGCCACCCCAAAGGGTATGACTATGCATGGCCCTTCTGGAGGATATCTGTTGGACCCAGGACTGAAGCCCTGTGGGACACCACTTGTGACAGGCTTTGAGTCTGACATGGCTCCAGCAACTCTGACCCTGTGGTTCTCTCTGTCAGCCAGTTTGCAACCCATCTTGTGATGTATGGGTTTACATTCAAGCTGATGAGTTTTTCGATGATACCTTCATCAATGGACCTTGGTGACTGTCTCGAAAAGTCAACCAAGTTTAAGAAAACTGAGTTGGATCCAAAGTCTGCAAGTTCCCTATGTCTTTATTTATGAGTTCCATTATGATCCTCTCCATGGCTTTGCAGATAAGGGTCTGTGAGGTGAGGCTAAGATTAAACAGCTGTCTCTAACTGTGGGTTTAATTCCTCATTGAGTTCATGAAGGTCCCATGGATGCTGTCGTCACTTGGTAAAAAAAAAAGTCCTCAGCTTCTTAGCAGCATATTAAACTGACGTGAGGTAGGGATTGAAAAAAGCAACTGGCCACCATTTTTATGTTTGCTAAAGATGGCTTTGCTGTTTACTGAGTGTAAAATAAAAGTGCATTTCTATTTATTTTACATTTGTTTACTGGGGAAGTTTGGCCAGACACAAAGGCCTCTTTTCAGTGGAGGCCTCAAAATACATGCAGTACAAACAGAATTGTTTTAAGTTATATAATACCAACAAAAAAAAAGTAAAGGCAGAGAAAAAAGGTGCTCATTTAGCAAAAGTAACTGCAGTAGCCATTACAAGGACTTGCCGTTTTACATACTTCCCGCAAAGCATATTTTAAAATAGCTGAGTTTAGCATGACTGAAAAATAAAGAGAAAGTAATGCAATTACATGAAAGTGAGAGAGAGAGTGCACACATGCTTTTTTGTGTGTGCTTGCTAGAGAGAGAGAGAAATAGAGACTGAGCGAGGGGGGGGGTGCAAACCTCTCAACTTCTTTGATCAAGAATTTGGGTTAAAAAAAAAGAATTTGGACTGGAAATAGTCATCAATATGCATCACCAAAATAATAAAAAGTAAGGACCTATAATGGTTGGTTTTATTTACTGATTGTAATCAGTGATTTATGAAAAAGTAAAATAATGTCCTTCTATTCAATGTTGCAGTATTCTTAACATATGGGTTTTGTTCCACCCTACGACCCGAGGTCCGGCCAATATACAAAAGCTTTTAGCCATTGCCAGTATGTGGGATGTCGCACGTCTGCTCTGACAATGTCAGTCGTAAAAGAATCTGTGCATATCCCATCCTCAGAACTTTTCTGCCGCCATTCGGAATGTTGATTCCTACGTATGGTCTGCAGTCATGTTTTGTGTGTGTTGCTGCCAGCTTCAGATAAGTGCCTTGTTGGGGATTTATTTTCTTGCTACTGCCATTTGTTTTTGTTCATGTCATCCGTGAAGGGCAAGTGTAGGTGCGGAAGGCAGATTCCACATAAAGATAGCCATGACCTCTGTCTTTTTGTTTAGGGCCTAGTCACGACTTTCAATCCATTTCCATCTGTCAGACCTTTGTGCCTAAGACTTTGTGTAGCCAGCTTTCGGCTCTAAATCTTTGTCTCAAAAGTTAGCAGCTTAAATGTCTGACGAAAGACGTTATGGAGGATGTTCATCATGTTACCCTGCTGCAGTCATCACACTTGGGTTATCCTGTCGTCAGGCGGTCCCGCAGTCGGCTGGAATTCCAAAGTCTTGGTCCGGCGTTGGTTGCTGTCGCCTCTTCCCTGACGTCAGTGCACCAGGGGTATATATAGTGCAACCGACGCCATTTTCTTCAGTCTTTCTTGCCACACGGTGCCCGAAGCAGAAGCAGTTCACAAGTGCCGGTCGGCCGACTCCTGAGATTTTCGAATTCGAATTTCAGACCGAAGCCTTCTATAAAGCTAAGTACCCCATTGGGGAAACTTTTCTTGCCTCCGACCGATGTCAGAAAAAGTTAACAATTGTATTTCTTGTGGGAAGCAAATACCTCATAAGGATTTTCATTCTTATTGTATACCTTGCCTAGGCCCAGACCACGATGTCACTTCTTGTCGGTTTTGTGCTAGGTTTAATAAGCGTACTATTAAAAGACGCTTTGATTTCGCACGACACTACTTCGGTAGGAAATTTAACTACACCATGCCGTCGGAGCAACCTACTACCGGCGTGCACAAAAAACGCAAAGATAAGGACAGACATCCCAGGCCTAAGCCAGATTCCGAGGCCTCGGCTGATCTGGTCTCCAGTTCTCCGATCCTCAGTGAGGCTCCAACGCAGCTCTTGACTACCACAGATCTGGAACCCGAGACCGCTACAGAATTTTTCACGGAATGCACCAGGCTGACGCAGCCATTTAGTTCAGGCCCTTCCGACGACATTGCTACAAAAGACGTCGGTGCTTCAGAATTGCCATCGGTTTCTGAAGGCGTTTTCATACTGACGTCTCTCACCATTAAAACGTTTTTTAAATCGAAGACTCGTACTAAATCTAAAAGACCTGCTCTTCAGTCTCCTGTTCAAGGCCCCATGCCCAAGAAACAGATGTTCAAAATGGCTGAAGATTTAATTTCTTTAATCAGGGGTTCCCAGCCCCCTCCTGACAAAAGGCCTGGACAAGAGGAAGATTATGCATCCTCTGAACAAGTGTCCATTTCTTCAGGCTCCTCTGAGGACCAAGATTACTCCTTCTCTCCTTATGAAGATTCTGATGCTGAGGACTCTATTCCCTCAGCTTCTCCTCCTGAAGACTACTCCTTTGGGGAAACTTTACACACTATGAGGGAACATTTTCACTGGGAGGGTCAGGACTACTCTGATTCTAAGAAAAGGCTCAGTGAGTTTCTTTTGCTCCCCCAACACAGACCACTTGCCATCCCTCCAGTTTTGGACATTGTGGATGATGTCTATTTAGAATCCAGTTTGAACCCTGATTTTCTTCCTCCTGCTCCGGCTAAGCCTGACAGATACTATAGAGTGCCTGATTCACACAAATTTCTTTACAAAAGCCCTGTAGCTGACCCAGAGGCTATCTCCCAGGGTCCCAAGGGGGCTAAGGCTTCTATGGCTAAAAACCCAGTACCTTCTGAGAGGGATTCTAGAGCACTAGACAGGTGGGGGAAAAAGGTTTACACCTCAGCTACACTAGCTATGAGGGCACTGAATTGTCAATTTCACATGCTTAAGTATCAGAAATTCCTACTCTCTCAGTTAAAGCAAAAAATTACCACTCTCCCTCAACAATCTGAATTAAAAGAAGTACAGGATCTGTTACACGCCACTGAACAGGTGGGCAAACATACCTTACAATGTGGGTTTGATTATTTGGAGGCCTCGTGCAGAGCAGCTGTCACTGGGTCCGTTATACGTAGGCATGCTTGGTTAAAGGAACAAACTTTGCCTGATCATGTTAAAGCAAAACTACTAGATGCTCCCTTACAGCTGGATGTTCTTTTTGGAGTTAGAGCAGAAGAAGTTTTAAAGAAAATGGAGGATAAGGCAAAATCTATGCAGACAGTCAAAGATTTCCTACAGGTACAACCCCGTCGTTTCAGCAGAAACTGGCCAACAAAAAATTGGTCCTTTCCAGCTACTGACAGACCACAGCGGAGTAAATACAGACGCCCAAGGGGCAGAGGACAACCACAAGCCCAGTACAAACCTCGCCAGTGGGGCACTACAACACAGAAGGGAGGAGAAGGCAGGTCTCAATCCACCAGAAGACAAACTCAGTGACTTGCACCTCATCTGGCCAAGCAATACTCTCTTGGCAGCCCCCTTGGGGGGAAAACTCGCACTTTTTGCAGACAACTGGCACATTGTCACAAAGGACAAATGAGTCCTAGACATAATTTTAAGAGGATACAGATTCCACTTTCACACCTTGCCAATGAAAAGAGGAATGCCAAACCTGCCACAAAATCAATGGGCAGAGGCACAAAAGCAAATTACAGCTCTCATGGACATGAGAGCCATTCAACTGGTACCTACTCGAGAGCAAGGCCAAGGATTTTACTCAAGACTCTTTCTACTGCCCAGGAAGGACAATGCCTGGAGACCAATACTGGACTTTTCAATTCTAAACACTTACTTACAAGTACCCAAATTCAAGATGCTAACACTACAGCAGCTACTTCCCATGTTGGGCAAGGAAGCATGGCTAGTAACGTTGGACCTCAAGGAGGCATACCTGCATGTCCCTATCAGACAAAGTTGCAGAAGATACCTCCGTTTCATTGCAGGTTCAACCCATTACCAATTCTCTGCACTGCCCTTTGGCTTATCTGCTGCGCCCAGAGTCTTCACAAAATGCCTGGCACCAGTAATTGTATACTGCAGACAAAGAGGAATTCAAATATATCCATACCTGGACGACTGCCTCATCCAAGCAGAAAGCAAAGACATTCTGTTAAATCATCTGGCCTTTGTAAAGCATCTACTAAACTGCCTGGGGTACACAGTGAACGAAAAAAAGTCAAATCTAGTACTCTCACAAAAAAATGACATTCCTGGGTGCCAGCTTGAATACAACAGCCCAGAAGGCTTACCTTACTCCAGACAAACAACTACAACTGACTCAATATTTCATGACAATGGCAACAAAGACCCAATTAACTGCAAGAAAAATTCTGCAGGCCTTGGGCTTCATGGCATCTTGCATACTAATAATACCATTTGCAAAGCTGCATATGAGGAAATTACAGTGGTACCTAAAAAGCGTATGGTCTCAACACAGCCACAGCTTGGACACAATGATATCTCTCATTCCTTGCCTATGACAGGAATTTCTATGGTGGTCACAGGCATGTCACCTGAACAAGGGTCAGCCTTTCACCTTGTCCCCAGCCAGGCAAACTATCACAACAGATGCTTCAGACTACGCCTGGGGGGCACACATGGCAGGGCAATGCATTCAAGGCCTATGGAACGCAGATCAAAGAAATCTGCACATAAATCAAAAAGAGATGCTAGCTGTACAGAAAGCTCTGACAGCCTTCAAGGATCTATTACATCTAGGACAACTTGCAATAAGGATGGAGAACACCACAGTAATGTGGTACATAAACAAACAAGGGGGTCTACATTCCTACCCTCTATGCAGGCAAGCAGTGATCTTATGGAACACAGCTCTGGCTTACCAAGTTCAGTTACAAGCTCAATTCCTGCCAGGACAGAAGAACACATTGGCAGATGACCTCAGCAGAAACATCAAGGATCCCCACGAGTGGAAACTAGATCCACAAATATTTGCAATGATAACTCAAAAATATGGCCTTCCAGACATAGACCTGTTTGCCAGTCCTCAAAACTATCAGCTAACAAAATTTTGTACAAGGACATTTCACCAACAAGCTTGGAAAGTGGACGCACTCTCTTTCAGTTGGAAAAACCTAACAGTTTATGCCTTCCCTCGATTGCCTCTCCTCACAAAGGTTCTTCTGAAAGTCAAAAAGGAGAGACCACGACTGATTCTCATAGCCCCAGACTGGCCACGCCAGCACTGGTACCCGCTATTGAGAAATATGGCCCACAGCCCTCCATGGATATTGCCTCAAATCCCCCATTTGCTCACGCAACAAAACAATCAGATTCTTCACAGCCAGCTCAAACCTTTAAATCTGGCTGCATGGCAAATCAACTAAACATCCAACCAGCTCCTCTTTCACAAGCAGTTCTGGATGTTATTCTGGAAGCCAGGAGGCCAAGCACCAGGAAGGCTTATTCGGACAAATGGAAAAGGTTTTGTGCCTGGAACCAAGCTAAAGGCCAAGACACAATTCAGCCTCACATGCCTCACATTCTGCAATATTTAGCTGAGATGTTGCACAAAGGACTTTCTTTTTCCTCCATTAAAATCCATGCTTCGGCTATTTCAGCTCACTACAACACGGATCCACCTTTATTTTCACATCCTCTTCTAAGGCAGTTCCTCAGAGGGGCAAAAAACATCAGACCACCCAGGAGAGCTCCTACACCAACATGGGACCTCAATTTTGTTCTGGAAAAACTAACGCTACCTCCCTTTGAACCAGCTTTCTCTGCAGATCTTCAGTTCCTATCATGGTAGACTGCCCTGCTCCTAACAATAACTTCAGCTAGGAGAGTCTCAGAGCTACAGGCACTAATGGCTGTGGAACCTTTCCTAATTTTTCATCAAGACAGAGTTTCTCTACGAACTAATCCTTCCTTTATGCCTAAGGTGGTTTCCAGTGTGGCTTTAAATCAAACCATCCACTTACCCACCTTCTTCCCAAGTCCACAGAACAAAGGTGAGAGACTCCGGCATTCCTTGGACATTCACAGGCAACTTTGTTACTATTTGGACAAAACTAAGGCTTTCAGAAAATCTGACCAGCTCTTTGTATCCTATGCTACAGCTTCTCAAGGGAAGGCTATATCAAAGCAAACCATTTCTAAATGGATAGGTCATTGCATATGTTTCTGCTATACCTATCATGGGAAACCAGTTCCTGCTACCATTAGGCCCCACTCTACCAGGGCAACAGCTACCTCTACAGCCTTCCTCAGGGGGGTTCCAACCAAGGAGATTTTAGATGCTGCAACTTGGAGTTCAGTACACACCTTTACCAAACACTATCACTTACCTCTTTACTCTAAGACCAGGGCGGGCTTCGCCACTGCAGTTCTGCAGGGCCTTATAGCCTCCACTAACCCTCTATGATACCTCCACCCTACCTTAGCTTTGGGATTCAACCCAAGTGTGATGACTGCAGCAGGGTAACACGATGAACGTAGTACAGTTTTGTACCTACCATAAATGTAGATGTTCGAGTGTTCACCCTGCTGCAGTCCAGGTTACCCTCCCTCCATTCCCTCTGATCTACTGACTAAATCTCTTCTATACCTTACTGATGTATTTGCTTATAGCTGAAGGGATTTTGTGTTTGTGCAGAGATTACTCCATTTGGTACTCATTTCTGACCACCTTTTCAGGGGGCACCTGACATCAGGGGCAAGAAAAACTGAAGAAAATGGTGTCGGTTGCACTATATATATATATATATATATATATATATATATATATATATATATATATATATATATATACCCCTGGCGCACTGACGTCAGGGAAGAGGTGACAGCAACCGACGCCGGACCAAGACTTTGGAATTCCGGCTGACTTCGGGACCGCCTGACGACAGGATAACCCAAGTGTGATGACTGCAGCAGGGTGAACACTCGAACATCTACATTTATGGTAGGTACAAAACTGTACTTTTCCTGGGGTCCTTTAGCTGGGCCAAGTTTGAAGAAGAAGGTGAGCAAGTAAAATCCTGAATCCATTAGTCAGCTCAAGCTGTGCTGAATAAAAAGACAGGTTTGGGCACCAAGCCCTCCAAAGTTTTCCTGCTGTTGAAGAGAACGCTCTTCTGCGTGCTTTCAAGGATTGATGGTGAACTTGTAATGTTCCTTTGCTGGGGAGATAAGTTCCCTTTGAGAAAGAGCTTTCCACATGATAAAAATTGTTATTTTATTGTACTTTCCAGTTTAGGAAAGTTATTTTTAAGCTAGGATTGTATGTTTTAATGGACTGTCACGAGACTTAACTGTACTTTTAAATGGGTGTGCTGTTTTTTCCTCAGTGTAAATGTTATTTAAAGTAATTGAAAAACATTTTTTTGTGGTGAAACTGAGTTTGTTTTACTTTTGGGGGATGGCAGATTGTTTTAAAGTGCTTTTTACTGTGTTTTGTGCGAAAAAGTGATTTTTAAACACTTTAAAAATTTACCGTCCTTTGCAGCCTGTTTTCCATAGAAAAGAGGCACCATTTTCAGATTGACCATGGAAAAAACTATCAGTTCCACAGTCGGTCTTCCTTCCAGTCAGAAAAAGGAAATGTTAAGCAAATATTCTTTGCCATCACAGCAGGCTAACAATTTTCCGCAGCCACAGGTGGGTGACCCTGATGTAGCCACAGCATGTTCTTCAAACCATTCATCTTTTACCCCGGTCGCCCTGGTGTAGCACCTACAGCCACTATGGACTAAGGGTTAGCCATATCCTCTGCACCTGTTGTCCCCTCAGTGGGCAGGAGAGAACAAATATTTTTGGTCCTGGGATAGGGAACAGCGAATACTTCCCTGTTAAGTCAAAATGTTTTTCCATCCCTGGGAAAACTGCTGCCGCCGCCATTAACAACACTGTTGGTCCCATTTTTCATGTAAAAAAGAAACAGAAAACTAAAATTGTATCTACTCCTACCCAAATTTCCTTAGACAGGAGTTGTTTACTGTCCCTGGCCCAGGGTTTTAATTCAGGCTATTGCACCTTCTTATCAGGTTTTTGGTAAAAGAAAGTATTACTCTTTTCCTGAAGAGATTCCAGATTCTGAATCTGGACATGAAGATGAGGGGACAGATAACAGGGTTTTCTTCAGTTTTCTGAGTCAGTCTCAGAGGAGAGCTCAGTTTCTGATTCTCACTGTGGGTGTTTCTTTTTCTTTGAGGCTATTGCTAGAATGTACCAGTGTTTTCAGTGGAAAACATTGAGGTTTCTCAGTCCTTCAGGAAATACTATGAGCTGTTACCGAAGGAATTTCCAGAACCTTCACCCATTCACCCAGTTCTGTCAGCTGTTGAGGAAGTGTATGTTACTGAATGCATTTTTTAAGCCTGCTGCCTCTAAAAAGTCAGATAGAATGTATAAAGTCCCTCAGTCTTTTAAGTTTTTATACATTCTTCCAAAACCTGGCCCAGCAGTTATAGCTTTAGTTAATCCTACTGCTGTTAAACATTTGATGTGAAGTTGTTCTCTCTCTCCTTCATTCTTACTGATGAGTTCGTCTTCAAACAGCTTGTGGACTACTCCCTATCCCATGATGCAATAGTGCTTCCATTAGATTTCGTTTGCCACTGCAACAGATCAGGTGTTCGTTGAACAGCTCTGGCCAGGATTGGAAAACATTTGATATTTTTCTAGATAAAAATGTTTTCATACTTGTTTGTTGTTAGTTGTTAGTCATTAGATTACATTTAGCTACTTGAGACACTTGTCTCTTTTGTTAGTGATAATTAGTTTAGAGTGTTTTTCTCATTTTTCTTGAGGTCGTTTATTTCTAGGCCTATTTATAGATATTGAGACTATTTAACTAGACTAGTTAGATTTAGGCAGCTTAGGTTTAGATAAGTTTGCTCCCTATCCTTTCTGCTTTATCAGTAGCCCGTTTTTTATAAGGGCATTAATACTTCTATTTTTGCTGTTACTTGCAATTGCATTTTATTCAGCCCTGCGGTTTTTATTAGAGTTGTATACTTGTTGTTGAGTAGCTTGGTGTTTCTATGGATCTGGGCATCTCTTTGGACCGGAACCATGGGGCTTTCGATGCTATTAGGCGAATGTTGTCTCCTCGGGCACCCACGTCATCTGTGCCAACAATCTCCTTGTAAAAGTTCTTGTGTCTGTCTCTGCTTCACTGATCCCTCAAAAGCGTAGAGACCCAGAGTCTCAGGTCCCCCCATTGGGTAAGCCCTGTTCTTCCGGGACCTCCCCAGAAGCTCCCTCTGAGGAGGTTCCCAGGAAGAGAATTTGCAAGAGGAAGCATCTGGATTCCCCACAGGAATCCATCATGTCAGATACTGGCTTTGATGAGTCAGAAGGGTCCCCACGGTCCCCCTCTGAAGATATCTATTTTGGTGATATCTTAGAAATCCTAATGACTGGAATCCCTAAACCCTACTGATGATGAGTCAGTACTCCTGATGGCTTTGGGGTCTCAACCCTCCACCTCTTGGGTGACTCCACCCTTCTATGAGTCGATGGACCTTCTCTCTCGAAAGGCATGGGAGTCCCTGGATACCATAGAACCAGTCCCTTGGAGGCCTAATAAATTTATAACGTCACCTCAGGACAAGGCTTTCCTTACCAAAGGAGTACCTGTTGATGCTATAGTGGTGGCTGCGGCCACCATGAATGAGTTATCTGAGACCTCCACATCTGTTCATCCTCCTAATAGAGATTCTAGGATCATGGACACATACGGAAAGCATATGTTTAGTTCAGCGGCATTTACTCTTTAATCCCTGAACTTTCTCACACATTTTACCAGACTACAGAGATCTCCTTAAGGAGTTAGGAGATACTCTACAGGGTGCGGTAGCTGCGGGTGGTCTCAGATAAGGTAACCTCCCAGCTTGCTACCCTAAATTCCCTTATAAACTCTTCCATGCGTCTGATTTCATATGCAGCTGATGGAACGAGTAGGGCAGCGGGTACAGGAATTGCTCTTAGAAGACACTTCTGGATGTGCTTATGTTCCTTTGCGGAGCCCTACAAGTCATCCTTTGTAAACACCCCCTTTGATGGTTCATCACTTTTTGGACCGAAATTGAAGGAAACATTTACCAGGTGTGAGCAAGATGGAAAGACTGTGTCTGCCGTAGGAGTCTGTTTTTCCACCCCTACCAGACCATATCCTAAAGGTTGGAAAAGTGGAAAAATGTGGTTCTGTAATGCCCAAGGAGCTTTCTTTGACACACGCGGTGAAACCCCCTCTAGAGGCAGAGGAGGGGGCAATGATGGGAGACGCCATCCATGCAGCAGAGGGGGCCCGCAAAATCAGGGTGACAGGGATCAGTTCTTTTTCAAGCCCTACCAGTATTCCTGAAAGGAGGCCCATTTGTCCATCTTTGGAGGCAGTCGGAGGACGCTTATCTTTGTACCCAGACACCTGGCTAAAAATCAAAAAAGATCAGTGGGTACAAAGCATAATATCCAGAGGATACACTATTCCCTTTACTACCCCTCCACCCCCTGTGAAAAAAATCCCAGATGTTCCGCCCAATCACAGGGAACAGGCAACCATAGAGATTACAAGGTTGCTAGAAAAGAGTCATCCAACCAGTCCCAGCAGACCAGAGAGGATCCGGAACTTACTCAAGGTTCTTTTTAGTTCCATAGAAAACGGGACTGGAGACCAATTTTGGATCTCAGCAGGTTGAACAAATCTGTCAAGAAAACAAAGTTTTGGATAGTCATGCTACAGTCTATACTTCCTTTTCTAAGAAAAGACAATTGGATGTGCTCAATAGATCTCCAGGATGCATACTACCATATAAAGATGGCCAGACCATCCAGGGATCATCTGTGCTTTTTGCTGGGAGCCAGTCACTTTCAGTTTCAAGCTCTGCCCTTTGGTCTCACTACAGCCCCCAGAGTGTTCACCAAATGCATGGCAGTAGTCATGGCTCACCTGAGGCGGTTAGGATTCCAGGTGTTTCCATACTCAGACAACTGGCTCCTCATCGCCACCACCAAGCATCAACTCATACATGCAAGGGAGACAACCTTAGATCATTGCAGTCGATTGGGGATTACTGTAAACTGGGACAAATCTGCTTTACAGCCATCTAGATGTACCGTCTTTATAGGAGCAGATCTCGACACAGTTTCCATGACCATAAAACCTCCAATGGAAAGAATGGTGAGCCTTCGACAACAAATTCTGAATCTCATCCCTAAACAGAGAGCCCCAGTTTCAGTAGTACTCAAATTACTAGGAACCATGGCAGCAACCATCATTACTATTCCATTAGGCCGAATGCACATGCGGATACTGCAATGGCTGGTTTTTACACAATGGTCTTATCAGGAACTTCCAATGTCTCACCACATTATAATAACAAAGTCATGCAAGAAGGATCTTCTTTGGTGGCTGATCTCTCCTCAAGGGACAATAGGACGTCCCTTTGTTTTTCCAACCCCGGTTGCCACTGTGACCACGGATGCCTCCCTGATAGGGAGGGGGGGCATTTTCAGGGAAGGACAGCACAAGGCACATGGGAGAATCATGAGGCTCATCTGCATGTCAATGTCCTACAGATGACAGCGGTACTTCTGGCGTTGCAGTCCTTTCAAAACTTTCTACCTCTAGGGACTATTGCAATACAGACAGACAACATGTCAGTGGTCTGGTACATAAACAAACTGGGAGGAACCAGATCATACCCCTTATGTCGAGAGGCCTTGAGAGTATGGCAGTGGGCAATATCCACCCAGTGCTTTCTGATAGCAATGCACATTCCAGGGAGGTCCAATGTGATAGCAGACAAATTGAGCAGAGCAATTTTGTCTCCTCACGAGTGGCCCCTGAAAGAAGAAGTAGCGGAAAGGATATTCTGCAGATGGGCCAGCCTTGCTGCAACCTCTTGCATCCCCCACCAACACTAAATGCAGCAACTACTTTGCCCTGATCCCCAACTCAGAAGATGCCCCAAGGGATACACTTGTACACAGTCAGCCCCCAGGACTTCTTTATACTTTTCCCCCATTTCCTCTGATACCCAAATTCTTACAGAAAGCCAGCACTCTGGGAAGGACCATTATTTTGATAGCCCCTTACTGGCCTCATCAAATTTGGTTCCCCTTTCTGCAGCCTCATCTACTGGAAAAACCATGGATCCTGGACACAGTTCCAGATCTTCTGATACATTCATCAGGGGTTCTTCATCCTGCAATTCATACCCTAAAATTGACAGCTTTGCTGCTGCAATTCCACGAATATCCAGGTTCCACAATTTATCACCTGCAGCACAGAACATCCTAATTTCCTCTCATAAATCTTCTACTAGGAAACTATACCTTAGCAAGTGGAAAAGATTTTCCATATGGGCATCAAATAATAATGTTGATCCATATATGGCTTCGATTTCTTCCATTCCAGAGTTTCTGACTAAACTGTTTCATGAAGGAACGGCTGCAGCAACCCTTAGAGTTCAATTGGCAGCAATCTCTAATTTTCATATTGGTGATCAACAGACTCCCATCATGTCACATAGACTTTCTAAAGCATTTCTTAAGGGTATTATTCACTTGAGACTACCTATTAGAACCCCATCTGCTTCACAGAATCTCAGTTTTTTGCTCTCACAGATCATTTTACCCCCTTTGAAACTGCATCATCCTGTGATTTGAAATACCTATCATGGAAGACCATTTTCCTAGTAGCTATTACTTCCGCTCGAAGAATTTTGGAATTACATGCCTTGTCCATCAGAGCCCCATACTTGATTTTTCATAATGATAGAGTAACACTGAGAACAAATCCTTCATTCCTACCTAAGGTCTCAACCAGACTACAGAATTACCTGTGTTTTTTCCCAAATATACAAACAAAATAGAACACATGTTGCACAAACTCGACGTCCATAGGCAACTTTGATTCTATTTAGACAGGACTAAGGACTTCAGAAAATCAGATCAACTTTTTGTCTCCTTTTCAGATTCAAAGAAGGGTACTCCGGTGGTAAAAACCACTTTATCAAAATGGTTGTCAGGCTGTAATTCTTTCACATACAACTCTTTGCAGATGACATTAAATCACAAAGTCAAGCCTCACTCAACCAGGGCAATTTCCACTTCTTCAGCCTTTCTGGCATGGCTGCCTATAGATACCATTTGTGCAGCAGTCACATGGTCCTCACCTCATACCTTTATCACTCATTATAAATTGGATAAGGCCTCCAGAGGCAGGGCCTCCTTTGGTTCTATGGTTCTGAGAAATATACTTCCATGAGCCACCCAAGGAGATGGTGCTTGGGACGCTGACCCATCAGTGAGAATGAAGGCGAAATGGAACAACTTCACATAAAGAAGTTATGTACTTACTATAACGTTCCATGTGAGTTGTTCATCTTACCTTCATTCTTACGTCTCACCCACCAACCCCCTACCTTTAAAGTCTTGAGGGCCGGGAAGTTTAAACAAGTCTTAGTGATACTTTGTCCTTATCTACAGTATTCTTATTTCAATGCCTATATTCTTTAGTTATCAGTATGACTTGGCAAACAAGATCTGAGGGTAGCACTATTGCATCATGGGATAAGGAATAGGCCACAAGCTGTTTGAAGACCTCGAGCTTTAGCATCTGGCCAAGTCAGAGCCAAGGATCAGCTCTGAACCCATCAGTGAGAATGAAGGCAAGATTAATTAACAACTCACATGGAACATTATGGTAGTACATAACTTCTTTTTTAGTTCTAATCCTACTCTTTCTGGCAAGGAAGGGAAGATTATTGATGCGTATGGAAAAAAGTATTTGTTTCTGCTACTTTCATTTTCTGAATTTTGAATTGTCAGGCTTATATGTTAACATTTATTCTAATTGTGAAAGTATGAGGAATGTTTTGTCTGCAGTTGCTTCTTGTGAGGAAAATCTGCTTTAAATAATTTAGTTTGTTCCATTTTGCAAGTCACTACTCATGTTTACAGTGTGTCTATGACTCAGTTGATACTTCTTCCAGGGCTATGGCCACTGGTATTGTTTTGAGGAGGTTTGCCTGGCTATGTTTTCAAAACCTTATAGATGATGCTAAAAATGAGATTGTACATTTTTCTTTTGATAGAGACTTAGTTTGGTTCCTCTGCTGCAGAGGTTATCAAAAGATGTGATGAAAAGCATAAGTTGATATAGGGACTCTCTTAAGATATTTCAGACCTCCTTTTCCAAAATTTGTGAAGGATTCTGTAACCCTTTATCCAGTTTTGGCAAAACAGAAAAGAAATAGTCTCAATAAAGCCCTGGTAAACAAATGTCTAAAAAGAAATGACAGGGTGGTTCCAAAAAGCATTCATGAACCCCATAGAACCAAGGACAGTCCAACAAGTCAGAATGCCTGTTTAAAGGACCTTGTCCACCCTTCCCACCTTAGCAGTCCATTTTCCCTTCCAGAAAATCTGAATCTCCACATTTCACTTTGGCAATAGATAGTTTCAGACAAAGAAGTTTTGAAGATCATTCATTAAAGTTACAGATGGCAGTGGGAGGAAATCCCTCCTTTTCGGGGGGGGGGGGTTCTTCATCCACCAGTCCAGACTCATTTATTTCCCCCTGTCCTTCAACAAATGCTGTCCCAGGGAGTGGTAGAATCAGTTCCTCCTTTCTAGGTGGGAAAAGTTTTTAATCAAGGATGTTTTAATGCCAAAGGAAAACAATGATTGGAGACCAGTAATGGATCTTTCTTTCCTAATCCTATTTCTGATGGCACCAAAGTTCAAGATGATATTGTTTCACAACCTGTTACCTATTCTTCCTCATTCAAGTTTCTTGGTAGCACTAGATTTAAAAGAAGCTTATCATCACAACCATATTCATCCAGACGTCAGGTGTTTCTTAAGGTTTTGTGTGTCTGGATCATATTATCAGTTTTCTGCCTAAGCCTTTGTGCTATCTGTTGCATCTTGAGTGTCTAGCTCTGTTTATAACTCATTGGAGGCTATAGAGTATCTAAGTTTTTCCATATTTAGATAACTTGCTTATTTTTTCAGAGTCTTTTTCAAAGTGTCAGGAATCTCTGACGTGGGTGAGAGATTTCTTACACAATTTGGGATTCCAAGATGACATTCAAAGGTCTTTTTTGACTTCTTCACATCACTGGATTGTGTTCCTGGAGTATCAGCCCAAAGAGCTTTTCTGGTACCAGAAAAAATAGATCCATATCAAGATCAGTTTCTAAGGTGTTCCACTTAGTATTTGTTCACTGTAAGTGAATATCTCTTTTGGGTCCACATGAGAAAGATGCAGTAGTATCTGAAACCTGTTTGGTCCCAGCACCAACATCCTTTGTTTTTCCAAATCCTAGTGCAAGGGTTTGACAGGAAAGAAATCACTTGTTGGAGGCAGTAAATTACCCTAATTCCAGGTCTCCCTTTGTCCCTCCTTGCTCTAAAGCAGTCAGTCACCACAATTGCCTCAGAATTTGTTTGAGGAGCAGTTTTAGGAGAATAAAAGTGCAAGGTTTGTGGGACACCAAGGACAAACACAAGCACATAAACTCTCTGAATCATTATTGTTCCCCCAGACCTCTTCAGGTTATTACAGACAATACAAGTCCACAGTGCCAGTTCCAATAAAGGCTGTCCCTCCTATGTAAAATCCCATGTTCAGAGGATAATCAGATGGCAGAAAACATATGCAGCAAAACACAATTTATTAGTAATAAAAGCAAAAACAAAATTCAAGAACAATAATTCCCTGGATTCAGAAACAATAATTCTCTGGATTAAGTGCTTTCATCTCCCCTTAGGATACTTCATCAGAATCAATTAACAGAATAATAAACCCATATCAAGTACTCCACAATACCAATTTCATTGGTCAATCAATTAACCAGTCTGTAAAATCAGTTAACCAGTTTGTAAAATTTAAAATGCTTGGTGCTGAAAGCAGTGTAACTAAACCAATGTAGTACTACTCATTCTAAAAATACACATGACAAAATATATTATATAAAATTCCATAATACATACATCCTTCTAAAACCTATTTTATATATATATATATATATATATATATATATATATATATATATATATATATATATATATATATATATATATATATAAAATAAATATATATAAATAAATATATAAATAAATTGTTATATAAATATACACATATATATGACATTTCCAAAAAGGTTCCACATAAATTAATTCCCGCATTGGGTGTAAAGCATAACAAGTATACAGTATGTTGGGGAATATAACTATATGTCTACTCTTTTGGGGTTGGAAGCCCGTAGCTTGAGGGCTGGGGTAATAAAAATTTGGTCATTCAACCCTGGGTTGTTGCAGGCATCTAACCTCAGTTGCCATACCATCTCACGAAATTCTAATCTAGTTGCCCAGTCCTCTCCCCTGTCACTCAAATTAACTTCTTCCAACACGCAAAATTTGTAATCAGCATTTTTACAATTCAAAATGTGCCTATACATGGCATTATTCTTGTTTTTCCTATTGATATCATAGGTATGTTCATAAATGCATTGCCTTAAATTACGCTTGGTCTTCCCTATGTAATATGCCCAGCATACTGTACAGTATGCCATATACACCACCCCTTTGTTGTAACAGCTAGCATACGTTCTCCCCTTAAGCCTGTGTGGAATGCTGGGTATACTCAACTCTTTTTCCCCAGCTATAAAGGGACATTGAGAACACCTCCCACATTTGAAGGTACCTATTTTAGAACTTGCCCCTTGTCTAATGTCCCCTTTTTTCTGTTTTAATATATCCTTATGATTACTGTTTTTCCTATAACTATATCTAAGAGGTTTTTGAAAACATTCCACCTTAGTAGGCATCCTCTTAACATATCCCATGCACTGTTTATACATGTTTTAACCCACCCAATGTTGGAGTAATGTGTCAGTATCAAGTATGGTAGTGGTTTTGTAATTTCTTCAGTACCCTTACCCTTCTTACTGCCACCAACCACTTCACCACTAGTAAGAAGGGGTAAATATGTATTCCCCCATCCTTGTATAACAATACTTTTTATGGGGTTAATTAGGCTAACTGGGTATCCTCTTTCCCCAAACAAGTTGTGTACATAGTTTATTTCTTTCAAAAAATCTGTTCTATTAGATGTCATTCTGGCTATTCTAACTATTTGACCTTTGACTATGTTACTTTTTAGAAAATGTGGATGATCACTGTCAAAGTGCAGATAGGAATTTGAAAAGCATTCTTTCCTGTATATTCCTGATCTATATGTTTTTTCCACATAATCCTTGGATAGTTTACCATCTAGCTAGTGTATCTCATCTATTCTTATTTCATGGGTGAACTGTAAAAGATCTGTTGTATGGTTCAAGTACTCACTATTCTTTTGTTAATTGATTCTGATGATGTCTCCTGAGGGGAGACGAAAGAGCTTAATCCAGAGAATTATTGTTCTTGAATCCAGGGAATTATTGTTCTTGAATTTTGTTTTTGTTTTTATTCCTAACAAATTGTGTTTTGCTGCATACCTTTTCTGCCATCTAATTGTCCTCTAAACAGGGGATTTTACTTAGGAGGGACAGCCTTTATTGGAACCGGCACTGTGGACTTGTGTTTTTTGTGGTTTCCTGCCTTTGTGTGAGGTTCTTGGTTATTTATTACAGACAATGCCACAGTCATGTGGTACATCAGCAAGTTGGAAGAAACTAGGTTGTACCCTCTTTGCAGACTAGCCATGTTAGCTTGTGACATAGCTTCATAGTACTGTCTTACTCTACAGGCATTGTACATTCTGTCAGAACAAAACTGTATGTCAGACAAGCTGAGCAGAACAAGTGTAGATTCCCACAAATGGAAACTGGAGCAGGGTGGTCCTCCAAGGTTTGATCCATCTTTGGGGAGTGCCTCAAGTAGACCTATTAGCCTCCATTCTGAAGAATCAGCTTGCAAGATCCTGCTCCAGGATTCCATGCAAGAAGGCTTGGAAGACAAATGCCTTTTCCTTTCCTGTATGCTTTTTCACCCTTTCTACTGATATCCAGGGTACTTCTGAATATTCATAAGGAATCTACAAAAATCATTGTGGTGATCCCCTTCTGACCCAGGCTGTGACGCTCCACCTCTGACCCAGTAATCAAGGCACCTCTATCCTCACCACTGGCAACAGTGTGGGATGTACACTGGGAGGATGACAGATAGACACACATTATTTCCAGATGTAGCTCTCTGTATCAAATGCAATTTCCCTTAAGAGCACACAGAGACCACAGTCAATCCAGGGTTTCTCCCCATTTCTCCAGATCCCCAATAAGACTCCCCACTCACAAAGTTGTAGAGTTGAGATCTCAGCTGACCGGCCAAGCCAAGACCACCAACACTCTCTCTGTCCAACCAGTGCTTTGTGCCCCTGCCCAAGTAGCTGACCCACACACTCTTGAAGACTTATTTTACACACGCACACACACCTGGGAAAGGCTGGCACAGGTTTACTAGCTATGCTCCCTTCAGTCCAGACTATAAGGTAGTT